>NC_134697.1:46342100-46677517 GCF_050947455.1 Rhinoderma darwinii | reverse complement strand
AGTCACACTACATGCTAGTAAGTCAGAAAGTTTAAGTTTTAACTTAACCCCTTCTTGTCCAATAGTGTTTTAAGCCTTGAATTTTTACTTCTTAGTCCACCCCCATTTTATTCTTTTTTTTTTGCAGGACAGATAGGGCTATAATTTTCATATATTAATTTCTAGGTCTTATTTAGGCTGTGTTCACATCTGCGTCGAGACTCTGTGATGTGAAAGGAAGGATAGACTATCATTCAGACCACAACATTTACTTGGCCAAAAACTTGCAAGTGCAACCCTATGATCTGCAGTTTAGGGGCGCAACACTTTAAGTGGATTCCTCACACTTTGGAAACTATATACAGTGAAGGAAATAAGTATTTGATCCCTTGCTGATTTTGTAAGTTTGCCCACTGTCAAAGACATGAACAGTCTAGAATTTTTAGGCTAGGTTAATTTTACCAGTGAGAGATAGATTATATATATAAAAAAAAAGAAAATCACATAGTCAAAATTATATATATTTATTTGCATTGTGCACAGAGAAATAAGTATTTGATCCCCTACCAACCATTAAGAGTTCAGCCTCCTCCAGACCAGTTACACGCTCCAAATCAACTTGGTGCCTGCATTAAAGACAGCTGTCTTAAATGGTCACCTGTATAAAAGACTCCTGTCCACAGACTCAATTAATCAGTCTGACTCTAACCTCTACAACATGGGCAAGACCAAAGATCTTTCTAAGGATGTCAGGGACAAGATCATAGACCTGCACAAGGCTGGAATGGGCTACAAAACCATAAGTAAGATGCTGGGTGAGAAGGAGACAACTGTTGGTGCAATAGTAAGAAAATGGAAGACATACAAAATGACTGTCAATCGACATCGATCTGGGGCTCCATGCAAAATCTCACCTCGTGGGGTATCCTTGATCCTGAGGAAGGTGAGAGCTCAGCCGAAAACTACACTGGGGGAACTTGTTAATGATCTCAAGGCAGCTGGGACCACAGTCACCAAGAAAACCATTGGTAACACATTACGCCATAATGGATTAAAATCCTGCAGTGCCCGCAAGGTCCCCCTGCTCAAGAAGGCACATGTACAGGCCCGTCTGAAGTTTGCAAATGAACATCTGGATGATTCTGAGAGTGATTGGGAGAAGGTGCTGTGGTCAGATGAGACTAAAATTGAGCTCTTTGGCATTAACTCTACTCACCGTGTTTGGAGGATGAGAAATGCTGCCTATGACCCAAAGAACACCGCCCCCACTGTCAAGCATGGAGGTGCAAACATTATGTTTTGGGGGTGTTTCTCTACTAAGGGCACAGGACTACTTCACCACATCAATGGGAGAATGGATGGAGCCATGTACCGTCAAATCTTGAGTGACAACCTCCTTCTCTCCACCAGGACATTAAAAATGGCTCGGGGCTGGGTCTTCCAGTATGACAATGACCCGAAACATACAGCCAAGGCAACAAAGGAGTGGCTCAAAAAGAAGCACATTAAGGTCATGGAGTGGCCTAGCCAGTCTCCAGACCTTAATCCCATCGAAAACTTATGGAGGGAGCTCAAGATCCGAGTTGCCAAGCGACAGTCTCGAAATCTTAATTATTTACAGATGATCTGCAAAGAGGAGTGGGCCAAAATTCCACTAACATGTGTGCAAACCTCATCATCAACTACAAAAAACGTCTGACTGCTGTGCTTGCCAACAAGGGTTTTGCCACCAAGTATTAAGTCTTGTTTGCCAAAGGGATCAAATACTTATTTCTCTGTGCACAATGCAAATAAATATATATAATTTTGACAATGTGATTTTCTGTTTTTTTAAAAAATATAATCTATCTCTCACTGGTAAAATTAACCTAGCCTAAAAATTCTAGACTGTTCATGTCTTTGACAGTGGGCAAACTTACAAAATCAGCAAGGGATCAAATACTTATTTCCTTCACTGTATATATGCAGCGCTATATTAACCCTTTCCCGACGTATGACATATGCTTACATCATAGCCGGGTAGGGGAAGTATGGAGCTAGTAGGGGAAGTACTGAGAATGGCCTAATGAAGGCTCCCAAGTCTACCATCCTTGTGCTCCTATTAAGCCCTGCTTAATAGAAGCCTGTCAGAAAGATGATATACTGCTATATATTAGTATTCTAGTATATAGTGCAAGCGATCCAACGATCACTAGTTCAAGTCCTCTAGGGGGACTAATAAAAAAAAGTAAAGATCAGTTAAATAAAGTTTGTTTTATGTACAAAAAATATAATTTTTTTTAATTTTTCTTTTTAAATTTTCCCCCTAAAGCATTGTGAAATAAATAAATACATACTTAAATAAATAAATAAACATAATTGGTTTGTATATGTCTGAACTATTTAACCAACGTGCTGTAAATTTTAATTAAATTGCCAGAATCGCTGTTTATTGGTCACCTCATCTCCCACAGAAAATGGAGTGAAAAGTGATCAAAACCTCACGTGTAGGCCCAAAATGGTACTATTAAAAACTACAGCTTGTCCTGCAAAACATATGCCCTCATGCTGCTCAATCGATGGAAAATAAAAAAAAGTTATGGCTCTCAGAATTGGGCAACACTAAATAAATAAATAAATTTTACAGTTAGTTTTTTTCCTTGTAAAAGTAGTAAAATATAAAAAAACTATATGAATTTGGCATCGCCGTAATCATATTGACCTGCAGAATAAAGTTAACTTATCGTTTTAATTGCACAGTGAATGCCATAAAAAAAGCGAAGCACCAAATTTTTTCTACCCAACAAATATTTTTTTCCCGTTTCCTAGTACATTATATGGTACAATAAATGGTGCCATGAAAAACTACAACTCGTCCTGCAAAAATCAAGCCCTCATAGGTCTATATTGACTGGAAAATAAAAAGTTATGGCTTTTGGAATGTGGGGAGGAAAAAATGAAAATCTGAAAAATGGCTGCAGCGGGATGGGGTTAAGGGTGTAGAACAGGGGTCGCCGAACTTCGGCACCCGTGCCACAGCTGTCCTGCCGGGTCTTGATCTCTGGCCCGCTCTACCCGTGTCCAGCACCGTTATATGCTGCGGTGCTGAACCCAGGGAGAGACACAGGGTGAGAGCAGGGAGACACAGGGGCAGACCGGGGAGACACAGGGAAGAGTCGGGAGACACAGGGGCAGAGTCGGGAGACACAGGGGCAGAGCCGGGAGACACAGGGGCAGAGCCGGGAGACACAGGGGCAGAGCCGGGAGACACAGGGGCAGAGCCGGGAGACACAGGGGGAGAGCGGGTAGAGACACAGACGGAGAGCTGAGAGACACAGGGGGAGAGTGGAGAGACACAGGGGGAGAGTGGAGAGACACAGGGTCAGAGCGGGGAGACAGGGGGAGAACGGAGAGACACAGGAGGAGAGCAGAGAGACACAGGGGGAGAGCGGAGAGACACAGAGGGAGAGCTGAGAGACACAGGGGGAGAGCGGAGAGACACAGAGGGAGAGCAGAGAGACAAAGGGGAGAGCGTGGAGACACGGGGAGAGCGGAGAGACACAGGGGGAGAGCGGAGAGATAAAGGGGCAGAGCAGGGGGATACAGGGACAGAGCGGGGACACACAGAGGAAGAGCGTGGAGACATGGGCAGAGCAGAGAGACACAGGGGCAGAGAGCGGAGAGACACAGGGGCAGAGAGCGGAGAGACACAGGGGCAGAGCGGAGAGACACAGGGGCAGAGCGGAGAGACACAGGGGCAGAGCGGAGAGACACGGGGGCAGAGCGGAGAGACACGGGGAGAGCGGAGAGACACGGGGAGAGCGGAGAGACACGGGGGCAGAGTGGGAGACACAAGGGCAGAGCGGGAGACACAGGGGCAGAGCGGAGAAACACAGGGAGAGCGGAGAGACACAGGGGCAGAGCGGAGAGACACAGGGGCAGAGCAGAGAGACACAGGGAGAGAGCGGAGAGACACAGGGGCAGAGCAGAGAGACACGGGGAGAGCGGAAGACACAGGGGCAGAGCCGTGACACAGAGGGAGAGTGGAGAGACATAGGGGTAGAGTGGAGAGACACAGGGCAAAGCAGAGGGACACAGGGCAGAGCAGAGGGACACAGGGCAGAGCAGAGGGACACAGGGCAGAGCAGAGGGACACAGGGGGAGAGTGGAGAGACACAGGAGGAGAGCGGAGGGACACAGGGGCAGATTGGAGAGATACAGGGACAGAGCGTGGAGATACAGGGGCAGAGCGGAGAGACACAGGGACAGAGCGGGGAGACACAGGGGCAGAGCGGTGCGTCCTTAGGATGGCACACTGGGTACTTCATCTTAGATATTTATTTTTTTTGCACACCATACAAAAAAGTTTGCTGACGCTTGGTGTAGAAGGTTTAGGCCTCACGTGCACTTCCGTGTGCCGTTGAACGACCGCTAATGGCGGTTCCGTGAATCACAGACCGCACACGGATGGCTTCCGTGTGCAGCCTTTTGTTTCACGGACCAAATCAATGCAAAGGCCGAGACTGTTTTGTCAAAAACGGGCAGGAGTAGGGCCTGCAGTACTTTTGACGGAACGGCCGCACGGTTCCGTTAAAACAACGGAAGTGTGCGTGGCCCCATTGAAATTAATGTGTCAGGGTGCTATCAGTTAAAAAAAAACGGATAGCACCCTTACGAAAAAAAACTGAAGTGGGCATGAGGCCTCAGAGTGGTTAGTCTTTGTATACAATGGTATTGAAAGTGCCTATGCTTTCACTACAGTTGGGACTACGGGATCCTAATGTATTTCAGCCAAACATATGATAAAAGGACAACCTTTTGACCTATGTTGTCCCACTAAAGTCCTCAGGAGAATTTAGCCTTAGAAAGTTGCATCCGTTTTTGTTACACAAAAAACCCTTTTAACTCTCTTTTCATATGATGTTATTCACAGGGTGAAGTAGCTTTAGTAACATTTGTTGCTGGGAACCCCAGAAGTTCTGTGGCATATATGGTAAGTGAATTTATAATTGTATAATTTATTTGGGAACCTTGTATTTGTATTATAAAGCAGTGCAGGTTATAAGCTAGGCTTGAGCATTATAGACAGATATTTGTACGGTTAGAAAATTTGAGACATGCTGAGAAGATGATTTTTCCCCCAAATACTAAAGCAATATGTTTTTTTGCAGGCGAAAATACTTTAATTAGGTTAAAGTGTATGTTCAACTATGAATAGCATTTTGTTTTTAGGTCCGAAGTTTGGTCCTGATTAATTTCATGTTATTTCTTTATAGGGGTCAGAGCTCAGTATTTCAGTTTCAGAGTTCCAAATCCCCTGCTTTCTTTCACACTGCCACTGATAGCGGGCACTCACTAAAGATGGCTACAACGGCTGTAGAAGAGCTATAAACCTGTCTTCGGTATGCTCCTGTGCTCCCCCTAGTGGTAATTGCTGCAAGCCAGAATTTGTTATTTAACTTTAGCTGTGTGAATTGAAGCATGGGATTTGTATCTGAAAATAAAGAGCTCCTACCATCCATAAAGATATATTATGAAATCAATCAGCACAGAATTATGCACCCAAATAGTACACACCCGAAAACAGTAGAAATGACGCATAATGATTTACACAATTCTGTTTTAGCGGGATTGTTGTATCTTTTAGCCAAAACTATTTCTGATTCCTTAAAGAGGCTCTGTCACCAGTTTATAACTGCCCTATCTCCTACCTAATCTAATAGGCGCTTTAATGTAGAGAACTGTTTTTAAAAAAAAAAATTTATACGTTTATTTTTAACCAAGTTCTGATCATTTTTAGTTTTATGCTAATTTGTACTAAATGCCCAACTGGGCGTTTTTTTACTTTTCCCCAAGTGGGCGTTGTAAAGAAAAGTGTATGATGCTGACCAATCAGCGTCATACACTTCTCTTCATTCATTCCCAGCTTGTTTAACAGCACAGCGTGCTCTCTCTCGATCATGCGGTGACAGGACTTCCTCCCACAGGTCCTTCACCGGAGCCATGGAAGACTGAACAAAAACGCCCAGCATCTACAACAAATTAGCGTAAAACTAAAAATGATCAGAACTTGGTCAAAAATAAACATTAAAAAAAACAACAAAAAAAACCTGTTGTTATCTACATTAAAGCACCTATTAGATTAGGTAGGAGATAGGGCACTTATAAACTGGAGACAGAGCCACTTTAAAGACATGTTTACAATAAAGCTTTATTATTCTCCTCTCTTTTGCTGTGTGAAACTAATCTATCTGATTTCATTTTTGAGTAAACACAATCTTGTTTATAGAAGAATATTTCATTGGTTATTATTAGTCAGGGCCGGACTGGCCATCTGGCAGTTCTGGCAAAGGCCAGATGCACCGGTGAACAGTGGGCCGCCTGCTGGCCGCCCAAACGATAAGTGTCTCAGGCGGCAGGGTACAGCATTTCAAAGGGGGCGGCACAGCAGCTAAGAACTGCTGTCCAACTGTAATAGCAGCCGTGGTCTATGCTGCTATTACTAAAACTCCCTGTGCTACTTTAAAATCTCCCCCTCCAGTCCCCCTTCCCTACTTTTCACACAACCTCCCCTCCTGCTGCTGTTACCAGTCTGGACGTGAGGGAGGGGGAGGGGAGACTGTTGGCAGGCTCTGTGTCGGGCTGTGAGCAGTGGAAGTGCTGGAATGAAGGCTCACCCCATCAACCTGCTGAACTCCCTTCACAAATATCCTACATAAAAAGTAAGTTTATGTGTGTTTACAATGTGTACTTTATATGTGTAGAATGTGTTCATGTAATATGCATATTTGTGTGTGTTTGTGATGTGTACATGTGCATATATAGTGTATGTGTCTATATATATATATATATATATATATATATATATATAGTGTGTTTGTGTGTGTGTATATATAGTGTGCGTATATATATATATATATATATATATATATAGTGTGTGTATATATATATATATATATATATATATATATGTATATATATAAAGTGTTACATAGTTACATAGTTTGTACGGTTGAAAAAAGACACTTGTCCATCAAGTTCAACCAATGGATGGGAAGGGGAAGTAAACATTTTCTACACATAGGAGCTAATATTTTTTTGTTCTAGGAAATTATCTAAGCCTTTTTTAAAGCCATCTACTGTCCCTGCTGTGACCAGCTCCTGAGGTAGACTATTCCATAGATTCACAGTTCTCACAGTAAGGGCTTATTTGGACGAACGTGTAATAGGTCCGTGCAACACGCGTGATTTTCACGCGCCTCGCACAGACCTATGTTAGTCTATGGCGCCGTGCAGACAGTCCGTGAGTTTCACGCAGCGTGTGTCCCCCGCGTAAAACTCACGACATGTCCTATATTTGTACGTTGTTCACGCATCACGCACCCATTGAAGTCAATGGGTGCGTGAAAATCACACGCAGCACACGGAAGCACTTCCGTGTGATGCGCGTGATTCGTGCAACAGCTGTAAGAAGTATGAATGAAAACAGAAAAGCACCACATGCTTTTCTGTTTACAAACATCCAGAGTGTCATAATGATGGTGGCTGAGTAGCCATGCATCATATGGTGATGACACACGGAGCTGTTAAGTACCTTTTGCGCATGCAAAATGCGGCGTTTTTTGTGCGCTCAAAACGCACACACTTGTGTAAATCCGGCCTAAAGAAGGCTTGTCGCCTCTGCAGGTTGAACCTTTCTTTTTCCAGACGGAGGGAGTGCCCCCTTGTTTTTTTGAGGGGGTTTTACATGGAAAAGGATTTCACCATGTTTTTTGTATGTGCCATCAATATATTTATATAAGTTAATCATGTCCCCCCTTATTCGTCTTTTTTCAAGGCTAAATAGGTTTAGTGCTTTTAATCTTTCCTCATAACTTAGATTCTCCATGCCCCTTATTAGCTTCGTTGCTCTTCTTTGTATTTTTTCCAACTCCAGGGCATCCTTTCTATGAACGAGCCCAGAACTGAACTGCATATTCTAGATGAGGCCTCACTAATGCTTTGTAAAGTGGTAATATTATATCACTGTCCCGCGAGTCCATGCCTCTTTTAATACACGACAATATCCTGCTGGCCTTTGAAGCAGCTGATTGACATTGCATGCTGTTATTTAGTTTATGATTTACAAGTACACCCAGATCCTTCTCAACAAGTGACTCCCCCAGTGTAGCTCCCTCTAGGACATATGATGCATGCAGGTTGTTCATACCCAGGTGCATAACTTTACATTTATCTACATTAAACTTCATTTGCCAAGTGGACGCCCAAACACTTAGTTTGTTTAAATCCGCTTGCAATTCACGAACATCTTCCATAGTCTGAACATTACTACATACATAGCTTGGTGTTATCTGCAAAAATAGAAATAGTGCTATTAATCCCATCCTCTATATCATTAATAAATAAGTTGAATAATAGTGATCCCAGCACTGAACCCTGGGGTACACCACTTATAACCAGGGACCATTCAGAGTGGGAATCATTGACCACAACTCTCTGGATACGGTCCTTGAGCCAATTCTCAATCCAATTACAAACTATACTTTCTAAACCTATAGTCCTTAATTTACCCGTTAGATGTCTATGAGGGACAGTGTCAAATGCCTTTGCAAAGTCCAAAAACACTATATCCACAGTGGCCCCTCTGTCTAGGCTTCTGCTCACCTCTTCATAAAAACAGATCAGGTTGTTTAGTGCGTGTATACACTACCGTTCAAAAGTTTAGGGTCACTTAGAAATTTCCTTATTAGAAAAGCACAGTTTTTTTCAATGAAGATAACATTAAATGAATCAGAAATACACTCTATACATTGTTAATGTGCTAAATGACTATTCTAGCTGCAAACGTCTGGTTTTTAATGCAATATCTACATAGGTGTATAGAGGCCCATTTCCAGCAACCATCACTTCAGTGTTCTAATGGTACATTGTGTTTGCTAACTGTGTTAGAAGGCTAATGGATGATTAGAAAACACTTGAAAACCCTTGTGCAATTATGTTAGCACCGCTGTAAACAGTTTTGCTGTTTAGAAGAGCTATAAAACTGACCTTCCTTTGAGCTAGTTGAGAATCTGGAGCATTACATTTGTGGGTTTGATTAAACTCTCCAAATGGCTAGAAAAAGAGAGCTTTCATGTGAAACTCGACAGTCTATTCTTGTCCTTAGAAATGAAGGCTATTCCATGCGAGAAATTACCAAGAAACGGAAGATTTCCTACAACGTTGTGTACTACTCCCTTCAGAGGACAGCAGAAACAGGCTCTAACCAGAGTAGAAAGAGAAGTGGGAGGCCCCGCTGCACAACTGAGCAACAAGACAAGTACATTAGAGTCTCTAGTTTGAGAAATAGACGCCTCACAGGTCCTCAACTGGCAGCTTCATTAAATAGTACCCGCAAAACGCCAGTGTCAACGTCTACAGTGAAGAGGCGACCCCGGGATGCTGGCCTTCAGGGCAGAGTGGCAAAGAAAAAGCCATATCTGAGACTGGCTAATAAAAGGAAAAGATTAATATGGGCAAAAGCACACAGACATTGGACAGAGGAAGATTGGAAAAAAGTGTTATGGACAGACGAATCGAAATTTGAGGTGTTTGGATCACACAGAAGAACATTTGTGAGACGCAGAAGAACTGAAAAGATGCTGGAAGAGTGCCTGACGCCATCTGTCAAGCATGGTGGAGGTAATGTGATGGTCTGGGGTTGCTTTGGTGCTGGTAAAGTGGGAGATTTGTACAAGGTAAAAGGGATTTTGAATAAGGAAGGCTATCACTCCATTTTGCAACGCCATGCCATTCCCTGTGGACAGCGCTTGATTGGAGCCAATTTCATCCTACAACAGGACAATGACCCAAAGCACACCTCCAAATTATGCAAGAACTATTTAGGGAAGAAGCAGGCAGCTGGTATTCTATCTGTAATGGAGTGGCCAGCGCAGTCACCAGATCTCAACCCCATAGAGCTGTTGTGGGAGCAGCTTGACCGTATGGTACGCAAGAAGTGCCCATCAAGCCAATCCAACTTGTGGGAGGGCCTTCTGGAAGCATGGGGTGAAATTTCTCCCGATTACCTCAGCAAATTAACAGCTAGAATGCCAAAGGTCTGCAATGCTGTAATTGCTGCAAATGGAGCATTCTTTGATGAAAGTAAAGTTTGAAGGAGAAAATTATTATTTCAAATAAAAATCATTATTTCTAACCTTGTCAATGTCTTGACTATATTTTCTAGTCATTTTGCAAATCATTGATAAATATAAGTGTGAGTTTTCATGGACCCCAAACTTTTGAACGGTAGTATATATATATATATATATATATATATATAGTGTGTGTATGTATATATAGTGTGTGTATGTGTATATATATATATAGTGTGTGTATGTGTATATATATATATATATATATATATATATATATATATATATATATATAGATAAAGGGGGTGTGAGTGCAGAACGATATAGCTGTTGTAATTATTTCACTCGTAGTTTAAATACTGCAGATTTTACCAATGGATTTCGTTCATCCGCATTATAAGGGCTTGCCCACTCGTATTGTAAATTCTGCAGGAACTAGCAGAAATTCCGCTGCGGAACAACAGCACCATCTCCTGCGTTTTTTCCTACAAAAAATGGTGCGTATTTTTCTGCGTTTTTCTCATTGTTGGGGGATGGTGACATCTCCTCTGAAAAACGCAGCAATTCAGTCACTTTCCTCAGCGGGGATTAACATGCTGCGGTACGAATTATACGCACCACAGGTCAAATTCTGGTTGGAAATTTTACGCAGCGTGTGGATGAGATTTGTTAAATCTCCCCCAGTTTGCTGCTACTGTATTCTGCTGCATATTTTCCGTCAACAATTCCAGAAGGAAAATATGCAGCAATTCCGTTACGTGTGGACAAGCCCTAATACCGTAGCAGCAGAGTGGGTGAGATTTGAACAAATGTGTAAATTATAAGCGGTATATTCCGCAGCATATAAATTGTATTTGCGTAAATGTTGATTATTTGTTACGGGTTTTCCCCATTTAATTCAATGGGGAGGTTAAATAGCAGGCCGCAAAAAAAAAACGCAACTCAGAAAAGTTTTTTCATCTTATACTTACCCAGAATTCTGTTTCTTCGTCCGGGCCGGCCTCCTGGGATGACCTTTCATCCCATGTGACCACTGCAGTGATCACATGGGAAGAATCGTCATCCCAGGGCTGCAGGATGTAGGAGGGAAGCATCGCCATGGTAAGTATCCATTTTTATTTTTTTCTGCTCAGTTTTCCGCAGCGGCCATTCCTGGCCGAAAAACTGCACCACAATTTGGTGCGGTTTTTCAGCTTGAATTCCCTGCAACGCAAAGGGCGGATACGCTGTGCGCTTTTACAGAGCATATCCGCCCTGTGTGAACATACCCGTACAGTGTATACATATAGTAGCTGCTGTCTTACAACGATACAGCTGCAAACCACGTCAACATGTTGCATTCACACGAGTCAGCGCAGTTTTCAAATGATTGTTAATGTCCATGAAGTTTTTTGCAGACCTTAACAATCATTTAAAAACTGCACCGACCTTTTGGTAAAACTGCATGTGCTACGTGTTTTACTGGACAATGATTGCCAAGATATGATTGTTTGCATTAAAGGTTATGTACACCTTTGAAAGGGATTATTTTTTTATATATGTAAAAATGTCAGTCAGTGTATTTTGTGCAACTTTATAATTCGTTTTTATTAAAAAATCGTTTTACTTTTTGAGATACAGCTGCTCTATATCCTGTATACAGAGTAGCTGTTTCTTACACTGAATCCTGAACACGTCAGGTCTGTGGGACTCTTGACATGCACGATCCACCAGCAGTACATCACATCTAAGTTAGGGTATGTGCGCACGATAACGACAATTACAGCTGAAATTATGGAGCTGTTTTCAGGAGAAAACAGCTCCTGCATTTCAGATGTAATTGCTCGTACTCGCGTTTTGCGAGGCGTCAATTATGGACGTAATTTGGAGCTGTTCTTCATTGGAATCAATGAAAAACGTCTCCAATTACGTCCCAAGAAGTGTCCTGCACTTCTTTGCCGAGGCTGTTATTTTACGCGCCGTCTTTTGACAGCGACGTGTAAAATTACAGGTCGTCGGCACAGTACATCGGCAAACCCATTCAAATGAATGGGCAGATGTTTGCCGACGTATTGGAGCCGTGTTTTCAGGCGTAATTCGAGGCGTAAAACGCCTCGTTACGCCTGAAAATAGGTCGTCTGAACCCAGCCTTAGATGTGATAGTTTGGTTTCCGTTCGTGGGTTCCCCTGACGGAAAGGTCTGACTGAACCCATGAACGAAACCACGACGCAGGTGAGAACAAAGCCAAACTATTACTGTATGATCTGTACAGATGATGGAGGGTACTATTTTTTGGGGTGTAAGCAACTCCCAGTATATGATTACCATTGTTCGTCATACTGGAAGCTGCTAACCTGACTTTGCAAATGATCTCTGTACTGAAATTTATTTGTACTGAGCTTGGTTTTGGTGTTGTATTTATATACTGACCTCGGTTCTGGTACTGTATGTATGAGCTTGGTTCTGGTGATGTATGTATATGTACTAAGCTTGGTTCCGGTACTGTATATATGTATGAGCTTGGTTCTGGCCCTGTAATTATATAGGATATATTTATAATGCAAAATTGCAGAGCAGATGGCATTGTTGCAATTCATTGTATGTTTAACCCCTTGAACCGCCACCAAGCAGTAATGCATGACCTGACAATATTTCCAAATATTCCCCTGTATGCTTGTTTCAGATACAGTAAAATCCATAAAATCAACTTTTTATTTTTAGTGCACTACTTCTTGTGTAGAGAGCTGGCTGCAAATTCTTCCAAAGATGACATGTTCTTATTCCTGCTGGAAATGACGATTACATTTAGTCTTATCGGAACAATAAGAAAGCCTAGAGATCAACCTGAGCTGGTGGTCTGATGCTTAAAGAGGCTCTGTCACCAGATTTTGCAGCCCCTATCTGCTATTGCAGCAGATAGGCGCTGCAATGTAGATTACAGTAACGTTTTTATTTTTAAAAAACGAGCATTTTTGGCCAAGTTATGACCATTTTTGTATTTATGCAAATGAGGCTTGCAAAAGTCCAAGTGGGCGTGTTTAAAGTAAAAGTCCAAGTGGGCGTGTATTATGTGCGTACATCGCGGCGTTTTTAATACTTTTACTAGCTTGGCGTTCTGACGAGAAGTATCATCCACTTCTCTTCAGAACGCCCAGCATCTGGCAGTGCAGACACAGCCGTGTTCTCGAGAGATCACGCTGTGACGTCACTCACAGGTCCTGCATCAGGTTCCAGGGGTTTGTGGTTGCGGCTGCAGGTAGGTGGGATATGCCGGCGGTCAGCGATCGCGGACATAACACTGACCTTGTCCACTAATCACATCAATCATTCCAACAAAATTTACACTGTGTTTTTTGCCTAGTGCATGACTTGAATGGGCGGTGCATGACACAGGGATTATCTTTTTGTTGTTTATTCAATCTCTGTGTCATGCACCGCCCACTCAGGCCTTGCACTAAGCAAAACACAGTGTTTTATGTTTTGCTTAGGGTTTTCCTTTAAATGTTTCTTTAAGTCACAACTGTATTGGACAAAAATAACTAACAATAAATGAATACATAATTAACAATGCTTCTCCTCAATAACATTCCAAGGCTGATAACAATGTTTATGTTTCAGAGCAATGACACTTACTTAAAAGTAGAAAAGTATGAAAATGTAACTGGAGCATGGCGCACAGTGCACAATGATGCCTCCTGGGAGACAAGGTGAGAAGTATAAGTGATATATATATATGAGTGTGTGTGGTTTGTGAGGTGTAGTGTACGTTTCATTTATTTTCCTCACATCATTTCCGCTAGACACTTGGACATTTATTCGATTCTTTAGTATCCTATCATGCTTGCCTGTGGTGCGGAAGGTAAACATATCATTGTGGGGGTTCCCAGCAATAAAAAGGTGCCATGAAATCCTACTAAATTATTTTCAGATTCATTTTTATTAGGGTGACAGTCTTTGGCCTAATTCACACGAGCGTACTTCACGTCCGTGTTACGCGCGTTAAAACAACGGACATCATACGAACCTATGCAATTCAATGGGGCCATTCAGACATTGTGTTTTTCACGCAGCGTGTGTCCGCTGCGTGAAACTCACTGCATGTCCTATTCTTGTGCGTTTTTTGAGCGTCACGCACCCATTGAAGTCAATGGGTGCATGAAAATCACGGACAGCACACGGACGTCATTCGTGTGCCGTCCATCTTTTTCACGTACAGTTTGCTAAAGAAATGATGAGGAAAAAATAAAACACATTCAGTTTTTTTTGCTGACGTAAAAAATGCGTAACATACGGATGACCTACGTGCGTAATAAATGCAGATGCGCATCTTACACAGATGTCACACGGAACTGCAATGCAGGAAAAACGCTGTGTTTTTTACACGTGCAAAACGGACACGTTCGTGTGAATAAGGCCTTAAATTGTATTTCCAATTAAAAATAAAAACTTGACTGTTCTCCTGAATCCTTCTGTAGAGCAACTCTGGGCTGTATTTCTCTTGTAAGCTCAGCTATTTGTGATCCTTACTTCTGTTTTCAGTTCTTACAGGAAGTAGCTGACTGTCAGATATCATTTTCAGCCATGTTAGCTCCCATAAGGCCGGATTCACACGAGCGTGTGCGTTTTGCGCGTGCAAAAGGTACTTAACAGCTCCGTGTGGCAGCCCCATATGATGTGCGGCTGCGTGATTTTCGCGCAGCCGCCATCATTATGACACTCCGTTTGGATGTTTGTAACGTGGTGCTTTTCTGTTTACATTCATACTTTGACAGCTGTTGCGCGAATCACGCTCATCCCACGAAAGTGCTTCCGTGTGGTGCGCGTGATTTTCACGCACCCATTGACTACAATGGGCGCGTGATGCGCGAAATACGCACAAGGAACGGACATGTCGTGAGTTTTTCGCGGCGGACTCACGCTGCGTAAAAATCATGCAACTGTCTGCACGGCCCCATAGACTAATATAGGTCCGTGCAAAGCGCATGAAAATCACGCGCGTTGCACGGACGTATATCCCGTTCGTCTGAATAAGCCGTGTAACGCACACGCTCGTGTGAATCCGGCCTAAGGCTGTTTTTTTTATTATCACCTATTAAAGGAATAGTCAGACAGAACCTTCTTTTTAACCCCTTAATGACGAGTGACGGATATATCCGTCACAAGCAGATGCTAGTTCCCACATCGTGCAGTATATATCCATCGCTCGGATCTCGTGGTTACTGCCACTGTACTCACGAGATCAGCGGAAGGAGCACGCCTGTTATACACAGCCAGGCTCCTGCCGCAACTTCTGGAATTGGAGGGTACACCAATTGCAGCAGTTTAACACCTTAGTGACTGTGGCACCTAAGGTGCTTGACAGAGGGAGGGAGTTCCCTCTGTCACCCCATCGTCACTCTGCGCAGCGATTGCGGGGTGACATTGGGTTTCCATGCCAGCTGGCTGCCTATCAAAGGCCCCCAGGTCTGCCATCAGTAACTGTCTAATAGGCCATGCCAGAGGCATGGCCTAATAGATTGCCTGTCAGTTTTAGGGCTTGTTTAGACGAACGTGTAATACGTCCGTGCAACGCGCGTGATTTTCACGCGTGTCGTACGGACCTATGTTAGTCTATGGGGCAGTGCAGACAGTCCATGATTTTTGCGCAGCGTGAGTCCGCTACGAAAAACTCACGACATGTTGTATATTTGTGCGTTGTTCGCGCATCACGCACCCATTGAAGTCAATGGGTGCGTGAAAATCACGCATGCCACACGGAAGCACTTCCGTGGGACGAGCGTGATTCGCGCAACAGCTGTCAAACTCTGAATGTAAACAGAAAAGCACCACGTGCTTTTCTGTTTACAAACATCCAAACGGAGTGTCATAATGATGGCGGCTGCGCGAAAATCACGCAGCCGCGCATCATACGGGGCTGACACACGGAGCTGTTAAGTGCCTTTTGCGCACGCAAAACTCCGTGTTTTTTGCGTGCGCAAAACGCACACGCTCGTGTAAACCCGGCCTTACACTGACATGCAATAATGCTTTGGTATACCAAGTATACCAAAGCATTATATTTGCGATCAGAAGATCGCAAAGTGAAGTCCCCTAGTGGGATTAAGAAAAAAAAAAGTAAAACAGTTAAATAAATAAATTGCAGTCAAAATAAAATAAAAATACTTTTTTTGCCATAAAAAGTGGTTTTATTTAGTAAAAGGGTAAAAAAAATAAAACATACACATATATTGTATCACCGCAACGACTTGAACAATGAAGTTAACATATTATCAAATTAATTAAACCGCCTAGTGAACGACGTCCAAAAAGAAAACTAAACAAAAAAACCTGCAAAATTTCTTTTATTTCCACCCTCCCCAAAAATGTAAAAAAAGTTAATCAATAAGTCTCATGTACCCCGAAATATTACCAATGAAAACTACACCTTGCCCCGCAAAAAAACAAGCCCACATATAGCCACATCGACGGAAAAATAAAAAAGTTATGACTCTTGGAACGCGGCGATGCAAAAACAAGTAATTTTTTTTAAAAGGGTTTTTATTATGCAAAAGTAGGAAAACATAAAAAACCTTTACATATTTAATATCCCCGTAATTGAGCCAACCCATAGAATAAGGGTAACATGTTATTTACGCTGCGTAGTGAAGGGCGTAAATTTAAAATGCTAAATCAATGCTGGAATAGCTGTTTATTTTTAATTCCCTCCTAAAATAAAGTTAATAAAAGTTAATCAATATATTATATGCATCCAAAAGCGGTGCAATTAAAAAATACAACTCGTCCCGCAAGGTAAAACATGAGATTGTTTTTTTAAAATATACATTATATTATACAGCGTAAGATATAGACCCTGAACAGTTGTTCAAATCTCTGGAAATACCCTTTAAATATTGAGTTTTTTTTTTATTGGAAACACTTATACTGAGTTTATATTTCTATAGGTATTACTGGCATAAGGGCACAGGAGGTCAAAGCAATGCTACAATTGAGTGGCACATACCCATATCATCTGCGTCTGGAATCTACAGGATTCGTCACTTTGGACATTATAAACAAAGTTCTACCATCATAAAGCCCTATGAAGGAATCTCTTCTCAGTTTGAGATCAGAAGATTTATTAGATGATCATGTCATTATTTTTTATAATAAAGCTGCTGTATGTGACATTATATCATACCTATTGTTACAAAAATAAATCACAATCCCTCTTGGCAGATTAAGATGTGTATTAGATATTGTGCAGCCAGAAAGTTTATGTATAAGGTCCTGCTCACATCGCAGTTGTGATGCACGGTTTGTGTATGTGCCAGGAAAGCTCATGGTGCATACGCTAAATGTGTCCATAGGGTTACATTAGCCTGCCGGACGCCACAAGAGTGCCCTTTTGACCACTCGCTGGCCGGTATACGTCAGTATACCATAAAAAAAGGTATGGAATAGTGTAGTAGAATAACTATTCCATACAACAGAATTTAGTAAAAAAAAAACAAAAAAAACACGTATACTTTTTTTTAACATGGTAGCCTATTAGTGACAGATTCCATTGTATGGCATCCGTCACAGGCATCTGTTTAACATGTATGTCATGAGGGTTTCATGACATAACAATTAAACACATTCCATAATAGCCTAGTGGTGACAGATGGCATTTTTAGGCATCAATCACAGTCTCCATTTAATGTATACGTCGGGAGGTTTCCCCAGGGTGTATGCTAAACATATGGCAAGACGTCATATGACGTGAATGGAGCCTAACCTGCAGATTTTGGCTCTTTTTTTCTTAACACCGCTGGTTTCTATAAATTTTCTCTCTCCGTGCTTGCTGAGGGGGCGGGCTCTTCCTGGTGTGATATAACAGCTGTGCTGTGTGCTCTGAGCCAATCGGCTGTCTCTCCTCTGTTGTTCCTCCTCCTCTTTGATCCTCATGCTGTCCTACTGAAACACTGCAGCTGCACCTCCCTCCTCTCCTTATACTAATACTGTATTAGTCTAGAAAGGTTTCTTAGTGACTGAGGAGGTTTCTTAACATTTACAGACAGCCTGAAGGTAGGCAAAGGGGAGCTACAGGCTACAGAGAGGCAAGAAAGTTGCCAATTTCCCCTTTATAAGATAATTCAGTGTGATTGGTGCAACTTTCAAAATGCTCTTTAATAAAATGTATTTTTACTTTTTGAGATACAGCTGCTTTGTATTATGTATAAAGAGCAGCTGTATCTGGCGCTGAAACCTGTAGCTGTCAGGTCCACAAGTTCAGTGTCAGCGGGTCCTGCGTGTCTGTGACATGCAGGATCGAGCTGCTATCGATCACATCTAAGTTCATAACATCGATGTGATCGATAACAGGTGGATCCTGCGTGTTAGAGACACGCAGGACCCACTATTATTGAACCTGTCAGTACTGCTGATGACCTGACGAATTCAGGTCTTAGAGCACGATACAGTTGCTCTGTATACAGAATACAAAGCAGCTCTAGCTCAAAAAGTAAAAATAGTTTTTAGGAAAAAGTATTTAGAAAGTTACACCAAACACACTGATAGACATTTGTATTAAAAAACAAACAAACAAAAAAAAAAGATTTCAAAGATGTATAATTGCCCACAGAAATTTTGTTGATATGGTAATTGACACTTGTGTTTTACTTTGGCTGGATCATTGTAGTTTCAGTAAGGCTCTGTTCACATTACTGTTAAAAGGGTTTTCCCACCTTGGACATTTATGGCATATCCACAGGATATGTTGTAAATGACCGATAGATGCAGGTTCCACCTATGGGACCCGCACCTATTTCTAGAACGGGGCTCCATGACCCTTGTTTTACCTTGCATGGCCTACAAATACAGCCTCATACATGATACTTATTCTCTTGGTACTTCTGCTCTGCTCCTTACTTTAGATCTGACTTTCTATTCACAATATTGAAAGCTCTGTGTAATAGCACTACGGATCTGTTGGGAAAACTTATTAAAAGTCTCCCAAAAAGTGAAAATGCAATCTTTGTAATATACTTATCATTAACATTCTGCTCTGTTCCTCCAGTTGCAAGTCCCCAACTTTTCTGCCACTCCAATGTTTCTGTCTCTGCTGTGATGACATGTCATCCACAATGATGTCACATTACCTGACAACAGTAGCCAGTCAGCAGATGACATGTGTAGATGGGCTGTTGGGATGACACCATCTGTATTCAGCTGAGGGCTACATCTTATCTTCTATTAGCGGAGTCACTCCTAGTTGTAAAACGAGATATTTGGCTAATAGAGGTAGGGAATTGCTGATAATGCCAAACCAAAGTTAAATCCTTGCTTTATAACTGAGACTGTAAAGTGTAAGGCTACATTCACACGAGCGTGATAGATTTTACGCGCATAAAAAACGCACGTAAATCTGTCCGTGTGCGTTGCGTTATGCATCAGTGTGCTTTGCGAGTGGCATGTGTTTTTCACGCACACGCAAGCACTTTCAACGCACAGTACACGGACGAGATTCATGCTCGTGTGAATGAGCCATAAAGGGTGCCTTGTCAAGTTTTACCCTGACTTCATTCAGTTTTGTCTGATGGCATCTAGGCGAGCCTCTATATACGGACAATTTCATCCTACGGGCAATTGACATAAACAACTTGACGGTCTGGTGCCATCCGTAAGTCAAGGAGAAATATTTCAAGAATGTATCTGTTTATATATATTATGGGCTTTGTGCCAATATTGTGAGAGTCAATGACAGAACTGAGAAAATAATAAAGTAAAGATAATAAACTTATATATGTAATTTCTGACAGTGTGCTAAAAGCTGAAGCCATTCTCCAGCCAAACCTAAAAGAAAAAGTTTTGGCAGTAGTCCCACCATTACTGAGCAATTGTAACTCGGTTGGGTGCGATTACCATACCCTACACCACCCTTGGGTCAATCATACATAGCAGGACTGCAGGATGTTTGAATCCTAAGGTTTACAAACATGGACCTCTCCCACGAGAATTTGGAGACATGGAACCACTACTAAGGAGGTCTACTAAGCGAGGCAGGGATCGGGACGTTCATTCTCCTACCAAATTATAATTTTTTGTTTTGGTCTGGATATTGATTTTACATTCTCCTTTAAAATGGTCTTGGTGGACCGACATATCCCATGAATATGCCATGAATGTTTAAGTTGGGAAAGCTCTTTTATCTGTAGGCTTTGCAGATTTATTTTTATCTTCCATGATAAATAAAGCATAATCTTTTACACTGTAATATTCACATCATTTTCTATAATATAAAATATAAATGTTTATATTTCAGACTTTTGCTTTTTCAGTGACCCAGATTCCTGGATCAAACTCATAGGTTTGGATGAGGCCCATTGTTTTCAGTACAGTGATGGCAGAGCATGTGTCCATCTCTAAAAATCACAGACGACCAGAGAGTCATAAACAAAGAGTGCCAGGACCCCATCATTTAGGTAATTGGTGGAGATGCCAGCTGCTAGTACCACTACCAATATAACCATCTAAAATGTGCAAATAAAAAAATCCTGAAATTGGCCAATATCAATCGCTAAAACAAATGTGCAACACGCACAAACTATTCTGAAACTGTTTCATATCTACTCTCCCATAATATATAATACCAAGGTTCTTCTTCCATAAAGAAGGATTGGGGGCATCTGACATAGTCCTCCAATGGCAGATCTTGGCATGGTATTTATATATTTTGTCCACATTTACATAAGAATCCTTCTATGTAATCCCTGACTACTGCAAATTTTACAAAAACATAAGGTCCAAGCATACTAAGGGTATGTGCACACGGTAGCAGGCTTTTACGTCTGAAGAGACAGACTGTTTTCAGGAGAAAACAGCTGCCTCGTTTCAGTCGTAAATGCTCCTCCTCGCATTTTGCGAGGCTTCTCTGACAGCCATAAATTTTGAGCTGTGCTTCATTGAGTTCAATGAAGAACGGCTCAAATTACGTCTGAAAGAAGTGTCCTGCACTTCTTTGACGAGGCTGTATTTTTACACGTCGTCGTTTGACAGCTGTCAAACGACGACGCGTAAATGACAGGTTGTCTGCACAGTACGTCGGCAAACCCATTCAAATGAATGGGCAGATGTTTGCCGACGTATTGTGGCCTTATTTTCAGACGTAAAACGAGGCATAATACGCCTCGTTTACGTCTGAAAATAGGTTGTGTGAACCCAGCCTAACAGTCTGATGTACCAGACCATGTGTGCTACTTATTTCTATATATTTTATATAGATTTTCTTTTCTTTTTTATAATTTTTGTTGATTATATTATTTAGGTGGTATACATCTGTACGGTTTATATGTACAAGGTTGAATAGGTTTCAATTAAAATTTCAGTTTCTTCTACAGGTTTTTTTTGGGCCCCCAGGCTTAATATGTTTATACACAGTTACATTATTATGACCACCAGTTAACATCCGGAGTAACCGCCGTGTGCAGCATGGACAGCAGCTAGACGGGCTGGGAGTGACTCAATAAGGTGCCGGTAGGTTGTCTCAGGTATCTGGAGCCATGCTGCCTGCAGTGCATCCCACATTTGCTGGAGGGTGCGTGGGGGAGGATCCATAGAGCGAACAAGACAATCAAGGTGTTACCACCAATGCTCAATTGGGTTCAATTCTGGCGAATTAGGGGGCCAGGGAAGTACTTGGAAGACTTGGTCGTGCTTGGTCTGGGTGGACATTATCTGCCATGATGGATTCATACTCAAATTGGTTCAGAGTGACTTCCACATGGGTGAGCGGGTCCAGAGAATGCCATGTAAAAATTCCCCAGACCATAACGCTGCCGCCATCAGCTTGTGTTCTTCCAGCAATGGTTGTAGGGTGTTTGTTCTCTGATGTTTCTCGCCTGACACGCCAACATCCATTCGTTCGATGAAGCAGAAAACGTGACTCATCGGAGAAGGCAACCCTTTGCCAATCATCGGTGGTTCAATACCGATACTGCCATGCAAATTGAAGCCTTTTTTTCAGATGCACCTTTGTTAGCATAGGAGCAGTGACCATCTGTCTGCTTCAGAGTATCATACGCAGTAGGGTGCACTGAACTGTTGTTTTAGACACAAGTCTGGTAGCCCCCTGGTTTATTTTCACCTTGAGTTGCTCCTCTGTAGCGTGTCGTTCGGCCCTCGCGCACCTTTGTAGCCGACGTTCACCGCTCATATCCGCAGTTACCACGTCGGTTATTCCCAATGGTGCTATTTGTCCACTCACGATACATTTTCACTACAGCAGTAAGAGAACAGTTCACAAACTGCGCTATTTGAGAAATACTGTCACCCTTGGCCCGAAGCTCAATAATCATCCATATTTTGTATTATGTTCGGCCTTTTTGGAGTAGAGGTATTTTTGAGTCAAGTAAGCTTTTTTTTTTGGAACAGTGCTAATAAACGTAACTTTTTCTATTATACTTCACAAAGCTAAAATGTTTTTTTGATGTTTTTTTTTGTAAATTAAGCTTAATATTATAATGGTGCACCTCGGATGTGAAAAACTGCAGTTTTCATGTCCGAGGTCGGCCACGCTCGTGTGAATGTAGCCTAACTGTGAAATAAATCAGAGGCCTAGCTGGGGGAAAGCTACCAGGACATGTGCCCTAGGGGCTGGATGCCAGGGAGGTGCCAACAAAACACTTTGCCTTAGCAATGTAAACATCAATCTTATCTATAAGTTCTCAGTAATTTGACATGTGGGTAGGACCCACACAATGATACTAATCTCCGATAATATCCAAGAGGGAAGACCTTCCACATTCACCATTAGAAACGAAAGTAACATGTGGACCCTTGTTGGCTGCAAATTTGTAGAAGAAAAAACGAGAAAAATGTGTTTTTATTTTTTCACTTTGAAGACACTGTCACTGTGGCTGTCGCTGGTATCGGGGTCCTGTTACTGACCCTGTTATAGGACACTGTAGCTGACACTCTTATAGGATGAGATGATTATGGACTCCTTATACATGTTAGTCATTTTCTCTAATATACTGAGACAATCCAAACTTGTTTGTGTACAGTATATGACACTGTTATGGGGGTCATTGTGACTGACACTGTTATAAAGCCATTGTAGCTGTTAATGTTATGAGGGTGTCATCACTGTTATTGGGGCACAGTAGTTGTTGCTGTTATGGCGGAAATGTGTTTTGCTTATTAACATTGCCATATGTATACAACAGTACGATGGAGATTATATTATGCAAAAAAGTTACAAAATCAACATGTACATATATTCACTTCATACTAATTTCGTTATCACTGGCCAGGAGTTTCTGAATGAGTGGTTTATGTATGAAAAATGTGTGCACGGCATATACTTTCAGGCATGTATGCTTAGTATAATATATGTTACTGCGATGAGGGTTAACAGCCCCTATATCCAGCATAGCTTGTATTGTATTTATGTGAATTATATTTTGTTTCCAATCCTAACACAGTGACACATACAATATATCCACTACACATAATTACATGTGGCCTTATGTATTTTAAAATCCATGAAATATTTAATGAACCGGGGAAAAGGAACATTATTTGATACATTAAGCCCAAATGGACCATTATCACCAACTTCTACAAGCTTTTAGTGATAACATGTGTTTAATATTAATAAGGATTTGCTCATTTCAAGTCATGTTAGCCTGAAATTAAAGTCATATTTTATGCACAACATGGAACTGGAAATGAGGCTTCTCGAGCCAAGACTATCAATATGTCAAGACATTGTGAATCTTGTGAAGAGTTTGTACAATATACAAACAATATACTTGTGTGAGTGGATGATGCAAAATGGGATCATTGCTTGTGATTCATAGTTGATATTGTATTTATCAGAGTGATGGGGGTGACCAACTGCTTCTTATGATTTTACTCTAACTCTTGAATTATTATTATTTTTTTCTAATTATTTCGTAATATTTTTCATTGTTTTTAGAAAAAACAATGGTGCAGATAAAATTGGAGGATATAGGTACATACAGGAGAGTAAATATCGCCGGTGTAGCTGGTTCGGCTGCACAAGGGCCCGGAGGGGGTGGGGGCTCGCACAGCTGCCCTAAACACTGTGAGCAAAGATCGGCATAGGGCCCCCATCCTCACTGGGTCCCAATGCCCGAGGCATAAGGAGGACCGCACCGCCCAGCATATAACATTTATGGGCTGGCCAGCACAGGCTCCCTCATGCCCGGTGGTGATGCTAGCGATAGCCACATTCAATTGTATCTGCGCCCTCAGGACGCAGATACAATTGAATGCTGTAGGCTGCAGGCCACATTAGGCCTGCAGCCTATAAGGAGCTGGGAAGACATCCTACGCAGGCTGGCATGTTGAGGTCACTGCTTCATGCTGGACTGCGCAAGCGTCCCATCCGGAGTCTACGCAGCGCGCCGTCCGTCGCGGGAATGGGGCAAGGTAAGCAGAATTGTTTTTATTCTTTTATTTGGGGGGGGGGGGGGGGCAGGGCTGTGTGACAATATACACGGGGGTAGGGAGCTGTGTATCACTATATACAAGGGGAGAGGGAGAAGCAATGTGGCAGGGGCTATCGCTGTGTGGCAGTATATACAATGGGAGGGAGCTGTGTGACACTAGATACAAGGGGAGAGGGAGCTGTGCGACACTATATACAATGGGAGGGGGGAGCTGTGTAGCACTACATACAAGGGGAAGGGGGGCCGTGTGGCACTCTATACAAGGGGAGGGGGAGATGTGTAGCGCTATACAAGGGGATGGGGGAGCTGTGTGGCACTATATATATACAATCGGACAGAGGAGCTGTGTGGCACTATATGCAAGGGGAGGGGGTAGCTGTGTGGCAGTATATACAAGGGGAGGGGGGCTGTGTGACCCTATATACAAGGGGGCTGTGTGGCACTATATACAACAGGAGGGGGAGCTGTGTGCCACTATATAAAAGGGGGGCTGTGTGACACTATATACAATGGGAAGGGGAGCTGTCTGACACTAGATACAAGGGGAGGGGGAGATGTGCGACACTATATACAATGGGAGGGGGGAGCTGTGTAGCACTACATACAAGGGGAGGGGGGCCGTGTGGCACTCTATACAAGGGGAGGGGGAGATGTGTAGCGCTATACAAGGGGATGGGGGAGCTGTGTGGCACTATATACAAGGGGAGGCTGCGTGGCACTATATACAAGGGGAGGGGAGAGCTGTGTCTCTATTTACAAGGGGGGAGCTGTGTGTTACTATATACAAGGGGGGGCTGGGTGGCACTATATACAAGAAGGGTGCTGCATGGAACTATCTACAAAGGGGGAGCTATATAGCACAATATACAAGGGGAGGGCTGTGTAGCACTATCTACAGGGGATTCTGTGGCACTATATACTCTGAAGTATTATTACTGTGGGGGCACAAACCGGGCACGGTTGCTGATGGGGCACTTTTATTGTGTCGAGCACTGAGGGATCATTATTACCATCTGGGGCACTGTGGATGATGAGTTTGTTTAGAAGATGGGGCATTGGTGGGGAGGATGCTGGAAAAGCGAGAAACCAACATGTCTGGGTGTCAAATTCTGCAGAGACGAGTGGTTACTGGAATGAGTTGTCACAGTACTCTGGGCCGGATGGAGAAGATAAGGGAAAGTGAATGCCTCTAATCAGAGGAAACATCACCTGTGAGTTACTAGATATAAATGTGCTGTAATCACTTGTATGGGCTGCAGAGCTCCTGTGTATAACTGATGTCTACCACTATATGGTCACTAAATGGTGGTAATATTGGTCTTTGTATAGAGTTTTTTATTCAGTAACAGTATGGGGGTATTATTCAGTCACCATGTGGTTATGGAGTGGAGGTATTATTCAGTAACAGTATGGGGGTATTATTCAGTCACTATGTGGTTATGGTGTGGTGGTTTTATTCAGTAACATTGTGGGAGCGTTATTCAGTCTATATGGTCATGGTGGTGGGATATTATTCAGTATCAGTATCGGGGTTATATTCAGTCACTATGTGGTTATGGAGTGGTGGTATTATTCAGCAACGGTATGGGGATATTATTCAGTCACTATATGGTTATGGTATGTATTCAGTAATAGTATGGTGGTATAATTCAGTCACTATGTGGTTATGGTTTGGTGGTATTATTCAGTAACAGTGTGTCAGTATTATTCAGTAACAGTGTGGCGGTATTATTCAATCACTATGTGCTTATGGTGTGGAGGTATTATTCAGTAACAGTATGGTAATATTATTCAATCACTATGTGCTTATGGTGTGGAGGTATTATTCAGTAACAGTATGGTAATATTATTCAGTCACCATGTGGTTATGGAGTGGAGGTATTATTCAGTAACAGTATGGGGTATTATTCAGTCACTATGGGGTTATGGTGTGGCGGTATTATTCAGTAACGGTATGGGGTATTATTCAGTCGCTCAATGGTTATGGTGTGGAGGTATTATTCAGTAACATTATGGGGGTATTATTCAGTCACTATGTGGTTATGGTGTGGTGGTATTATTCAGTAACAATATGGGGTATTATTCAGTAACAGTATGGGGGTATTATTCATTCGCTATGTGGTTATGGTGTGGAGGTATTATTCAGTAACAGTATGGGGGTATTATTCAGTCACTATGGGGTTATGGTGTGGTGGTATTATTCAGTAACAATATGGGGTATTATTCAGTAACAGTATGGGGGTATTATTCATTCGCTATGTGGTTATGGTGTGGAGGTATTATTCAGTAACAGTATGGGGGTATTATTCAGTCACTATGGGGTTATGGTGTGGAGGTATTATTCAGTTACAGTATGGGGGTATTATTCAGTCACTATGGGGTTATGGTGTGGCGGTATTATTTCGTGGCAGTGTGGGGGTATTAGTCAGTCACTATGTGGTTATGGTGTGGTGGTATTATTCTGTAACATTATTTACAATATTTATGTTTGTTACTTGTGTTTTAAACTAGTAAGAAAATGTGCAATATAGATTTGTATAGTTTTATATGCGCGGGCGTGGTTAGGTTATGGGGGGCCCAGGCACATTCTTTGCACAGGGGCCCTCTGCAGTCTGTGTCCGCCTCTGGGTACGTGGGTATAGCAGGAACAAAACACATAATTTTGTACAAAAAATCTGAACAATCAGACAATTTTTGAATGCCAGTAGTAATAGCTTAAATATAGCAGTGTATGTCGAACTGGCCATAAAAAAAGTGAAAAATTACATTATAACCAGTCCTTGATGCACATCTTATTCATTTTTTAATTTTGTCAGACATTGGGTGGGTATGCAGCTTGAACCCCTGTGACCACACAGTGACACTCTTGCTATGCTAATATGGGCTAATAGAAATCATATGGATGGCTTCAGGCTGTAGCTTAAAGGGGTTTTCCCATCAGAGACATTTATGACATATCCACAGAATATGTCATAAATGTGAAGACATGATCAGGCAGGGAGCTACATCACAATTGAAATAGTCCTACAACCAACCCTCTTCACCCAATGCTTGTCTTTGTGATGTCACATGAATATATCACAATTAAAACTATTCTACATCCAACCCTTTTCACCGAATGCCTCTTGATTATGATGTCACTTGGCTACTTTCTTCACCGAATACTTCTTGTTTATTATGTCATTGGGTTATCTCATAAATGAAAAAAAGATTCTAAAACCAACCTTTTTCACCAAATCTCTCTTGATTATGATACCACCTGGCTATGTAACAATAGAAATTATCCTACAAACAACCTCCTTCGCCCAATTCTTTTTGTCTATGATGTCACTTAGCTATGTCATAATTAGAAGAATCCTTTAAACTACTTTTTCACAAAATGTCACTTTATTATTTATTATATCAACTAGCCAGGGGTTTCCCCTTATGTTGGATGGTGCCCGGTGCAGCGTCTTCTTTTGGCTCCTTCTATATGGTGTACGGGTTATACAGTCTACTAATAACTTTTCCATACAGTGCCTAATGATAAGCACCATACAGTATGGTGCCCAAATAAAAGTGTCATAATTTGGCTACATTTCTTACATTTAGATACCTAAATAACAATTCTATACAGTGCCGCCATCGCCATACACTGCCAAAATGTATTCTGTAGTAGAGCTTCACAATGTAAGTACCACCATACAGTGCTCAAATAATACCAACATACATTGACCAAATAAAAGTTCCATACATAAACTACTAACAGTGCTATCAAACTAATAGATATTCAGGAAAACAGCAGCACAGCCACAAAAAAATCTTCAGTGTGAAAGGACAACTCCCCAAACATGGGAGGTGCACGTAGTAAAGAATCCCAGGTCCAAGGGAGACAATCAATATGCAATCGAAGAAAGGGACTGCAGCACTCAAGATAATCCAAAGAAGTGTATTTGATTTATTCACCAAACATAAAAACACTTGCAACGTTTCAACCCATGAGAAAACAGGAGAAAACAGCTCCGTAATTTCAGACGTATTTGGCGTTGTCGTGTGCACATACCCTAAGATCGCACAGGTCACACGCCCCTAAAGACAGATCTGTATCTGGCTATGTCACAATTGAAGTAATTCTATAATCAACTTTCTTCATCCATTGCTTCTTGCTTATGTCACCTGGCTTTGTCACAATTTAAATGATCCTACAATCAATCATCTGACTTTGTAATGTCACTCAGACAATAATTAAAATCATCATAGTCATAACACACTTGGGCTGGGTTAATGCATTGCGTTAAAGCAGCATTTATTCCTATTAAATTCACTATATTCACTATTCAGAGACTCCCGCCAAGAACTATAAAAGGGAAGCTTCCTTTTAACATTCAATTTTTAAAACATACCACTAGATGTCAGTATTCACTTACTCAAGTTTCAAGACCCGGTACAATCCTAATCTATGCTTTTATATTATATTTGTAGATCTTTTGCCAGGTCTTTTATCCAGATTTTACCATGTGCAGGTTGGCATCCTATTGTTTATTGTTTCTGTGTAGTTGATCATTTAAATAGGCAAATCTGTCTCCTTTTTTATGTCTTTATTTTCACCATCAACTTTAGTTGTCTTCAAATTTAGCAGAAATTCCTGAACAATACATCATTTTTTTTTTGTATTTGTCCAGTAATTGTGCGACTATTCTCTGTATGTAGAGCATATGGCATTGGATTCATACATCACAGTGATCACTGTAAGCAATAACTTACATAGAATGATGCATGAGTTGAAAATATTCTGTTTTGCTAAAAGTTCATGGCTAACCAGTGTTAGAACAAATATTTTTATCTGATGTCCTCTACTGAACCTGGCGGCATGAAAGAGACGAAATGCTGTCATGGAGAGTGGAATCTGCAAATATGGAAAATATGGAAAATATCACTGCACTAAAAAATGTTGCTACTGAGATCATCTCAATAAGGGCCACATGTAAAAAGACATTGTCATAATGCAGCTAATATAGGACAATTGTATATATTATGCGGCCGGGTGGAAAACCCTATCAGACAATGTGCGCAGTCACTCACAGAGAAAGGTCTGTCAAGTTTCTTTACTACCTGCTCCTCATTGCATTAGTCCTTTTTCTAAGACTACGTCCACCCAGGAGGAACGTATACAGTACATGGTGGCAGCGTCCATGTATAATTCCAGCATTAGATGCAGTTATGAAGACAAACATCCTAAGGCCGGGTTTCCACGTAGCGCAAAAGCTGCCGAGTTTCCGCAACGGAATTGTGTGTGGAAATTCTGCAGCATTTAAAGTAGCAGAAAGTGGATGAGATCCAGAAAATCTCATGCCCACGCTGCGGGAAAAAAAAAAACGCAGCGTATACATTAATGAATTGACCTGCAGTGCAGAATTTAATTCCGCAGCATGTCAATTCATGCTGCGTTTTCGTTCATTTTCTGTTGTTTTTCTCCATTGAATTCAATTCAACAGAAAGCCAAGTGTTGCGAATTTTGCAGCAAAAAAATTAAATCATACTTACCCAGAATGCTCTCCTTCTTCCTGCAGACCGCTTTCATCCCATGTGACCGATGCAGACGATCACAGGCTGCAGCGTCACATGACCTGCAACGTCATCGAAGGAGGCTGGACTATGCACAGAGAAGAGGGAGGGGGTAAGTATCAACGTTTTTTTTTCAAGAGCTGCTTTCCGCAGCGGAAATTCTGCAGCGATCGTGCAGCGATTTTTTTGACGGACAGTGCTGTGGATTCCAGGTCGTATACGCTGTGTGGTTTTTACGCAGCGTATCCCACCCGTGGGAACCCGGCCCAAGGCTGGGTTCCCACATAGCGTAAATGCTATGAATTCTGTGTGGAAATTACGCAGTATTTACAGTAGCGAAAAGTGTTTGAGATTAAGTAAATCTCATGCCCACGCTGCGGAAAAAACCACACAGTAAAAACTTTCATAAATTGATCTGCGGTGCAGAATTTAATGCCGCAACATGTCAATTTATGCTGCGTTTTCATTGCGGGTTTTCCCCATTGAATCCAATGGAGATGCAAAACCCGCAACAGAAAGCCAAATGTTGCGACTTTTGCGGTGGAATCGCAAATTTAAATTCATACTTACCCAGGACTCCCGGCTTCTTCCTCCAGTCTGGCCTCTGGGATGACGTTTCATACCATGTGACCACCGCAGCCAATCATAGGCTGCAGCTGTCACATGGGCTGTAGCGTCATCCAGGGAGGCTGGACCGGATGGCAAATGAGGGACGTGTCACTATGACGTCCTAGGTAAGTATGGGTGTTTTTTTATTATTTATTTCTATGCTGCTTACCGCAGCAAAAGTTCTGGACAGAATGTGCTGCGAGTTCCAGGTCGGATACACGGTGTAGTTTTTACACAGGGTATCCAACCCGCGGGAACCCGGCCTTAAAGGGGTAAATAAAACAAATAGTACAAACCAACCAAGTAGAAAGAGAAATCTTTCATAAGCACATATGTAGAAATTAATTACCAAAAAAGAGAAGCTGTGCAAAGACTTGCCATAAAAGGATATACATTTATTCACAAGAATAGTACATGTATGAAAACATACAATAAAAAATTAGACGCACGACTACAGAACATCAATGTGTCTTACTGGCTTGATCCTGTTTGCAGCACTTTGCACTTTACCTGTTGGATCATATACTGCATTCCACTTTATCACCTGTACGTTGCCCTTCCATTCCATGCAATTTGTATGTACTATTTATTTTGATTGTTACTTACTACCATTTGTTGTGTACTCCTGTACACTTTCTGCAAACCTCCTGATGTTGTTCCTTTGTTGTTCTGTAGTCATGTGTCTCATTTTTTATTGTATGTACATGTACTATACTTGTGAATAAACGTATACATTTTTATGGCATGTCTTTGCACATATTCTCTTTTTTTGGTAATTAATCCTTAAAGGGGTGATCCAGGATTAAGAAAAGGTCTGTTTTATACAAAAAACAGTGGCACTCTTGTCCACGGGCTGTGTTTGGTATTGTAGTTCAGACAATTGTAATAATAGACACAGCCCATTGACAATATTGGCGCTGTTTTGGTGAAAAAGCAGACCATTTTTTTTCTAATGCTGGACATACTTACATAGCTTGAAAAAAGACACAGGTCCATCAAGTTCAACCTTTCTCAATCAATAATATGTTATTCATTGTTAGATTGTTAGATTAGTCATGAACCTCAATGCCATTTGTCAGAAAATAATCATCTAGTTTTTTTTAAAATGCGGACATAGTATCTACCATTACTGCCTTTTAGGGCCTGTAGTATAGCTAGTGTGGGGGGGGGGGGGTGGCCCCGGGCCCACTGAGATAGCGGGGCCCAATGCGATCGCTGCCGCTCCCGCCACGGCCACGCCACACAGGGCGGCCTGCTGCCTCTCTGAGGGGGGCGGCGGCACAACTGAAACCAGCCACCGTCACCCCCTTCCTGCAGTAATTGTACCTGCGTCTATAGGACGCAAATGCAATTACATGCATAGGCACTGAATGGCCGGGCACGTTCCTTGCCCTATAATTCAGCGCCTAACAATGACGCTGATTGGCAGGGCAGAATGACTTGCCCTGTCAATCAGCGCCTTTCAATGACGCTAGCGCTTCCGTTGTTGAAAGGCACTGATTGGCAGGGGCAAGTCATTCTGCCCTGCTAATCAGCGCCTTTCAACGATGCAAGCGGAGCGTTCATTCCCAGCAGACCTGCTCAGAAGAGAGCAGACCTGCACTGACACAGGACGGCGCGGGGATGGGATCAAGGTGAGTATGTAAAGTTAGTTTTTTCACTTAAAAGTGTGTGTGGCATTATCTACGGGGGGAGAGCTATATGTGAGGCACAATCTACATGGGAGGCTATACGTGTGACACAATCTACAGGGGGCCTTTATGTAGGGCACTATCTACAGGGGGGCTATATGTGGGGCACTAAATACAGGGGCTCTATATGTGGGGCACTATCTACAGGGGGGGTTATGTGTAGAGTTCTATCTACAGGGGGGCTATATGTAGAATTCTATCTACAGGGTGCTATATGTGGTGCACTATCTACAGGGGGCTGAATGTGGGCTCTATCTACAAAGGGGGTAAATATGGGGCACTATCTACAGGTGTGCTATATGTGGGGCACTATCTATAGTGTGCTGTATGTGGGTACTATCTACAGGGGGCTCTATAGGGGCACTATCTACAGGGAGCACTGTGTGTGTGGGACATATTGTATGTTGCTATTATAATCAGGGACACAGTGTATGGTGCTATTATAATCAGGGACACAGTGTTTGGTGCTATTATAATCAGTGATACAGTGTATGGTGCTATTATAATTAAAGGTGCAGTGTATGGAACTATTATATTTAATATAGTGTGTGGCACCATGAGAATTTTATATTCGTTTATAGGTGCAGAAATGTTTGAAAAGTGAGAAGCTGAAGACATCTGAGTGGCAAACTGAAGAAATGGGCTGTGGCCATGAGAAGTCATCATAGAAGTCTGGACCGGCTGGAGAAGACAAGAGAAAAAGAACAACTAGAATCTGAAAAGATGTCACCGGTGAGTCACTTAATGTAAATGTTTATTCTGCCTCTAATCAGTACAGTGGTCACTGGGTGGTATGTTTTTTTTTTTTTGAAACATCAACTCCCAGCATATCCTTACCATTGTTTGGATCATGCTGGGAGCAGTAGTTTTACGCCGTACAAAGCTATACGGCAGGGGTTGCACTAAATTGAGCTGTATTTGTGCTGGGGATGTATATACAGTTAGGTCCAGAATTATTTGGACAGTGACACAATCTTCATGATTTGGGCTCTGCATGCCACCACATTGGATTTGAAATTAAACAACTGAGATGCAATTGAAGTGTAGACTTTCAGGTTTAATTCAAGGGGTTGAACAAAAATATCCTGTGAAAAGTTTAGGAATTGCCACTATTTTTCTACACAGCCTCCTTATTTCAGGAGCTCAAAAGTAATTGGACAAATTAATATTACCATACATAAAATGGTTTTTTTAAATACTTTGTAGAGAAACCTTTACAGACAATGACTGCCTGAAGTCTGGAACCCATGGACATCACCAAACGCTGGGTTTCCTCCTTTGTGATGCTTTGCCCGGCCTTTACTGCAGCGGTCTTCAGTTGTTGCTTGTTTGTGGGTCTCTCTGCCTTAAGTTTTGTCTTAAGCAGGCGAAATGCGTGCTCGATCGGGTTGAGATCTGGTGATTGACTTTGCCATTGCAGAATATTCCACTTCTTTGCCTTAAACTCCTTGGTTGCTTTCGCAGTATGTTTTGGGTCATTGTCCATCTGTACTGTGAGGCGACGTCCAATCAAACTTGCTGCATTTGGTTGAATCTGAGCAGAACGTAAATCCCTGAACAATTCAGAATTCATCTGGCTGCTTCTGACTTCAGTCACATCATCAATAAACACTAGTGACCCAGTGCCTTTGGCAGCCATGCATGCCCATGCCATCACACTGCCTCCACCATGTTTTACAGAGGATGTGGTGTGCTTTGGATCATGAGCCATTCCATGCCATCTCCATACTTTCTTCCGCCCATCATTCTATAACAAGTTGATCTTAGTTTCATCTGTCCAAAGAATGCTGTTCCAGAATGCTGGCTTCTTTAGATGTTGTTTGGCAAAGTCTAATCTGGCCTTTCTATTTTTGAGGCTGATTAATGGCTGGTATATAATTAGAATGCGCCCATTCAGTTGTAAACATGCGTTAGGGGCGGGGGGGGCCAACTCAGATATGTTTTGCCCCCCTTGTGCTAAACTCCTAGCTACGCCTCTGGGTAGGGCATTCCATAGTTTGACTACTCTAGCTGTAAGGAACCCTTTCCTATATTGATGTCTGAAACGTCTTTCTTCCACGAGCAAGGAACACAATATGTGCTAGTTCTCTGTAAATACACATATATATAGAGATGCATAAATATATATATACTGTATATATACACACATATATATATACATACAGAACACAAAAAAATGGCGACAGCACTCTGCGAACACCAATGTCACCTAAACGGCTAAATATAAATAAATATGCATTACTGCTAAATCTACTTACAATAGGGAGCCTCTCAGTGCACAATTTGATCAAATTGTCTTTGCCCACCTGCCACGACAAGGCGACCTCTGTAAGGTGGGAAACTACGCTGCACATACACCCAGTACTGGGACTAAGCCTACATATATACCTGGGGATGGTAGGAACCAGCATTGAACTAATTAAAATCACCCAGGGCAGAATGGGAGGAGTGCAAGGACAAAAAATGGAGGCAGTCACTAACCCCACATATATGGATCACATAATCAACACAAAAGTTTGAACAGCACATTCCAACAAAATGATACAAAACGTGTATGCAGGTGCAGGAACACCTGTGACTGCAAATTTATATATATATACCTTAAATGGTGCCAAAATTGTCACTAAAAATGCTTCAAAAGCTCTTCTTTAGTAGAAGGCAGAGTTTAGAGTTAAAAATCGATTGATCAAATAAAGCAAAGTTCACATTTACTGAGCGGGGTCAGCTTGACTGTTACATTCCAGGTATAAATAATACATTTTACAATGCTAAACATCCAAGTCAGTAATATTTAAAGGTTTTCCACATTTGAACTCAATTTTATATATCAAATTATTCTACATAAAACTCTGAAAATCATTGAAAATACATTACTTATTGTGTAATGATCCTGTTACAGCCCGTAGAGCTACATTCACAAGCTGCAGGCTTTAGAGCTAAAATATCCCAGCATTCCTTGCTGACAATGACCGCATAGAGTTTGTTCTGGTACTCTGCATTTGTAAAGTGTAATCTTTCCACCCGGCACTATATAGTGTGAACAGGTGACTCTTCCAATGCATTATAGGAGCTAAGCCTAACTGTTAGGGGTGTACTGTCAACAAGCTATATATTTGTTTAAAACTTTGACCCAATGATTCCATCGTCTTTGAGCTGCACTCAGCATTTTGATATCTTCCTTCTTTTACATATGTATCATTTCTAGTAAGCACAAAAACATAAAAGACGCATGGTGATTGGTTGTATATACAAGTTTATTAAAGATATGTTAATCAATAATATGTCAACCATTATTTACATATCCATTTCACTTATTGGGCACCAATTCTATTTATCCCTTGGAGATGCTCCCCAGATACCAACATAATTAAAATCCAAATTCTATAAACCAAATTTCCCACAAGAGGAGTTATCTACACGCAGTGTAAATACCTTGTGACTCCTGCAGAGATAAGCTATCATCAAGATACATTTTTCCATGAACTCCTTTACAATGCTCATATCTGATGTAAACCATTCCTATCTGTTTTTAATAAACATACAGCCTGACCTGTTGACTATAGTTCAGACACTGTAATAAATATCACAAACATATGTGGAGCAGTATTCTTTATTGCCGGTGTTCAGCTCAGATCTTCACTTGATGACAGTGCCCGGTAAGTGGACCTTTGCTAAAAGTAGTTGAGTACCCCTACTTTATGCAGTGATTATGTAAACCTAATAAATAGTGCAACATAATGGGGTATATAACGGTCGGATATGTACAGCACAAGCTCCTATGTGATTAAATTTGAACTCTGGGGAATTTTTTTTTATTTGGCTTTAACCCCTCTGACACCCCTGAAGTTTTTTCACTTTAAAGTTATCCTCAGATAGGCCTCAGCTAAGCAGATGGGGAAATTCCTATGTAGACTACTGTCTCTACTGAATGATGGACTACATGAGGATCGTAGGAGTTTTTAGGAACAGTGGCTAAAAGTGAGGTTGTAGAGGGGCCTAACTATGGACTAATGGCTCACACACACAAGTGTATTATGGCTCTGAGCAAACTCTACGTTTCAATATTAAAAAATTCTGATACTATGTATCTGGTTTCAAAGCCAAACTGTATGATAATCTTTAATATATCACAAAACAAAAATAGAGGACTGAATAGAGAGAACCAATTATAAGACTGATCCGATTATAGTTATACTGTATATATTGTATTACTTTTAATATTTAGTTTTGGGCTGCCTTCCTCATAGCTTTTTACCTCTACAAGTACATTTTATATACTTTGATACACATTTTCTATGACTTTCCAGACTATTTGATTTTCATGTACCATTAATGTTGATGTAAAGGGATTTTTACTATATAGGGGTGTGTGTGTAAGTGTAGCAGGGCTGAGATTGTGATTTGGTACAACTCACAATATCACACTAATAATTTACTTGTGGTTTTACATATGAGTGCAAAGTAAACCTATCTAACAGTTAGGCCCCATGCACACGAACGTGTTTTTGCGGCCGCAATTCCCCCGAAAATCCATGGGAGAATTGCGGCCCCATTCTTTTCTATGGGGCCATGCACACGACCGTAGTTTTTACGGTCCGTGCATGGCCCGGGAACCCGCACCGCAGAAAGAACGGGCATGTCCTATTACGGACATCTTCTGCGGTCCGGGTTCATTGAAAACAATGACGGCGGCCATGTGCATGTCGTACGATTTGCAGGTGGCCCGCGGCTGACAGTCCGCAGCCGGCCGACCCGAAAATCACGGCTGTGCACACGGCTACGGTCGTGTGCATGAGGCCTTACGGTACATTACAAAATTAGCACTGCTACATCACTTTCATCTCAGTCAGAAACCTTCTCTTGATTTGGAGATTCGGACACCATTGTGACTGTATCTGCTTTGTTTGTATCTGTATTTATCTACAAATAAATTAAAGTAATGAATTAAATATAACTTCTATTTCATTTAATGCTGCACACCTGATGATGTTACGAGCACAGATTTTTGTTCAGAGACTGTATCTTGATGATAACTACAGCATCTTTTTTATTTGATGTTAGAACAATTGCTTTTTATTCACAGTACGACAGTTCTTTACAAACATCTATACAAACATAAGTGCTTCATGCACATTTTAATACTGCTGCCTTTGCTAAAATTTTTCAAATGCAAGAAAAACGACCAATCACTAACATTGTTATGTCGTGTACCTTAAATACAGTTTTTTCTATCTTTGTTTTAATGTTAAACTTTAACTGGTCATTTTCTGGTTAAGTTCACATTCATTGCTCAATATATCACCCTCTGCCAGAAACAGAACAAACCAATAAAAACACAATAAGAACAACTAATATCTATTTATCTATTTTATACACTTTATTTCAAGATGTGTGCTGGAGACTGTATAGTGGTACACAGTCCCCAAAAGTTCCCTACTACGAGACCATGAAGACTCTGTGTGCCGCCATATGTTGCTCTGTTGGGTATGTACAGTATGTTGGGGATAATCTTCTGTAGAAGTAATGCAGAACCATGCCTGACCGTGTATACAAGGCCTCAGGGAATGGTTGCACACCCGATTTTCTGTCCATGTGTCGCCGACAAATTTTTGCCAAAAAGAAGAGCTAATCCCTTCTAAAAGAAAGTACATTAAACTAAAACATGACTATAAAAACATATGGGTTTTCTGTTCTTTTCTGAATTGCAGTTTTTGGTTTTCAAACTGCCTTTGAACATATTAAAATGTTTACCACCAGCCATTATTAGGAATCTATGTGGTACAGATCCAAAATAAAGGATCCAGAAAATTAAATGAGCCCATACTGTACACATACTGGGGGCATTCTCTATGGCATGCCGCATTACAGTGGTGCTCTCCACTCTAAGGGATTTGTAAGGATTCTAGCACCACTCATTTTACTCTAATGACATGTCTGAATGAAGTGCCATAAAAATAGATTATTGGAAAACCCCTTTTTAGGGTGAAGTCCCTCTAGTATTTTTCAAGTCTGTGAGTTTATTTATTAACAGGGATTGCTGATGCATTTTATGTATCAGTTGGCTAAGGCTTCGTTCATATCTGCGCTAGGGCTCCGTTCTGACGTTCCGTCGGAGCCTTCCGTCGCAACGGAGCCCTGACAGACACAAACGGAAACCATAGTTTTCTGTTTCCATCGCCATTGATTTCAATGGTGACGGATCCGGTGCCAGTGGTTTCCGCTTGTCTCCGTTGTGTAAGGGTTCTGTCGTTTTGATGGAATGAATACCGTAGTCGACTGCGCTATTGATTCCATCAAAATGCCGGAACCCTTGCACAACAGAGACAAACGGAAACCATTGGCACCGGATCTGTCACCATTGAAATCAATGGCGATGGAAACGAAAACCTATGGTTTCCGTTTGTGTCTGTCAGGGCTCCGTTCCGACAAAAGGCTCAGACGGAACATCGGAACTGAACCCTAGCGCAGAGGTGAACGAAGCCTAATCCATTTTACATAAAACATGTAAAGAATGTGTTTTTTCGAGAGACATGCATTTCAATAGTTTTTTTTTTCCACATTGAAGTCAATGTAGAATGGAAATAGACATTAATCCACCCTCTTTTGTTCAAAATGAATTGGAGACGCTGTATATGCAAATAGTTTATCTCTTATTTGTACACTAGTTTGGCAACATTAGTCCAATGCCAGGACTACTACACATACCGCACACTTTCTTCAATTTGCGGTTATTCAGTGGTTCATTTACAGCATATTGTAACATTTTATATTTAAGTTACAAGTTTTATTATTTTTAAGTATAGCCTTTACAAGGCCCCTGAATTAGATTTGTGAACACCTAATTTACACCCAAATGACAAATAATAAACATATTACTGTCATGTAGGAGATTTTAAAAAACTGGAGCAGTTTTCCGAAAGAACCAATCCCATTCCAGCTCTCATTTTTGAAAATGAAAGAAGCAATGTGACTTTTTGCTATGAGCAACAAGACCAGCTTTTCTGTTGGACAGTTAAGATAAATGAGGCGCGTTGACCCCTAGGCGTTCCTACAATGTTTCCAGGTAGTCAAATATACTTAATATAGATACAAATATGGTCACAGACTGGGAACAGATAAAATATACAGTATGTAAAGTGATGAACTTAATAATCGTAATGTTTTTATGAATTTCTTTTGGAAAATGCTTAAAGTCCTCCAAAGTCTTTAAGACTTAGCCTGTAGAATAATGTTCAAAAAGTCTCAATAAAATCAGCATGCTTGAAGAGGACATTCAGACATGAAGTACAAAATTGCTATAAAAAACAACAACAACTAAATAACTCATATGAACTAAATAACTCATTTCCCTTTCATGACATAAAGCTAATAGATAAAGGGGATGTTAGAATAAAGGGAACAAAATACAATAAAATAACAATAAAATAGCCGATCTCTCATTCACATTCACCGCATACAGGATGGTTTTCTACTTGTAATAAAGTGAATTTTTAAAATGCTCCATATGCATCTCCTCGAGTTGCTACAGCAAAAGCAGGATACGCTTCATAAGCTGCATAAGCGGCAAGGTCTTGTCCCAAGGCCACAGCTTGTTTCAGTTGTGTGGCGGCCACTGCTGCTGGGGAGGTAGCTATGGCATATCCTAAAAAAATATAGACAATTCACTAATAAACATGACATGATACATATTCTGATACAATAATAATTTACATTTATTAGGTGTGAACGGCGCATGTGCATCAAACACATTGAAATCAGTGGAAGTTAAGTAAATAGTTCCCTAACTTTTGTTGATTCCAATGGATATCTGATTTGGCCACACATACTTGGTTATTTCTCCATGAATACCAAGCATTCATTCTATACAGCTGCTGTACCCCATTGATGTATCTTTTATGGCACGTCGTAAAAGTAATTTATTGGAATGAGTTAAAATGTCTATGACAATACAATTGGGACCCCTAGATGATTATATGTAAACTTTAGTTACATGTATAAATAAAACCAAAAAAGGTTATGCCCTTTTTTACTTGTATAACAATGTTACCTGCAAATGTTGTTTGTGGTTCTGCTGTTTCAGTTGGAATACCCAAGGTCTGAAGTGTATACTCTGCAGCATAGTTTTTGGCTTCATCCACTGATATACAGAGTTTTGGAGGTGTAAATGGATGTCTACAGAAAGAAAATAGTAATCATATATGAATAAAAAAAATCCCTGTGTTTGTGAAACAGACAAACTGGCCATGACCTAGGGCAGCAGAATCCGAGGAGAATCAAGTTTAATATTTGGAGCAACACTAGGTGTCCATACAGATACACTAATCCTTGGTACCATTTGCTTTGCCTACTAAGTGTCCTACAGAGAGGCATGCACAAAAGAGAGACTCATAGCTATATCCAAATTTAATCCCACCCTTCCTGGTGCTGGTTCATACCCATACCAATGATGGAATAAGGTTAGCATCATGAGGAGGATTAAAGGGTAACTAAACGTTCAACAAAGTTCTGACATGTCAGAAGTTTTGATTGGTGGGGGTCCGAGCACTCAGACCCCCACCAATCACTAAAACGAAGCGACAGAAGTTATTGTGTGAGCGCTCAGTCGCTTAGTTTCTGTTCGGCTTTTTCCGTAAATCTATGCATAGGAGTATGAGCTCAATAGAATGTCTACGGGCCCATACTCTGATGCATCGGCTTTCCGGAAAAAGCTGAACAGAAACGAAGTGGCTGAGAGCTCACATGAGCACTTCTGATGCTTCGTTTTAGCGATTGGTGAGAGTATCAGTGCTCGGACCCCCACCAATCAAAACTTCTGGCATGTCAGAACTTTGTTGAACGTTTAGTTACCCTTTAAAGGGGTTTTATGGTTTCGGTAAATAAGGGTTATCCTTTTTATAATGGAAACATATACATTTCCCCAATTTATTTTCCGTATAAATTCCTGACGGTCTTAAAAATCTCTGCTTGCAGTCATGCAATAGGAACCTTCATTGTTTTTCTTCCAGGGTCCTGGTGATGTGATGATCACAGAGGTGCTTGGCTCGTTACGAGACATCACATGACCAGGACAGATTTTTACCTCCTGGAAGTAAATAATGAAGGTTCACAAGCAGAGAGCTTAAAACCTTGAAGAAATTATACAGAAAGTATGTTGGAAAATTCTTTCTTTGTTCAATTAAAATTATTATTATTGTTATTTTTTTGTTGAAACCAAAAACAACTAATAACAACAACAACCATAATAACTGCCATCACATCTTGATTTCTACCTCTTGAATTCAGCATTTGGAGAAACCCTAGTTCGGAGCCTGGTTACCCCAATCATGGGCCCTATAGGAACAATAAGGGTTTAAATACACTTTCATCAAAGTTTTGATATGTCCTATAGACATATCAAAAGTTTGGATCGGTGGGGGTCTGGGTGCTGAGACCCCATTATTGCTGAAGCGAAGGTGCAGAAACGCACCTTCTATGTAAGCAGTCTTCAGCTTGACAGGGAGCGCCGATCACAGACGAAGGATATGTCTCTATGACATATCAAAAGTTTGATGAAAATGTAATCACTCTTTAACATCAAGCATAACACTAGGATAATACACCCACTCACATTGCAGGGCTTTGGTTAGCCAGGACTGGAATTGTAATCTTATACAGAAACAGCTGTCTTTGGTCTTGACCAAGTGCCGAGTGTAGCTGATAAACTGGTTGTCCCCAATTGTGTTTTTGGCAAATTTCTTCCAAAACCTAAAAAATGTAAAACTTCATGTAAAGGCCATTAATATTCACTCAAATTAAATATTTAAAGCAAAAATAACTTATTTTGAAATATACACAATTAAAAGTATATAAATAGCATTTATAAAGATTCTTGTAGCTTTATGGATGTTCCATATCCTGTAGCTGGATGACTTCTTGTTTAACCATCTTATACTTGTGTGCCTTTTGAGTGGCCGTAACCTAAAACAAGCGTCTGCAGTCTCGTAGTATATTGTTAAACTAGGTTGTACTTCCGTATGTACTTCTGTTACATATGGATCACCCAGACAGGAAGTTGCACGGTTATTAGGTAACCTGAAGACCACATACTGCAAAATAATGGGTGAAACAAGCAAGAAGCAGAGACAACAATATATATTATGATAAGGAGGAATATGGCAACACAAAAACATGTTTGTTTTTAGAAAAAAGTGTATTTATTGTGCATAAGTAGTAAAACATGAAATATATATATATAAATGTGATACTACCGTAATCCTACTGGCTTGCAGAATAAAGTTAACATGTCATACTGTACAGTGAACGCCGTGGAAACAAAACCCAAAACCAATGTCAAAATTGCTGTTTTTTTTATCATCCACCCAAAAAAAAATAAAAAAAAATGGTGTCATAAAAAAATACAACTGGTCCCCTCCTATTAAAAGCTCTCACATGTCTACGTCAAGAGAAAAATAAAAAAGTTCTGGCTCTGTAAATGCAGGAAAGAAAAACATAAAATAAAAATTTGCGACCTGAAGGCCAAAATTGGCTACATCCTTAACCCCTTAATGCTATGTGACATAATAGTTCGTCACAGGCATTGTCCTGTTAAAATGACGGACTATTACGCCCTAGCATTAACAGGGTACTTTGTCTGCAGACATGTCTGCAGACACAGTTTTAAAGCAGTGATAGCTTAATGCTATCACTGCTTGAAGGCCAGGACTGGAGCTAGCCTCTGATCCGGCCGATTAACCCCTTAGATGCAGCGCTCAAAAGCTAGTGCTGCATCTATGGTATTTACAAGCAGATCGGAACCCCGCAATGAAATCGCGGGGTTCCGATGACTGCTCCGGCAGACCGGAGGCCTAACAATGGCCAGCTGTCTGCTAAGTACGGAAGCCTGCTAGGTCCCACCCAGAAGCTGAGCCTGCGATATCAGCCGCTGGTATCAGCTGCATGTTACAGCTATCACCGTGCTGTAACGACAGGGAATGGAGCTAGCTCCGATCCCTGCCATTAACCCCTTAGAGGTCGTGATCAAAAGCGATCGCGGCATCTTAGTGGTTTGTAGAGATCGGCATCGACACAATGTGATCGTGAGGATGCCGATCATTGCTATGGCAACTGGAGGCCTAATAATGGCTTCCTGGTCTGCCACGTACAATAGTCTATTAGGCCCCACCCACAGACGGGTCCTAATAGGCTAGCTGTCAGTGAATGACTGACACCTCTAATGCATTGCACTACGTGGGTAGTGCAATGCATTAGAGTAAAGATCAGAGCTGCTGGCCCTCAAGTCCCCCTGTGAGACAGAAAAAAAAAGTTGAATAAAAGTTTAAAAAGAAAAGCTTCAAGGTAATAAAAACAAACACTGCCTTTTTCCCTTTATTATAGGAAAAAAACTAAAACGTTAAAAAAAGTACACATATTTGGTATCACCGCGTCCATAACGACCCAAGCTATAAAACTATAATGTTATTTTTCCCATATGGTGAACACCGCCAAAAAATAAACAATGCCATAATCGCTATTTTTTATCACCAACCCTGCCAAAACATGGAATAAAAAGTGATCATAAAGTCCCATGTACCCCAACATAGTACCAATAAAAACTACAACCCATCCCGCAATAAGCAAGCCCTTACACAGCTTTTTTGACTGAAAAATAAACAGGTTCTGGCTCCCAGAATATGGTGACACAAAATGTGCAGTGTATAAAAGCGGATAAGATTGGGCACCATTTATCAGTGCGTCATTGGCAACATATCTCTGAAATATTATTTATTTACCCCATATACCCTCTAAGGAGTTGTCCATACGCTCCGGAATTGCCGCGTTTTTTTCCGGTCAGAATTTCTGCCTGGAAAAAACGCAGCAAAATACAGTAGCAGCATAGTGGATGAGATGTAACAAATCTCATCCACATGCTGCGTAATATTTCCGAGCCAAAATTGACCTGCGGTGCGTAATTTTCAGACTGCAGCATATCGATTCCTGCTACAGAAAGTGTGCAAAATTGCTGCCTTTTTCATATGAAGACGTCTCCATCTCCTAACATTGGGAAAAACACAGCAATTTATGCACCATTTTCTGCCGCAAAAACACAGAAAATGGTGCATTCTTGCCGCCTTTGACTTTCAACGGAATTGCTGCAGAAATTTTCTGCTGCAATTCCGTTGTGTGTGGACAAGTCCTTATTATGCCCTGATGTACTCCACACAGATTACATATACCCTGATGTACTCTGCACAGCTTACATATGCCCTCACATTATAAACTGAAATACCGGCAAAACCACAAACAGAACAATTACCAAGCTAAATCTGCGCTCCAATAGCCAAATGGCGCTCCCTCCCTTCTGAACCCTACAGGCTGCCCAAACAGCAGTTTACGTCCACATATAAAGCATCGCCATACCCGGGAGAACCAGCTTAGCAGTTTATGAGGTGTGTTTCTTCGGTGACACAAACTGGGCATAACATATTGTGCACTAAAATGGTATATCAGCGGTGAATTTTAATTTTGACTTTGCACTTTACGCTGCGTATTAATTACTAATGAAAAAACACCTGTGGGGGCAAAATGGTCACTACACCCCTAAAAATGCTGTTTCCAAAATAAGTGTCACTTCTTGGGGGTTTGTTTACTATTTGACCTCAGGACCCTGCAATTGTGGGCCAAGGCAAATGATAAATGCCTTGGGAGATGTAGTTTCCAAAAGGGGGTCACTTCTTGGGGGCTTCCACTGTACCCTGGTACCTTAGGGTTTTGCAAATGCAACATGGCGCCCAAAAACCAGTCCAGCAAAATCTGCATGCCAAATAGCGCTCCTGCCTTTCTGAGCCCTTCCGTGTGTCCAAACAGCCATTTATGACCACTTGTGGGGTATTTCTTTACTCTGCAGAAATTGCTTTACAAATGTTGGGGTGCTTTTTCCCCTTTAACCCTTGGGAAAATGAAAACATTCAACTTTTTAGTGGAAAAAATGTTGATGTTAATTTTTACGGCCTAATTCCAATAAATTTTGCAAAAGAGCATTGGGGTCTAAATGCTCACTATACCGCTGAATAGATTCCTTAAGGGGCGTAGTTTCCCAAAGAGGGTCACTTTCGGGTATTCCTACTGTTTTGGCCTCACAGGCACTTTGAAAACATGACATGGCACCCGAAAACCATTCCAGATAAATTTGAGCTCAAATGGTGCTCCTTCCCTTTTGAGCCCTGCCGTGTGTCCAAACAGCAGTTTATGACCACTTATGGGGTATTGCTGTAATCGGGAAAAATAGATTTTCAAATATTGGGGTGTCTTTTCTCCTTTATTCCTTGTCAAAATTGAAAATGTCCACGTTTTATCGGAATAAAATGTAGCTTTTCAATTTCGTGGCCTAATGCCACTAAATTCAGCAAAAAACCTGTGGGGTCAAAATGCCCACTATACCCCTCGATAAATTCCTTTAGGGGTGTAGTTTCCCAAATGTTGTAACTTTTGGGGGGTTTCCACTAATTTGGTCCCTCAGGGGCTTTGCAAATGCGACATGACATCCAAAAACCATTCCAGCAAAACTTGAGCTCAAAAAGCCAAATGGAGCTCCTTCCCTTCTGAGCCCTGCTGTGTATCCAAACAGCAGTTTATTACCACATATGGGGTATTGCCGTAATCAGGAGAAATTGCCTTTTAAATTTTGGGCTGTTTTAAAAATTGAAAATGTTTACGTTTTATTGGAAAAAATGTAGACTTTCATTTTCACGGCTTCATTCCACTAAATTCAGCAAAAAAACTGTGGGGTCAAAATGCCCACTATACCACTTGATAAATTCCTTGAGGGTGTAGTTTGCTAAATGGTGTCTTTTTGGGGGTGTTTCCACTGTTTTGGCCTCACAAAACCTCTTCAAACCTGACATGGTGCCTACAATATATTCGAATAAAAAGAATGCCCCAAAATCATCTAGGTGCTCCTTTGTTTCGGAGGTCTGTGTTTCAGTGAATTAGCACACTAGGCCCACATGTTGGATATATCTAAAAACTGCAAAATCTGGGCAATAAATATTGAGTTGCTTTTCTCTGGTAAAACCTTCTGTGTTACAGGGAAAAAAAAGGATTAAAAATAAATTTCTGCAAAAAAAATGAAATTTGTAAATTTCATCCCTACTTTGCTGTAATTCTTATGAAACACCTAAAGGGTTAATAAACTTTCTAAATGCTGTTTTGAATACTTTGTGGGGTTCAGTTTTTAAAATGGGGCGATTTATGGGGGTTTGCATTGTATGGGCCCCTCAAAACGACTTCACAACTGAACTCGTCCCTGTAAAAATGGCCTTTTGAAATTTTCTTGAAAATGTGAGAAATTTCTGCTAAAGTTTTAAGCCTTGTAACGTCCTAGAAGGATAAAGGGATGTTTCAAAAATGATGCCAATCTAAAGTAGATATATAGGAAATGTTAATTAGCATTTATTTTGTGTGGTATAACTGCCTGTCTTACAAGCAGATACATTTAAATTTAGAAAATGTTAATTTTTGAAATTTTTTGCTCCATTTTGGTGTTTTTCACAATAAAATACTGAATGTATCGACAAAATTTTACCACTAACTTAAAGTATAATGTGTCATGAGAAAACAATCTCAGATATCGGATATCGTAAAGCATTCCAAAGTTATTACCACATAAATTGACATGTCAGATTTAAAAAATGGGTCTGCGTCCTGAACATGCCAAGTAGTTCATGCCCTTAAGGAGTTAAGTATGACACAAGTACATGAGAACTGTGGGTACATTAGATCTGTACAGGACTTAATAACATATAAATGTACAGTATTATGATGATTAATATTTGCCTTACTCTTTTTCTTCTGAAAAAGTGAGATGAAAGACAATGCAAACCTACAAAACCAAACTTACATCTTATTTTAAACCCAGTTCCAATGCCCTCTTTCGAAGACAGGGTTTTGTTGGAGATATGAGCGTTGGGGCAGAATTTAAAACTTTAATATGGATTTCCCTGATTATTAGCAACAGGGTGAAACTTTCATTGCTTTATTTAATATTGATATTTAGCCTAAAGTGTACCTGGATACATTGAATATTTCAATCTACATTAGTTCCCTATCATTTACACTCCAGGACTGATATGTTTTTGTGATTTACAGCCTTATTCCAGGAGACAGAACACAAAGTTCTGTCCTTTATCTAATGGTGCATTCCCTAATCTACAAATTAAGGTAAAAAGCTTCTCAGCAGATGTAGAAGTGGTTAATGTGGTTGGATAAATTACATAATGGAAATGTTGTATTTGATAAAAGTCATTTAGACTTTGTGCTCCTAAATGTATTTCAGGAAGCAAAATATTTAATTGGTCCATTATGAGTCTTATTTTGTATTATTCAAATCAAGGAAAATATTATTATACCATCAGGAATAGCGTTTTTCTTTTTATATTTTCAGTTAAGTGGGACACATATCTGGGTAGATAAAAGGGAATGAGGGTTTGTGTCCTATAAGCCATATCCTACCATCCCCGGGTATATTTTTAGGCTTGGTCCCAGTTCTGGGTGTATGTGCAGCGTAGGTTCCCACCTTACAGAGGTCGCCTTGTCGTGGCAGGTGGGCTAACACTTTTTGATCAAAATGTGCACTAAGAACCTCCCTTTTGTAAGTAGATTTAGCTTTAGTGCATATTTATTTATATTTAGTGGTTTAGGTGGCATTAGTGTCGCAGGGTGCTGTCACCATTCTATGTTTGCTATAAGCCATAAAGTCACATTACTTAAAAACCTGATGATTAGTTAAGATCTGGTGACCCAAAAAATAGAACATAAAACTGCAAAAATATGTATTATCACAGCATTTAGTTTTGCTATGTAGTCTTAGTAAAGAGCTTAAGAGTGGGATAGAGGAAACTGGACTTTACAATGTGGAAGTAGGGCCCACATAGTAAAATTGAAATGCCCACCCCTTCCCCGCTCTTTTCCACTACCTGAAGTACATTTCTGCATAGGAGTAGCAGGAGGCTCTTATGCTGAAATGTCCATCACCCAAAAATTCTCATCAGGATCTGAAATCTCTGCTTAGAGTAGCTTTGCTTCCAGTATTGATTTGTATAGAGATATGTCACAGGTAAGGAAATTCATGTAATTCATTAGACAGCAATGTTTCATTTAAGCTATGCAATCTAGGTAGGAAAGAGTATATTTAAAATAAAACAACTATCATTGTAAATAGGACTCTATGTTGTGGTGTTACAGGCATATTCTGATGGTATTCAAATTTTAACAATGTATTTCCCAAATGTAGCATAGCACTAATTCTACAGCTAACATGAACTTCCACAGTTTTGAAAGACTATAATCAATTAGATCAGATCTTTTCCCAGGTGGGGCTCATAATGTAAGTTAAAGGGGGTTTTACACTGGGCAATTATCGGGCAATTGATCGTTCATAGAACGGTCGTTGCCGATAATTGCCCTGTGTAAACAGAGCAGCGATCAGCAGATGAACAAGCAACGCTCATTCATCTGCTGATCGTATAGTTTTAAAAAAGTAAAATATTATCGTTGTCGGCAGTACATCTCCCTGTGTAAGCAGGGGGATGCGCTGCCGACATGATAATAATGTATGTGGACGAGCAATCGGAGTAACGACCACTCATCCACATCCATAGCTCCTTGTGAGAGGAGCAAATGAGCGCTGATCAACGAGCTGTCTCGTTGATCGGCGCTCGCTGCACCGGCCAAAACCGGCTGGTGTAATAGGGCCTTAAGTTACCTATCTCATGCACTAGGCCAATAAACCTCAGTTTTGTAACACACTAGGCAATAGTGAGGCAACAAAAAGTGCATGAAAAAACGCATTTATCCATGTGGTTTTTGAAGTCATTAGTTTGTCACGGCGGAAAGTCCTGCAACACTTTGCACTGTGAGAGCATGGTTCAAGTATGGTTCAGCATGGTTCAGGACCGCTGCTAATCATTGATTTCTGTTATCTTTATGTTTGGGCACTGCTAGACAATGCGTTTGGTCTAAGTCTGGATTTGGTTATCATTTAGCTTTGCCTGGTTAATTAGAGGAAGTACTTTTGTTGGGATTATATATACTTCAGGCCTAGATTACTTAGGTGCTGGTTATACTGTTTCTGGCATGTGCTAAACTCTTACCAGATTCTAGTTGGTGACTTTGTTCTTGTCTATGTGTTTGTTTGTGGTGTGGGAATTGTTGGTCCTCTGACAGATCTAGATTTGTATAGTGGTTTTATGTATATCCTGGGATCAGTAGTTCCACTGGTTTGTTTGCCTTTTCTGTGCATTTGGTCTGCTGCCAAGCTGTTGTCTTACCCTGCTGTGGGATAGTATTCAGATAGGGTCAGTGAGTTCTGTTAATTCTTGCCCACTGTCTATTCATCTGTTTACTGCTTGAATGCTATTTATGATGTCATCCACTCCATTTATGCATCATCTCCATCTTATACTACTTTCCTTTATTTGGCTCCGCTTATCAACTGGTGCGTTACTTGTGCCTTTTGTTTTCTGTCAGTATTGATGGGTGCTTCACGGTATTGAGCACCACCAGCGGTGTAACAATATGTTTTTGAGGTATATGTCACTCTGGCTGAGTTTCAGTCCATGGCTTCTGGGCTACAGGGCAGTAGTGTAATCGCAGAGACACAATGCCACCCAAATGTTTATCTTAGAGCCGACAGTTATTGACACTGTTATCATCTATATTATCTATTGAAGTCTGTACTCATCCGGCTCGTGACATTTTCAATTTGCCAAATTCTGTATGTGATCGTTTCTAAACACCAGAAACGTCAATCATTATGCTGTAAAATACGGACCTGCCTGAAAAAAAATGCAGTTCTAATTTTTTATGAAAATAAAAGCGATTAGGCATTTTCTTGCACGTTGTATTGGGTCTAATAAATGAGGGATGCTGATAATGAATGGTAAAAAGAATCAGATGATGACCTATTGAAACTAAGAAAGGAAATCCCACCCCTTTCCATGGTGTAGCGTGCGCGCGCGCACACGCACGCACGCACTTAGATATAAAAGGCAGTAAATAGGCAGCACTCACAAAGGCTTATAGTGAAAAAAGAGGGTGCTTTATTGACCCCAAAAGTGCAACGTTTTGGCTCACACAACCTGAGTTTCATATTTTTAGGGTCAATAAAGCACCCTCTTTTTTCACTATAAGCCTTTGTGTGTGCTGCCTATTTACTGCTTTTTGTCTAGAGGGACAGTGGTCAGGCTTGCACCCTCTTTCGTTTAAGCCTGTGCTGCTGGATTCTATTTATATATATATATATATTTTAACTTAAAACACGAAAAGTGACAATATACTCACAATATAGACTGGCCACCCTCTTGCAAGATATTGTTCTATTACACTCTGCACAATGTTGGGTATTCAATCAATTTATGATAGTTCCTAATGCCTCATGCACACAGCCGTCGTGCCACTCAGGTTGTTTTTGACGGCATCCGAGTGGCACCCGATAGTCTTCACGGACCCATTCACTTTAGCGGGTGAATCGGGTCCATGAAAAATGGTCCGAATCTCCGATCCGAGGAAAGATAAAACATATCCTATCTTTCCTTGGATCACTGACGGGACTCGGACGGCACACACGGTCGTGTGCATAAGGCGTAATAGTGGAACAAAGGTAATAATCCACAACCATATGATATTTGTAATATATATACAATTGAACGATACCTATATAAAAGTATATGTAAATACCACAACTTTGCACAGGTGTTTCTTTCTCCCATTCTAAATCTTTAGTTGCATTCATAGACTTCAGAGTTGAACCCTCTTATTATTTATTCACTGTGACCCATTGTGCTGGATGTTTGCAACCCTAGACTAGGAATGAGCCCTGATCACTGGATGAGATCGTAAAAAGTAGTAAAACAAGTGAGTGACTGGGAGAGGGAGAGGGTGGGGGGGGCATAGACATTTTTGGGCTGTCCATCTATAGAGCCCCTTTAAATGCGTCATAAACTTTGTTTTTATAATTGCATGTGCAGGATATATCATTAGTGAGGTGTAATAGGTTATTTGTGATTCAACACATAAACCGTCTGCGGGCCTTTGGGGTCCATTATTGTGTCAGAGCCTGAGTCCACCAGAGAATGGGAGCATTCTAGCGGCCCATACCGACCCTGGGGGGCAAAGGCTGCTAGAATTAAAAGAAGCATGCAACCTTTAAAGGAGAGTGGGAGAAATGTAATAATGAAGAAAGCAGCAACCTGCCCATCTTTCAGCCCTATGTAAATGGGTTGTCTCATAACAGAGATTGATTGCTTATTGCTAGGATATGCCATCCTGCCATCTGTCGAGAGAGAGCTCTTGCTAAACAACAATGTTCCCTTGCCCGGTAGGAAATGATATTTGAGCACTACGTGGTACACCATAGGAGGGTCTCAAGAGGAGGTACTGTACAAGGCACCATCCAACTTAAAGGGAACCTGTCACCAGCATTTCACCTATTAAACCAGCAATACCTTGTGGAAGTTGGCGGAAAAAAGTAGACTCTGCACCTTTAGTATTCCGTTTTTTAGTGTTCCTGTGCTTTTTGCTAATAAGCATAAAAGAGTCATATCTTCATTTGAAAATAGTCATATCTTCATTCCTCAAGCCTTTCCGAGTTAACCCTGCCTCCTTACTTTTAAATGACAGCTCCTCGCCTGCACACAAGAAATGTCGCGCTTTGGCATCGATGTCCTGTTCTGGTGCGTGCGCACAACGGGACACCAGTTGTTACGGCACATGCACAGCAACTAGATTTGAGGCCCAAACGATGCAGGGAAGGGTGTTGGACCATTCATGACCGCTATCTCAGATGAGATTTGAACGAGACTGCCGGTTTATTACCATAAAAGGCGCAAATTGTTTACATACCATTATTTATGGTTGGAGGAGGAGTTTAGGAGAGGGGATAATTGCAATGACAGCAGCGGCCAGCGAGTGGTGAGTAGAGTTCAATGGGTGAAATGCTGGTGACAGGTTCCTTTTAAGGCCGGCACTGACTAGATTAAAGTGATGGCTTGGATTATACTTTGCTGTTACCCTTTTACCATATTGAAGTCCTTAAGAAATATATTATAGAAACAACGCTAGATAATTGAGAAGATAATGTATGCAATGCAGCAGCAATACAGAAAATGTTTCTCTTTGTACTATCTTTTCAACAGCATTTTAATATTGAATAATATGTTCTTTATCGTGTTATATCAGCATAGCTAGTAGAGCTTATAAAATAATAGGACCTAAAAATTAGATTTCTATAGATTCCATGTTATATACTGTATAATGAATCACTGTATAATATGTTTTTCGTCATCCTGTCAGTGACTGTTAGATTTAAATAACCATACATTTTATATACATCCACAATGTATAATAAGAATAGCTTGTATGCAAATCCAGCTTACCTGTGGTGCGAGCTTGATGCCATGTGGTTTTAAAGCAACAGCACTCATAGGAGTGAGCTCCATTCCTGGTAAAATGTCATATAGTTTGTCTTCTCCCCTTTTGTCACCTTTCAGCTGGTATCCTACACATCCACGGCCCAGACCAGTATATGCCAGGTATCCCCGTCCTCCCAGTCCTCTAACGCCCGCAGCCCCTACAGGTACACTCATGTAAATTTCTAGGAATGTAAGAAGGCATTAAACTGAATCAAATCAGCAGAAAATCACCCAGATCCATGATATAATGAAGAAGCTTGCACCATTTGCATTGAACATGCTCAAAACAATGGAGTCACATACTTAAATGCGTATTTTGAAGAGAGGTATTTTAAAACGTATAATAATAACAACTCTACAGTCTGAGTAGTAGTTGACACATGGATCACCATTCTAACACCTAGATGAATGCTACCTACTATCAAAAAAAGGGACAGTGCCCCCTGTGGCCAGATTATCATCAGATTAGCCACGAAGCCAATATGAACATTATATTCTTCCTCCTCTTAAATGTCAACTTTTGTGATATGACTGTTTTATAGAAACAATGGGTGGAAATGAGAAAAACTGTTTTCTATGGTAGACGTGTAATTTTCATCTTCAGATAATGCTCCTCCATTGTTTCATAGTTGCTCAATACTCAGTGGCTTTAACATTCTATTAAATTAAAGCACAAATTATAGTCTGTTGCCTTATAATTGCTTTAAACATTTCTAAGGTACAGTACCGGTCCAGATTATGTAAAAGAAAGCACCATTAGTTAATGATAGCTTTAGATTACAAACATTATTCTTCATAATAATAAATTGGTGCCGTAATAACATGAATAATATTTCCATAATTACATTTTACTTTTTGGATACAAATTTTATAAGGTAAAGAAATGACTGAGAAACATAGCTAGTTGTTGTGCCTCTTAAAAAAATGTAGTCTGTCTTTGGCGCTGTTCACATGGTGGAATTTTCCAACTGCCATTCATTTCAATGGGAGGCGGACGCTTCTTTTTCCCGCTAGCTGATTTTTTTAGCTATCGAACAAAAAAAGCATCTTCCCAGATCTTCGGGCGAATTCCGCCCAAACCTCATATTGAAGTGAATGTGAGCAGGAATCTTCCTGACGGCAGGAATAATTCTGCGGCGGATTTTGCAGTAGGATCCGCCAAGCAAAATCCGCCGTGTGAACATAGCCTTAAAGAGGACTTGTCTGATCTCCTGACGTCTGTTTTGGTAAATACTTTCCCCAAAAATGTCATATTCTATTTAGAGGAGTTAGGTGCAAGGAGATAACTAATCTTGTGTATTATTGTCTATTTAGAGGAGTTAGGTGCAAGGACATAACTAATCTTGTGTATTATTGTCTATTTAGAGGAGTTAGGTGCAAGGAGATAACTAATCTTGTGTATTATTGTCTATTTAGAGGAGTTAGGTGCAAGGAGATAACTAACCTTGTGTATTATTGTCTATTTAGAGGAGTTAGGTGCAAGGACATAACTAATCTTGTGTATTATTGTCTATTTAGAGGAGTTAGGTGCAAGGACATAACTAATCTCGTGTATTATTGTCTATTTAGAGGAGTTAGGTGCAAGGAGATAACTAATCTTGTGTATTATTGTCTATTTAGAGGAGTTAGGTGCAAGGACATAACTAATCTTGTGTATTATTGTTTTTTCTTAGCTGTTATACAGACAAATTTCATTTTGTAGTTTGACTTCATTGGAGCAGTAGGTGTCCTCATAAATTGGTTTAATTTAACCCAAATAAAAGCAATTACAACCTATTTTATCATGTTCCTACTAAGAATATTGAATTGCAACTATTCTGTTCTATTTTAGAAGCAATGATTTATTTGCAGTCATTGTTCATACTCTCTCTAATCTATTTACATAGTTAGTATTATCGGACACGCATTATGCAAAACTCCAGGTTAGTAAGTGCTCCCTGAATATTACAAGTGTGACTGATTAGGATTCTAATTAAATAAATTACATAGAACTAACTTGCAGCGGGATTGTAAACAGCTAATTAAATTTCTAAATTGCCATGTCATGGTCTGCCCTCTCTATTAATAACAAGTGCCAACATTTATTCCACTTAATGCAGATTCATTGAATTCAGTTACTGTGCTGTTACCTCTAACAGATGGAGGTCGGATGAGGCCACGATTGCTGACATAGCCTTTGGCAGGTGGGAAATGAAAGCTGGGGATGGTGGCAGTGTAGGTGGGTGGTGCATAGAACACAGGTGCTCCGAGATAAGCTGTAGTTGGGTCATAGACCGGGGCTATTGTGTATGCATATTCTCCTTGTATGGCACCACCTCTTCCTCCTGTTCCTCTTGTATATCTTACGTAACTGTCCTTGTCTACTGGTTTAGCCAAAGTTACTTCTATGGGAGAGCCATCTATGATCTAGAAACAGAGACTTATAAGACATTCATGTATTTACCAGATTTTCACAGCAAAAACACATTGATATAGGGATCCGGTCAAATTGAATGGACTTTCCACCTTGTTAGAGCTCTGTTTTCCCATACATGGTGCCATGAAATGTTAACCAATCTGGGTGCAAAATATGGCAGTTATGAGTTATGGCTTTTTTTCCCCTATACCCACTACAGTTTAAATCCCACCTGGGGTTATAATTTTTAGAATGTCTTGTGTTAAACAGTAAGGAGGGCGATGCAAGTGTAGAATTTCTGACGTAGCCTTTGTATAAGACTCGTGCTGTGAGAAGAAAAGAGGACCAGTAGGGTGTAAACAATGTAAATGGCTCACTTGTTTATCAAAGTATTACTCCATTCTTTTACCTCCAGGGCCTCATGCACACGGCAGGGAGGCTGAACGGTAGCACATGGGGGACTCCATGTGCTTCTGTACAATGCTGTTAGGTGCCGTAGGTACCAAAGTGTTCAAAGTGGTTGTCCCATCAGGACATACTTTGCCCATATGCCCTATTATGTGCCAGAACAGAGGCTGCTTTCCCCGTTAACTTCCCTCTTGCTTCTTTTTGAAAAAGGGTTTGCAATAAAACACACTCTTAGTAAAACGTTATATATTTAGCGCAATGGTTGAAGCAAACCTTACTATATCTGTACCCTAAGCATTACCGTCTCAGACTGATGTCATTGTTATTTATTTAGATGGCAATAGAAGCACACATACCGCATGCAGTGTTGAATATCATACCTTGCCATTTAGAACATTCATAGTTTCCACTGCATCACTACGATTGTTAAAGTGTACAAACGCATAATCTCTAATTTTCTTTACACGTTCAACTGCCCCTATAAAAGAAGGAAAGTATAATGATGGGAAAATAGGTACAAAAACCTGACTGCTGTGTATCATGTAATAAAAGCTCCTAAGACAAAGCATTATAGTAGTTGTCCCTTCTATTGTGCTGCTAATACAATATAATTAGGTTGGAGTTAGGCCCTGTTCACATCTGGGCAACTGCATCGCAAATTCTGTAATTTTTGCAAAAGAGCACAACATGCAGCACTATTTTGTCTAGCAAAATGATGGAAACCATGACGGAAACCCAATGGAACAGGTCACAGAGAATGCCTAGAAAACGATTCCATAGAAATCAGTGGGTCAGCTCCAGACTTTTGTTTCCTATGGTCCATGTGGCTGCTGTAAAGCATATCTGTAAATGATGTTAACAGCAACTCAAGCAAGATGGCTGCCCACATAACCATGTACAGAAAATAGAATAAAAAAATATACAATCAAATCACTATCTGGTTTTTATTAGTAAAAAAAATAAATATATATAGGTGAAACATTCCCTTTAAGTCAAGTCACTCACTGCCCCTCACAACTCGGCACACTCATCCCATGCTGCTGGCCCATTCTTACAATTGGATACAGTTAATTCTGTCTATACTCATTTCAAAGCGGCACACATATGGTGGAGAATGAAAACAACAAGGCGATCAGGTTACCCAAATGCACTTTAACATGTGTTAAATATGTTTCATTTGTTGCTACTCAGGGTCCAAATGCTTTGAAATGATTGCAGAATTTATCTTTCCGGAGCTGTAAAAATAACTCCTCGGCCACTTACAAGGAGAGGACTTTGAAGTCAGAAATTAATAACTAAGATCTTGACGTGACTGCTATCTCCCTGGTTGATTTGAGAAGCATGTAAATAACCATTTTTATTACCTAGAGATTTGTCAAGTTTCAGGGTTCACAGTTCAAAGTGTCCACAATTTTAACTGGATAGCTTTAGGTTAAATACTCCAATGGGAATCAGGATTTGGTATTAGTCATGCAAAAAGACTTTGGAGGACCCTGCAATTCAACTAATTTTTCTAAACGTGTTCCCTTTTTATAGGCCTCTTAGAGTTTCAGCAATATGTTAAAAGAATCAAGCATTGATACAACAGAAATATATATTTCCAATCAGAAAGGTACATGTCTCTAATCTGAAACATAAGCCCTAAAAAAGTGGCTTACCTGGTTTGATGTTATTGAATTCCTTCTCTACCGTCTCTTCTGTTGTTGTGAGCATTAGATTTCGGACATATAAAATCTTAACTGATGACATTGTGTCTTCATCAACTTCAACTTCTGGCTCTGCCCAATCCACTGCAATTGGATGACCCCATAACTGAATACGTCCTGCAGTATGACAGCATAACAAAAATTAAATAAGTAATAATACTAAAAATATACAGTGTATATATATATATATATATATATATATATATATATATATATATATATATATATATATATATATATATATATATATACATATATATATATATACATATATATATGTATGTATATATATATATATATATATATATAGTACTGTGCAAAAGTTTTAGGCAGTTGCCAAAAAATACTGCCAATTTTGAATGCTTTCAAAAACAAAAGTGTTAATAGTTGTTTTTTTTTTATCAATTAACAAAATACAAAGTGAATGACCAGAAGAGAAATCTAACTCAAATCAATATTTGGTGTGACCACCCTTTTCCTTCAAAACAGCATCAGTTGTTCTAGGTACACTTTCACAAAGTTTTTGAAGAAACTCGGCAGGGAGGTTGTTCCTCCCTGCCGCAGGAGGAACAACCACAGATCTAACCACAGAACTAACCACAGATCTTCTGTGAATTTAGGCTTCCTCAAATCCTTCTGTTTCGTCATGCAATCCCAGACAGACTCGATGATGTTGACATCAGGGCTCTGTGGTGGCCATATCATAATTTCCACAGCTCCGTGTTCTACTTTATGTTGAAGATAGTCCTTAATAACATTGGCTGTATGTTTGGGTTAGTTGTCCTGCTGCAGAATAGATTTGGAGCCATCAGACACCTCACTGATGGTATTGCATTATGGATAAGTATCTGCCTGTATTTCTCAGCATTGAGAACACCATTAATCCTGACCAAATTCCCAATCCATTTGCTGAAATGTAGCCCCAAACATCCAGGGAACCAAAAAGCCTTCTGTTACAGCCAAATATTTACAATTTTGACTCATCAGTCTATAGCACTTCCTGCCATTTTTCTGCACCCCAGTTACTGTTTTCTTCTGGCCAGACTTCTCCTACAGTAGATGGGTGTACCTGGGTCCCACTGGTTTCTCCCAGTTCTGAGCTGATGGCACTGCAGTACATCTTCCACTTTCGAAAGGTAGTAAGCATGATGTGTCTTTCATCAGCTGCACTAAGTTTCCTTGGCCGGCCGCTGCATCTACGGACCTCAATGTTGCCCATTTCTTTGTGCTTCTTCAAAAGAGCTTGAACAGCACATCTTGAAACCCCAGTCTGCTTTGAAACCTTTGCCTGGGAGAGACCTTGCTGTTGCAGTACAACTACCTTTTGTCTTTCTGCTGTGCTCAGTCTTGCCATGGTGGACCTGTGGCATGAAACTGTCTTCCACAACCTCACCTTTGTAACAGAGTTTGGTTTTTCCTCACCCAGTTTTAAGCCTCCTACACAGCTGTTTCTGTTACAGTTAATCACTGTGTTTGAATCTACATGTGAAAATGATGCTCATTATCACCTGTTTGGTTAATCATACACCTGACTATAATCCTACAAAATTCATGACTTTGTGCAAGTGTACCTAGAAGAATTGGTGCTGTTTTGAAGACAAAATGTGGTCACACCAAATATTGATTTGATTTAGATTTCTCTTCTGTTCATTCAATTTGTATTTCATTAATTTATAAAAAAAACTATTAACACTTCTTTGTTTTTAAAACATTCTTAATTTGAAGCATTTTTCCACAACTGCCTAAAATGTGTTATAAAGAAGTAAAATTATCAGATATTTAAAATGGCTTCAATTTCTTTAATTATTGTGTATCAGGACAACTCCAAAAAAATAATAATTAAAGGGGTTATCTGCTTTAAAAAACAGACTTTCAAATACTCGATTAACCCCTTTGCGCACCCTGGCCATGCCATTACGTCCGGTTGCGGGGGGTGATGTTTGGAGCGCGCTCACGTGCTGAGTGTGCTATATATGCTGAGGGTGTCAGCTCTATTTGACAGCAGACACCCGGGACTAACAGCCGGGAGCAGCGATCGCGCTGCTCCTGGCTATTTAACCCCTCGAATGCTGCGGTCAATCACAACCGTAGCATCTGAGGCATTGAAAAGAGTGGGGCGGCCCTCTCCAACAGCTCATCGCCCCCCCCGGAGTGAGACGATGGTTGTTATGGCAGCCCAGGGGCCTAATGAAGGCCCCCAAGGCTGCCTTCACTGTGCCCTAACTCTGCCTCTGCTAAGCCCTGACTGTGGCAGGGCTTAACAGATGCCTGTAATAACGATCACTGGTTCAAATCCCCTAGGGGGGGCTAATAAAGTGTGTGAAAAAAAGTAAAAAAAAGTTTTTAGTAGTGAAAAAAAATTACAAATATTAAAAGTTAAAAAAAAAAACCTTTTCCCATTTCCCCCTAAAGTAATATAAACAATAAAAAAAAAGTAAAGAAAATTGGTATAGCTGCGTCTGTAAAAGTCTCAACTATTACAATATAGTGTTATTTAACGTGCACGGTGAACGCCATAAAAAATCGCTGTTTTTTGGTTAACTCAGCTTTTTAAAAAAATGCAATGAAAAGTAATCAAAAAGTTCTACGTACCAAAAAATGGTACCGATAAAAACTACAGCTCGTCCCGCAAAAAATAAGCCCGCACACCGCTCAATCTGTGAAAAAATAAAAAAGTTATGGCTCTCAGAATGCGGTGACACACATCTTTTTTTTTAACAAAAAGTTTATTAGCAATAAAAGTAGTAAGATATAAAAAAACCTATATAAATTTGGCATCACCATAATCGTATCGAGCCACAGAATAAAGATAAGCTGTTGTTTTTACCGCACGGTGAAAGCCGTAAAAACGAAACCCAAAGAACTATTGAGGAATCACAGTTTTTTCCATTTTCAGCCAACAAGATTTTTTTTTTCAGTTTTCCAGTACATTATATGGAACTATATGGTAACAAAAGAAACTACAACTCCTCCCGCAAAAAATACACCTTCACACCACTCTATTGACGGAAAATGAAAAAAGTTATGGCTCTTGGAATCCGGGGAGTGAAAAACGAAAATCAAAAATCAAAAAATGGCTGCCTCCCGAAGGGGTTAAAGATATCTGAATTTATAGGGTGGGTCATTATTCAGGACTCCTATCTGTTAGCTCGACCAAAGATTGGCCACAAAGAGCATCTCACTACCAGCATAGTACATATTGCAAAGACAGCCCATTGATTTCAACTGTGTAATGCTTCCTTTTCCCTGTGGTGGTGCTGTAGGGGAATTGAACACTTGCGGTCATATTCCCCCACAGAATACATCTGTTCACTGGGGATCACAGTAACGGGATAACCTGTGAACAGCTTATTGTTGGGGGAAACTTCAAACAAAAAGAGATTGTTCAAAACAAACCACCTCTTTAATATTGAAACAGAATATCTAGGATGATGGATCATTTAATGTAAAAACAAAATTTATGGTAATATTAATTATAATATTGTAAATAATTATATTTTATGTACTTTCTTATGGTTATGTCGTTTTTTTCTTTTAGTGGGAGAAAATGTAAGCTTGCTACAAGTCTGGATTTTATAGAAGGGTTTTCTTTGGCAAGTGGAAGTATGGTCTTACAACATGAACAAAAAGTGATGAATAAAAAGGATAAACTCTAGATAATAAAAATCTTATTAAGCCTACTTAATGGCATTTACAGTATCAAAATGCCAAGGGAGGATCTACTATAGATACAAAAATACCCTAAGACATGCAACAATATAAAAAACAATAGTCAAAATTACCAATAGTAGAATTATATACAAAACTATTATATATTCCAGGTGTTTATATTTAATATATTCTACAATCAAATGGATTAAAAGTCCCCTATGGATCACCAGGATCCAGATCATACCATCAACCAATGGTGGTGCAAATAAAAACATATAATATATAATTATGCCGAATATTTCTAATAATACACCAAAGAATAAAATGTCCTAACAATATATGACACCAAGTTATAATAGGGAGTCACTGAAGGTATAACTTCTGAATTTAAAAAAAAAGTATATAATCAAATAAATCAAAACCGAGAAGATTCGCAGAAAATGAGCATCTCCAGTCAGGTGTCAAAGCCAAAGAGTAAGTAAGCGCGAAAGAAGTTGCTTGTATCAGTTTAAAGCATGGCAGAAGAGCCACGGATAGGGATATTATGGAAACTTTTTTTAAAAAACACAACCAGGGAGATTTGTGAAAACTGGCTGAAAGAAAGTGAAGCAACCAATCAGATTGGTTCATTTCATTTTCATAAAAGCCTCTTAAAAAGAAATCAGTGCTGGAAGCCAATTGGCTGCTATTGGCCATTGCTTGACATTTCCTTTGCACCAATCTTGATAAAGCTCCCACACTGCATTTTGTCTATGAAGCGTAGGTATAGCAATTCAATTTCTGTGTCCAAAGCTTCTTTTCCCTGAAAAGAAACACTGGGGGATTGTCAAACTGTACCCCTACACATTTGATTTTCTGTGGGTCCATTCTACATTGGTGGGATCAGCCATGGATAATAAAATATATGGCCAGCTTTACTTTTCATTTTATGTACATGTTCTTATTAATACGGACTTTATTTGATGTAAATATCATTGTTTAATAGCCCACCTGGTAATAACTTTCGTCTTGCCATAGCTGCTGCCCGGTGACTTTCATATTCTACAAAGGCAAACCCACGATTTTTGGTTTTATCTGCAGCACTGGGATAGACAATTACATCAATGACACCATCTGTGACTTTCTTCATCTCAACTGAGATTTCTTCTCTCTTTTTGGTCTTTGGGATCCCACCAACAAAGAGTCTGCAGTTGTCCACACTGGCACAAACCCCTAGCAATCTTCCGTTTCTGCCAGAAAAACAAACAAAAAAAACCCACCATAATATAATTATTTTTATTTGGCTATATAGAGTAAAATGGTCTTATGTCATAATCATATTATTGTTAAAGCAGCTTTCTGTGGCGTTCTTCTGGATCAACACAGAATGTGGTGTTTCCCCTATACACTGCTATATAATAACTATATAATAACTATGTGAAGCAAGGAGAATACGCTTAGAATGTACATCAGTAAAGTTCCATGAACACGCTAAACATGTATATAGGGCTCCATTAGCCCCAGGGAGGCTCAAAAAGTGTCCTTTTAGGTATGGAATTATTGTAGTAGACTACGCTATTCCATACAATGGAATCCTGTAAAAAGAAACAGTGTACGTTTTTTAATGGTTGACATATGCCACTGTATGGTATACGTCACAAGCATACTTTTAAAGTATACATCATGATGTATCCATTTAACGGATACCATTATAATCTATGGTGATGAATGTCACTATTAGGGCATGCTTCACAGCCTAAATTAGACTTATATGTTGGGAGCTTTTCCTGGTATGCAGGATAAATGTAGTCCAGTAACCGTGATGTGAAGTGGCCATAGAAGTATGGGTTTAACAGATTTTGGTGTTTAGAAAAGTTTCCAATTAAATTGGTTCCATATTTATTTTTCATAAATATGTGTCAACTAACAAAAAAATCTGGATATGCTGGATATGTATTCTAGTAAAATGTGGTGCCTTAGATGTTGGGGACCCTGGCTGTAAGGGCAAAATTAATGTTCACTCATGTGATGTCCTTGGCTATAGAATACATTCATAAGTTTCATGGGAAATAGGGAAAATACATACTCCAACCAACCAGAATCCATCCCCCACAACAACCTGCAGTCCAAATTTTTGTAAACCATGTATTATGAAATTATTATAGTCACTATACGTACCGAATTTCAAAATTATTGAGCTGCTTGACTGCACTTCTTGCCTCCAGTCTGTTAGTGAACGTTACAAAAGCATATCCCCTATTATTTCCATTGAAGTCCATCATCATTCTCATTTCATAAATTTTTCCCATCTACAAAGATAAAATTCCATAATACAAACACCATATATAAATAAACAGCAAACCATGGCCTCAATTCCAAATGTTCTTGTCTTAATCTGCCTCATCAACATTTCTTTAGTCCTTCAGTGTACAAATGTGCGATTCAAAAAGAAGAAAAAAAAAAAAAAGAAAAAAGACGGGACCAACGGCGCTGCTTGAATAGGTATTTGCACAACCATATGGTAGGTAAAGTAGATAAAGGACTTTATTGTTTTGACAAGGCTACGCGTTTCGACGCCGAACTGACGTCTTCCTCAGGCCAATGCAGACTGTGCGGTTCCTGCCTCATTTATACATCAGGGCGAGGAAAAAAGACCGCCAGAAGAAACAGGTCAAAGGTCACATAAACAACGGATACAAAACGATCTAGTAAATTTTAAAAACATAAATATATAGTGATTCAGTATAAGAAGGACAGAAGTAAAATGAGTTTGGAGGATGTTTTGTGTGTTAGAAATATATATACACACAGTGCTTGTGTCAGAATCATCTGACAGGTCATTATGGAATTCCACTCAAGAATCTCGTGTGTTCAAAATGTTAAGTTCTGTGTATACATCTGACTGTATGTACAAACAGTCCCATAATTACTTATAGGTATAGACTTTTTCGGATTTTGGGAGATGTTAACGTAGAAACAATATTGACCACAGGAGTGTTGCGTCAAAGCGTCCTTGGTTACTGAAGAACAGAAATACTACGGAGGCCGTGGGGGGCCAACAGGCTTTTAATGGACCGCATATTGACACGCATAGGAACGCGGTTCTCAACGGTAAGGAGTCAAGAGGAGACCAAAGCTCCGGAGGTGGTAAGTGATACAATATCGTAATGAAAAAACATTTGAAAGGTTATAAATTAATAAAAGCCCATATTATAGGTAGATAATATAGATAAAAACTTATTATCTAAAAAATCTATATATCTCTGGTTTATAAATTTCATATCAAAATAAATAAAGGCATTTTTTTGAGAATTATAAAGCCGGATTATAAGAGCCTATTTTTTTATCCGTAGAAATTTAGTTAAATATCAGTAAATATACATTTATAAAAGGACTAAACATATGAATAAGGTACACTTTTTATATAAAAGACCTTATATTATAAGAGGAACCTCATATCTGTAAGAGGGGTCAGGGATTATAGCACATTAATGTAGGTGAATATGGATATCATAATTGATATTTTCACCACAACGACAGGGGTTATATAGCTGAGGGTACTTATTTTATTTGTGGTTTTATTTTCTATTTATTGATTTTCATTTTCATTTTTATTCTAAAGAGGACTCCGTAAGGTCGTTTAGACCATTTGGATGTAGAGTTTCTAATTTGTAAATCCAAAAGTTCTCCCTCTGCTTAAGCCTGATGAATCTATCTGGTAGGTCCGCTGGTATCTGTTCGATTGGAGTGACCTTAATGTCCGAAAAATTACATTTATGTTTAAACATACAATGGCGGGACACACTTTGTTTTAAAAATCCCTTAGTGACATTAAACCTATGTTTATTAATTCGATTTCTCAAAGTTTGTGTGGTCCGACCCACATATTGGAGTTTACAAGTGCATTGAAGTAAATAAATAACATATGAGCTCCCACAATTTAAAAATTATTTTATCATAAATTTTTCCCCCGTTGTTGTAGAATGATATTCCTTGCATTTATTTACAATGTTATTACAGCATAGGCATCTATTTTGGCCGCATCGAAATGAGCCTTTCAAATCTATTAGTAGGCTGTGGTTGGTTGTTTTCATCTTGCGCAATTTACTGGGGGCTAATAGATTTTTTATGGTTTTCGCCCGTCTATATGTAATATTAGGTTTGGCTGGTATCAGGTGTTTTAAAAAAGGGTCATTTGTCAGAATATGCCAATGTTTTCTAAAGATGGTAGCGATGGTATTGCTTCCTTTATTAAATGATGTTATAAAGTTAGTTTTAACTCTTTCACAACCTGATTTGATATTAGTGTTTGGAGGTTTTTCTTGGATACAGTCATTTTGTGTCAGACTCCTGGCTTTTGACTCTGCACCTTTAATAAGACTTTTTGGAAATCCTTTCTCTAGAAATCTCTGGTTTAAAATCCCACATTCTTGGTCAAAGGCTAAATCATCTGAGCAATTTTTCCTGATTCTTCGGTATTGGCCGAATGGAATATTTCTAAGCCATGGGGGATAGTGTGCGCTTTTGAAATCGAGATAGCTATTTACGTTAACCATTTTAAAATGAGTCCTGGTTGAAAAAAGGCCATTATTCTTTCCGATCGTTAGATCTAAGAAATCAATATTTGAATCTGAAAAATTGTGAGTGAAGGTAAGGCCAAATGTATTATTATTTAAAAGCTTTATAAAATCACTAGCAGACTCAGAGTCGCCCTTCCATATAAAAAACAAGTCATCGATAAAACGTCTATAAAACAGGATTTTATCTCTAAAAATATGTTCACTGAGTATGCGGGCTTCCTCAAAGGCCCCCATATATAAGTTAGCATATGAGGGGGCAAATCATGTCCCCATTGCACATCCCTTTATTTGTTTATAAAATTTTCCATCTGAGCTAAAAACATTATGGGTTAAAATAAAATCGCCACATTCCATAATAAAGTTGATCTGTGTGTTTGGATACCGTAGGTCTGTTGCAAGGTAATCTAAAGTGGCTTGTGCACCCTGAGTGTGTGGAATATTGGTGTATAATGATGATACGTCCGCTGTGAGAAAACTAATATTAGATATGTCACAGGTTGACTGTAGTTGAAAAAGATCCCTTATGAGATGTGTCGAATCTTTAAGAAAATAAGGTAATTTGGAAACTAAAGGTTGGAGATGAATGTCTACAAAGTGTGATAGGTTACTTGTCAGAGAGCCTATTCCTGAAATTATTGGTCGGCCTGGTGGATTGAGAAGGGTTTTGTGAATTTTGGGAAGATGGTACATGAATGGAATGGTTGGAAACGGGACGGTCAGGAACATTTTCTCTTTTTTACATATTAGGTTTTCAATGAATGCTGTCTCTATCAAGGATTTATATTCTATTGTGAATTCAGAAATTGGGTTATATTTTAATTCTTCATAATAGAGGGTATCTGACAGTAATCTCTGGGCTTCTTTTAAATAATCAGATCTGTCCTGCAGGACTATGCCCCCCCCCCCCTTTATCCGTGGACCTGATTACAATGTCCTGATTATTTTGTAGGTTTTTTAGAGCTATCCGTTGGGAGAAGGATAGATTATCTCTGGGGGTACTACACTGTTGAATGGTTTTGAAATCCGTGCTCACCAGGTTAGAGAAGGTTTCTATGGCCGGACCTCTATGGTGTAAGGGATAAAATGAAGATTTGGGATGGAGATCAGTCATAACGGGTGTGATGCTATCTGTTGTGGTCTGGTTGGACACAGTCACTGCTGGAGAAATAGCAAAGTGACGAAGTAGGGTCAATTTCCGCATGAATTTATTTAGATCCATGAATAAATCAAAACCATCATGGGATGAGGTGGGGCAAAAAGAGAGTCCCTTGGATAGTAGACTGATTTCATCTGTACTAGGGGTAAAATTGGATAAGTTGAAGATTTTTGTTAAATTAGTTTGTGTTTTTTCTTTAGTGATAATGGTGGAATTCTGGGTACGATGTCTCCCCCCTCTACAACCTCTGTATCTAGCCCTAATTTTCTTTTTGAATTCGTTCTTATTACTAGTGGGAAATATGAATTTATGGTTTGGGATGGGGTTGTCTGCCCCTCCCGGGATGAGAGGATGGACGGGATAGGAGGCATCGTGGGGACAAGGGGAAGGCCTAAAAAAGAAGGGGAATTGGTAGAATTGGTTGGACCTGAACAGTAGGGAAAATTTTGGGGGGTTAGTATGGGGGAGGATCCGACAAAATGGGTAGTGAGATCCAGGAGGGATGGTGACTGGTCCGGGGTGATGGTGATACTACCAGATATGTTGGACATGGAATGATTGGGAGAAAAACCTAGAGGAGTGCTAGGAAGGAGATTGTGGAGAAGGAGGTGTGCATCTAAGTCATAGGATTTGAAAGCGAATTGTGGGATAGGGCCTGGGGGTTTAGGATTTGGTGCACCATTCTGTGGGGTAATGGAGGTCTGGGGTACACAAATGTTTTGGACTATGGAGGATGGCTTGGTAGTGGTTAATATTTGTTGGTTGGAAATATTTGGTATTTGGACCAAACTATGGCTGGGAGTAGTGGGGGTAGTGGATTTAGTGCCCGGATGGATTCTAGGTGATGATTTGAACCTAAATAATGATTTGATGGGATGAATTGGTGGATAGGTTTTCCTACTTAAAATATTGTTATTGGTGGTTGGAGGTTGAATGGATGTCCAATCTCCAATTTTATTGTTGGTATAGTCATTTCTATCACGTGTAAGTTTATGTAGTTTTTTGGAAATGATTGATTTTTCAAATATTTTGAGACGGTCAAATATTGATTTTTCGAGTTTTTTGAAATCGGGGTGAGAAACAATAAAGTCCTTTATCTACTTTACCTACCGTATGGTTGTGTAATACCTATTCAAGCAGCGCCGTTGGTCCCGTTTTTTTTCTTCTTTTTGAATCGCACTACAGATCGACAGCAAACTTCGTTTGACTGTGATGTGGACCTGGCTGCAGTTTGCCAAGCTTTTCTGACACCTATTGGTGTCCACCACCCGAGGTGAGCGGAATTGTCGCATCTATCCTCCTTTTATCATCCTATAAGATCCTCAATTGTCCCTCTGTGGCGCCGTGTCTCCTTTTTCTAATTTATTCAGTGTACAAATAGAATTTTCATTCTAATTATTATCGCCCCTTATCGACAAGGCCGCTTTCGAGCGGGTGTATTTTGGTCAAAGAAAAAGTATAATGAAAAAATGTGCACTTCCTCTGTGTTTTGGACCCACTCCTGGTTTTATCTCACAAATTCACAGTCCAAAATTTCACTTCTTGAAATGAACAGATCTTTTCTCAAACTAAAGGGAAGGATTGGACTTCTACTATGCTGTTATTTATGAGCAGTTAGTTATTCTTTCTGGATTTGTCTACAAAAAGGATAGCCTTTGGTTTTCCCAATTTAATTGAAATCGCTTATTTAGATTACATTTGGATTACTATGCCAGAATTCAGACTTTTGGGACACCTTTACTGTTGGTATATGAGAGATTATTTATGTAGTATCCAGTAGGAGGCAAAGTGGGGTCTTCATGGTGTGAGCACACATCACAGGATTTTAATCCATGAAGCATTTGAGGCATCTCAAGGCCATTTTGAAGCTACCAGGCAGAAAAAATTGAAAAAAATCTTCAATTTGAGACATACTTTAAGCCCCATGGAACCTAGTGTGCAAAAAATGTTTCTAGGTTCTACATTACACTTTATGAAAAGAAACAACTCAAATAAGAATTCCATTTAATATGATTTCATCATTTGTACATTATCATTATGCCCCCACCTTGTCCAGTATGCAGCAGTTTCCTGATGAACCCCCAGACCTAAGGCCTCATATGTAATTAAAAATGATGCAACTCCTTTAGCTATATCAATAACCTTTATAGTATAACAAAGACAACTGCATTTGATCGGCAAATGTATATGTATATTTATAAAATGCATATAGCTAACCCAACAAGGAACTTTATATATTGAACACAATCATTTTTATTCTACCTTTTCACATAATGGTATAAGTTCATCTTCAAAAAGATCACGGGGAAGTTTGCCAACAAATATTTCACATCCTCGTTCAGGAGGGGGGCCATCCCACCCAGGAGGGGGACCTCCATATCTTCTTTGGCCATTTTCCTGTTGAATTTAATCAGTAATGAAATAGCCATAATGCATATTCAATATATTAGTTAATAAATGTATAGAGTAAATATCTTGATGGATCTTCTACGGTTAAAGGTATTCATTTTTTATGGCGGGACTGTCACCAGGGCAGGGTGTGGGGATGGGAGGCTTGTTAGAGGTTCCCCCTCAAATCCCCCTCCCTTATTTTCCCCCTATTCCACGTAAATAGTATATATCGTTTAATTAATTTATTATTTTTCTCTTAACTTTTTTTCTTTCTTTTTCCTGTGAGCTCATAAAGCTAAAGCTCTCAGAAATCAGATATCTCTGACATCAAGCACTTCTGATTGTTAGAAGCTCTTCTTTCCATCCCCCTATACAACCTGATTCATTCATGAAAACCTGGTTGAGCCAAAAAGTCAAACTTTGTTTAGCCAACCTCACAATATTGATCCAAAAGGGGATATTTTTAAGAGAATACTATGTCTAGACTGATAACATTGACTTGTGTTTTTCTGTACACTAGATGGTGATAACCTTGTGATCAATGGTTAGGACTAAAGATAGGAAAAGGGACCTAAAACTATTAAAATGGCTAGTGTCCATACAAACAACTATATGGTGTGAAGTGTGCCACAATGTTGTTTATAAACAATGTAAGACAGAGCATGGGACATGTGGGACTATTTTGTATGTATATATATATATATATATATATATATATATATATATATACACACACACAGGGCCTTTCTGAGGGGGCGGCAGCATTAGGCAATACTAAACCAGCCGCCACCACCCCCTCCTGCACTATAATTGTATCTGCATCTATAGGACGCAGACACAATTACATGCATAACAAGCATTGGCAGGGCACATTCCTTGCCCTGCCATTCAGCGGCTTTCAATGATGAAAGGGGCTCGATGACGTCATCGTGCCACTTGCCACATTAAAAGTCGCTGAATGGCAGGGCAAGGCACCCTGCCATTCAGTATCTTTCAACGACGCAAGATGTCATTGTGCAGCTTGGGTCATTGAACGGCGCTGAATGGCCTGGCAAGAATTTGCCTTGCCCTGCCATTCAGCGCCTTTTTTTTTTTTTTTTTTTCAAATATATTTTTATTCAAAACCAGAACAGTTACAAGTATGCAATGTGTATCACACATACAATAATATATACACCAAATAACAATGTGTTCCAGCTTCAAAATTATTTTTCATTTTACTTGTCATCATTAAGTTGCAAGGTATGCAGTAAAACAAAACACAACCAACAATTCCCTTCCCTCCCCCCAACTCTCCCCCATCTCGGTGAACATTTTCTTAACTGGCCACCAGCTTGCCTAGCGTGCCCTGGATACTCTGTGAACTATACCATGATGTGTGTCGAAATGTGCGCATGAACATCCCTATCTCCGCTGTGGGATAATGTTGCTCTATGAATTTACGCCAAGTTTTAAAAAATTGTTCTGTAGACCTTTCTTTGTGTTTTTCTAGGTCCGTCTTATCATACCCCAATAAAGTCTTGAGAGTAATCACAACCTCCGCAATTTCCGGGACCGATGCCTGTAACCAGTGACGCAAGATGCACTTTTTGATAGCCAATAGAGCCATATGCACTCCTTTCCGGGCCACTAGAGGTGGTCCCTCCCCCCCTGGATCCAGAGGAATATAGTGAAACAACACTGCCTGTGGACTTGCGTGCACCTCCTCCCCCCAGGTATCTTTAATAAATTGTAAAGCCCGATCCCAAAACGTGCGAATCTGTGGGCACAACCACATCCCATGAAGTAAATTGGCTTTATGTAAGTCGCATTTTGGACAATTACGCAGATAGTGTGCTGGAGCGTCCCTGTAAGATAAATTAAAGGCGTATGTCGCTCTGTGCATTAGCCTGAAGTGCATCTCACGCCACTGTTCATTCACCATGACCTTCCTCACCCTCTCCCATCCATCTCGTATCTTGCTGGAGATGTCTGGATCCTCCAGCTCCAACTCCCACGTTCTAAAGCAGGAAGTACTAAAGGAATCAAGATGAGCATTCCGAAGTTTACCATATAAACTTGCAAGACTTCTCCCCGCACCACCCTGCGGCACCATCCCATCAAATGCTCCCCGTATCTCTACTCCATCAATATTGCGGACTTTGTTTTTACATAACCCTGTTATTTGAGCATATTGCAAATATTGATTTTCCCTCAAATTGTATTTGCTAGAGACCTCCTGCCACGTAAGCCATCTCCCCTCCTCAACATTCATGAGTTGGCCCAGGACCTTGATCCCTTCATCTTTCCACTGCGAAAACAATTTATTCTGACTCCCTTGTGGAAACATAGGGTTATCCCACAACGGCCAGAATTTAGAAAGACCATACGGAAGGCCAAAAAGCTTCCGCACCGCCTTCCATGCGCCGATTGTATCTTTCAGCAACAGACTTGCCTTAACGTTATTAGGCAGTTGAGCATATGGCATGTGTAGCAGGGCCTGCAGCGGAACCGATCCCGCCAATTCCTGCTCCAGCTGAACATTGGAGTACATATTGGTGTTATGTATCCAATCCCCTATATGTCTGCAGATGGCTGCTAAATTGTAGTATCGTATAAGTGGCAGCTGAATACCTCCATCCACTTTGGGCAGTGCCAATTTTTTATATGCAATCCTAGGTCTCTTCCTTTGCCACAAGAATTGTAAAAATGCTGTCTGTAATTTCTGGTTATCTAGGTGCTTGATCAATATGGGTATGGTCTGCATTGGATATAACAGTCGAGCAAAGCTTATCATTTTTAAAAGAGCAGCCCTCCCAAACAACGACAATGGCAATGACGCCCATCGATTTAGTTCCTTATGGATTTTTTCAAACAAGGGTGAATAATTTAGTTTATAGAGAGAAGAGGGAAATTTGCCTATTTTAATCCCCAGGTATGTAATATACGATCTAGCTATTTCCACCGTGCCCTGCAAGGGTGGTCTTGCCCCTGATTCCTTCAAGTAAAGTAATTGACTCTTTTGCGCATTGACTTTATATCCTGAGAAGGACCCAAAGTATTTTAGTTTCTCCAGCACCCCCCCCAAATGATCCCCAGGCGATTTCATAAATAACAAAAGATCATCAGCAAAACATGTTAGCTTGACCTCCTGGCTGCCAACCTTAATCCCTTCAAAATCTCTGGATGACAAAAGATGTCTCGCTAGCGGTTCCAAAGCCAAGTCGAACAGCAACGGAGACAGGGGGCATCCCTGCCTTGTTCCCTTCTGTAAATGTATCGGTGCTGACAAAAAACCTGCAGTGAACACCCTAGCTAGAGGTTCTGAATATAATGCTTCCAGGTAATTCCTGAACAATCCTTGTATCCCAAATCTATCTAGAACTATCCTCAGCCAATCCCAGTGTACATTATCGAAGGCCTTTTCGGCATCTAACGTTAAAAGTGCTGGCGAATCATGACCCTCCATATTAGAATTCCTCATTGCGTCTTGAACCGCCAAAACCGTGCGTATGTTTTTGACCGCCGACCTCCCCTTGACAAAACCCACCTGGTGTGGCCCGATCAAATTAGGGAGAAACATAGCCAACCTATCTGCCAGTATCTTTGACAATATTTTGACATCCTGATTTATCAAAGAGATTGGTCGATAGGACCCCGGGTTAGCCGGGTCTTTCCCATCCTTGTACAATACTTTAATATAAGCTACATTGCCCGACTTCAAAAATTCCTTATTTAACAGCATACGATTATACACCGGCAATAAAATGGGCGTGACTTCCTCCCTCATAAGTTTGTAAAAATCACTAGAAAATCCGTCTGGCCCTGGCGCTTTGTTATTCGTCAATGATTTAATGGTCGATATTATCTCTTGTTCCGTGATCAATGCGTTTAATGCTTCTCTATCAGAGTCCGAGAGAGATGGTAACGCTACGGAGTCCAGAAACTCCCTCCCCTCATTCCTCTCCGAAATGTCCTGTGCATATAGCGCAGTGTAATAATCTCCCAGAATATCATTGACGACTTTTGGATCTTTCTGTACTTCCCCATTCCCATCTCTCAACCCCCCTATGTGAGTCGGGCGAAATTGTCCTTTCGCCATTTTAGCCAGCAGGGAACCTGATTTGTTCCCATATCTGAAAAAATGCGCAGTTGTTTGCTCTCTCTGGAACCTCTCTTTTTTATCCAGCCACCTTTCAAACTCTGCCTTTGCCGTGAGCCAGTCCCCCCTAAGCGCTAATGTCGAGTTTGCCAAGTACGCTGTGTATTTCATGCGAAGGTTTCTGCTAGACTCGTTATAATGTTTGTTGGTTTTCCGTTTAAGCGAAGCAACATAGGAAATGATCCTCCCCCTCAGTACTGCCTTGGCTGTGTCCCAAAACAAGTGGCTGTTTTCTCTATGAGCTTGATTTTCCTGACTATATTCCCCTAACCATCCCTTCAAGCAGGATTGAAAGGATTCATCAGTTGCCAGAAATGACGGAAATTTCCACAATATATCCGACCCCCTTTTAAACGTATCTGCCAAGATCAAAGAAACCGGTGAATGGTCTGATATCACCAAGTCCTCTATTCGAGCACTGAGGATCCTAGAGAGGAGCACCGGAGAAGCCATAAAATAGTCAATACGCGACCATGCGGTATGCGCATGAGAAAAATGAGTGAATTCTCTACCTAATGGAAATTGTGTTCTCCATACATCTACCATGCCCGTGGAAGACATTAATGGGGCCAAGACTTTATCATGTGTTCTTTCGACCAACATCCTACCATCCCCCCTTCTTCTGTCCTCTGTTGTACATAAGACCGAATTAAGATCCCCTCCCAGCAGAATCTGAGGTTCCTTATCCGCTAAAAGTTTTCCTTCCAGAAATTTAAAAAAGACCCGATTGTTGTCATTTGGTGCATATATACAGTACAGACTCACTCTCCCCATGGCACCCTCCAAGATCACATGCAAATATCTACCCCCCTCATCCCGCTCAAAAGTAACCACCGAACATTCAATTCTCTTGTGTATGAGAAGTAAGACGCCCGCCTTGCCATTAACTGCTGGAGAACCCATTACCGTGCCCACCCATAATTTACTCATTCTCTGGAAATCACGTTCCAATAAATGGGTTTCCTGTAAAATCGCTATATCCGCTTTCAACTTTTTCAGGTGGCGAAGAACCATCATGCGTTTATGTGGGGACTGCAGTCCCTTCACATTCCATGTAATTACCTTAGGCATCTCACAGTAATGGCAAAGCAAACCTCATTCACCGAGACAGTTCCCCCCCCTCCTTCCCCCTCCCTAAACATAAAACAAAATTGAAACCCCAACAACAGATCATTATTACTTTCAGACTTCTCTTTTTTCGCACATTTTGGCGTGGAATCTCTGTGCATTCCACCTCTAGAAACTCTTTGGTATACCATGAACTCCCTGTATACCCTTAAAATATCAACAGCACCTTACACTCCCACCCGACTCCTTGCAATAAAAATTTCCTCAAGCCTCACTTCAGCTGGGCCCTCCCCTGCCATTAACATCAGCAGACCTCAACCCCCGATGCACCGATAGATATAACAATTCTATCTCAAACAATGTGGAACTTTAAAATAACATGAGGTTTCTTCCATCTCCGCCTGGACAGTTCCCTTCAATCCGGGGAAGAAGAGGTGAGACCCCTCCTGATACTCCTGTTTCTGGAACGTCCCCTGCGAGGCAATCCATCCCTGTGTGTCTGGCTACCACCATTATTGTCTTTAGACAATCTTTCCACAAATTTAGCCGCCTCCCCTGGAGAAGAAAACGATTCCACCCCACCGCCGGGTTCGAAGATCCTGAGAATGGCGGGAAACATCAGAGAGAACCGAATGCGTTTCTGGACCAGTAGAGAGCACACCGTGCTAAAAGCCCGCCGCTTACGTGTAACCTCAGCCGAGTAATCTCCAAACATTAAAATTCTGCTGCCTCGTACTCTCACTTGTGCCGATGACCTTCGGTATGCCTGTAATACATTCGTTTTATCCACATAGTCCAGGTACTTCACAATGACTGGTCGCGGTCGTGCTGGGGCGCCATCTTGGGTCACACTTCGCATCGGTCCCACTCTATGAGCTCTCTCCGCTCTCAGCGGGGCTGGCAATCCCAGCGCCTGAGGCAACTCCACCGCACACAACTTTAACAGCTGTCCTGCTGGTATAGACTCTGGGAGCCCAATAATACGTAAATTGCTCCTCCTCGAGCGATTCTCCAGGTCATCCACTTTATCAACCAGCTGTAGATTGCAAGCTATCACCTTCTTCACCTCCTCCTGTGTTCCCGCTAGCTCATCCTCCAATAAACTGAACCGTTGTTCCAAATCGTTAAGCCTTTCCGCCTGAGCTGAAACATCCGACTGAATTTGGTGCAATAATTTCGACACCGTCGCCTCCAGAGAAGCTGTAATATCTGGGGCTATAAGTTTCGCTACTTCCCTGGCCAAGACTCGACATGAAATGTCCATATTGTGAAACATAGCCTCAGGCTCACCTTCTTCCACTTCTGGCTGCACCAGAGGAGGTTGTGATGCCGAGCGCGAACTCGTACTCCTCGTGTTCCTGGCCGGCTCAGGCGCCATTTTCCCCAGCGGCATCATGTCGTCAGTCTGCAGGGCCTGTGATTTTAATCCTGGGGTCCCGGTTTTCACCAGATATCTCTCCATACGCCGGAGAGAAGCCTGTACGTAGGGTTATCGGCCAGCAGCCTCAGATCAGGTAACAAAGCCTCGGGACCCCGGTTTTCGAGTCGGGTTAACGGAGCTCTCCTTACTCACGTCTACTCATGTGCGCGCCGGAACCGGAAGTCGTCCATTCAGCGCCTTTTAATGTTGCAGGTGGCACGATGACGTCATCTCGCCACTTGTGTCGTTCAGCCCCAGCAGACCTGCTCAGAAGAGAGCAGGCCTACATTGCTAGAGGATGGCGCGGGAACGGGATTCAGCGAGTATGTAAAGTTATTTCTTTTTGTTAAAGGTGTTAGTGGCTCTATCTACACGTGGCTCTATCTAGAGGGGGCTCTATGGGGCCACTATCTACAGGGGATCTATGTAGGGCACTATCTCCAGGGCAGCAGTATCTACAGTGGGCTCTATGGGGGCACTATCTACAGGGGCTCTATGGGGGGGGGCACTATCTACAGGGACTCTATGGGGTGCACTATCTACAAGGGATTTATGGGGGGGGGGGCAGTATCTACAGGAGGGTCCATAGGGGGCTCTATGTATGTAGGGCACTGTCTACAGGGGGCTCTGTGGGGCACTATCTACAGGGGGGCTCTATGGGGGCACTATCTACAGGGGGCTCTATGGGGAGCACAGTCTACAGGGGGACACAGTGTATGGCGCTATTATTATCAGGGACACAGTGTATGGTGCTATTATAATCAGAGACACAGTGTATGTGCTATTATATTTAGGGGTGTAGTGTCTGACACCATGAGAATTGTATCTACGTTTATAGGTGCGGAAATGTTTTGACAGTGTGAAGCTGAAGACATCTGAGTGGCAAACTGCAGAAATGGGACGTGGCCGGGGGAAGACATCATACAGGTCTGGACCAGATGGAGATAAAAAAAAAAATAACTAGACTAGAATCTGAGAAGTCACCTGTGAGTCACTCAATGTAAATGCTTATTCTGCCTCTAATCAGTACTGTAGTCACTGTATGATCTGCAGTGAGATGATGGGTGATATGATTTTTTTGGGTGAAACAGCAACTCCTAGCATATCCTTACCACTGTTTGGGCCATACTGGGAGCTGTAGCTTTACACCGTACAAACCTATATGCAGGGGTTGCACCAAATTTGCAAATGATCTCTGTACTGAGCTGTATTTGTGCTTGTGCTGTATTTATGTACTGAGCTTGGTTCTAGTACTGTATTTATGTACTAAGCTTGGTTCTGGGGTTGTATTTATGTAATGAGCTTCGTTCTGGTGCTGTATTTATGTACTAAACTTTGTTCTGGTGTTGTATTTATGTACTGAGCTTGGTACTAGTACTGTAAGTACTGTATGTACTAGTATTGTATATATGTACTAAGCTTTGTTCTGGTGCTGCATATACGTACTGAGCTTTGTTCTGGTGCTGTGTTTATGTATTGAGCTTGGTTCTGGAGCAGTAATTATAAGGATATATCTATAATAACAAAATTGCAGGGCAGACGAAATTGTTTTAAATTCATTGTATATTTAATGGGAACCTAATGGGAAGTTTTAACCCATTGGACCACCACCATGTGGTAATACATGACCTGACCATATTTCCAAACATTCCCTTGCATGTTTTTTTCAGATTCAGCAAAATCTATAAAAATCAACTTTTAAAATGGTGCACACTATATGCTAGTTACTCATTAAAGGGTCATGGGGCGGTGTCGCTATCCTGAAGAGTCACATAGTCCTGCCTCCAAATCCACCTTTCCATGCTTGATTGACATCCCCTGGCTGTTCTACACCACTACCAGTCTCCTCCAACTTTCTCGGATGCGCCATTGCCTTGTACTCCTTGGGCATGCACCTTGAAGCGAGTTGTACTCTGCCTGGCTTCATCACTGCACTGCGCATGCCAGGAGAGTACAAGGCAACGGCGCATTCGAAAGAGTTGGAGGAGTCTGCTAGTGATGTAGAACAGCCAGGGGGATGTCAATCAAGATCTGGGGGGGCGTCATTACAATTTTCACCTCAGGCTGCAGAAAAGCTAGATTAGGCCCTGTATGTATATATATATATATATATATATATATATATATATATATATAAAAATATATGTATATGTGTATATATATATGTATATATATATATATATATATATATATACAAATATATATACGTATATATATATATATATATATATATATATATATATGTATATATTATAACATAATGCATTATGTCATATGATATGTTATAATGTAGTTATAATGTAGTTTTACACTAGGAAATAACTAGACATTATATGCATAGGAGCACAAATAAAATGAAACATTATAAACAGGGCAAATGGTTCCAGGCACCAGAAATATGAGAGGAAATGACTGTTTAATGAGTCATAAGTAAATCAGTTACATAAGGAATACCTTTTAGAAATGTGTAAATATAATCCACTTCTGCACAGGTTCATGCATGTGTAAAACAGATCACCTACTTATATTTTCTATTATGTGGACCCATTCAATAAAAACAGAGTTACAGACGAACAATATTTTACTATTTGTCCATAGGTGGCTCGTGTTGAGATTTAAGCACCAACACTCTTATTCCACAACTGTTAGGGCTGATTGAGACGAACGTGCCGTTTTTGCGCACGCAAAAACCGCAGCGTTTTGCGTGCGCAAAAGGCACATGACAGCTCCGTGTGCCCTGTTCATATGGTGCGCGGCTGCGTGCTTTTCGCACAGCCGCCATCTTTATGACACTCCGTTTGGATGTTTGTAAACAGAAAAGCACGTGGTGCTTTTCTGTTTACATTCATTCCTTTACTGTTATTGCGCGAATAACGCTTGTCCCACGGAAGTGCTTCCGTGGGGCATGCGTGATTTTCACGCACCCATTGACTTCAATGGGTGCGTGATGCGCGAAAAACGCCGACACATAGAGCATGTCGCGAGTTTTACGCAGCGCACTAACGCTGCGCAAAACTCACTGACTGTCTGCACTGCCCCATAGACTTCTCTAGGTCCGCGCGAGCCGCGTGAAAACAACACGGCCGGCACGGACGCAAAACACGTTCGTCTGAATCCGCCCTTATGGAAACATCAAGTCTTGAATTTATGGCAAACAATTTTTCTTCCTAGTCTGCACAGTATTTCATTTCTTAGTGTTAGAAGTTTGTGCTTCAGATCTGCTCTTCCAACAGTAACAGGACAAGAGGTTATAACCATATTCAACAACCATAGTCATTTTGGAATTATGAAACTGAGCAGGAACATAGCTAAAGGCTCATGGGCGCTGGTGCAAAAGCTCTGCTTGCCCCCCCCCCCCAACTCCACCCTTCCACTAATATTATAATATCTTTCCTATGTTCACATTTTTGTAGATTTTGTTATTACAGAAAAAACTATTATGTATTATTTATACATTATAATTATGTATAATATATGTTGTACATTATATATTATGTATACAATAAAATATGTATTGCATATGTCTATGTCCTTGTCTAATTTGTGATGGCACTATTGTCTTATAAATTGTTAGGCTACATTGTTAGGGCTACATTATGTAGCACTGTCCATATTGGGGACTATAGTGACAGTTTATATAGCAACATTACCAGGATGACTTGGCTGCGACTAGAGGTGTTATTTTCAGGACTGGCACCTAGATGATTCCAGAATTCTCCTGCACATAATACTTCAGATAAACTGTCCATGTTACCTCTAGTATGCATAACTCCCCAAAATATTTAACCTTGAAAGGGTATTTCCATCTTAGAAATATATGGCATATCCACAGAATATGCCATAAATGTCTGATAGATGTGGGTCCTACCTATAGGACCTGCACCTATCTCCTGAAAGGGGGTCCATTCAGTAAACTGCGTGCTTCGCTGTATCAGTAATTCTGATTCACTTCTTTGGGAGAATTACAAACATAACTGAACATAGCAAGCTCGGCTGTTTCCGTAATTCCTGGTTATCTCCCCACTGATTCTCCGCCCTGATGCGGCAGCCAGCGGCCTCCTCAACAGGCGGCACGGGGTCGAGGGATCCCTGTTTGAAATATAGGTGCAGGTCCTAGAGGTGAGACTCACATTTATGGCATTTCCTGTGAATATACCATATATGTCTAATGTGGGAATAACCCTTTAATGGGCATGTCTACGGTTTTAATAATGAAGCTATATTGCAAATAGTCTTGATTAAAAGTATCCTATTCATTTGTGAATACAGCTTATATGTAGACCTATGTGTCTATAGTGTTAAAGATTGTAAACAAACCATGTGTAGTCTGATCCTGCAGTAAAATATCACGTCACTACCTCTGCCCCTTCTACTTTTTGTAGGTTAGCAGGGGAGATAGAAGTGTGTATCAGTTTAATGGTGGCTATAAGGAAGATATTATTTCTAACAGAACAAATGCAATATACCTCACTTAGCTTGGTTAATAAGACCTTCATTGAAGCTGCAAGCATGAATGTCATGACCTAAATAAATGTTCATACTCATCTCCATTATCATCTACTTATGTTTTTGACTTTGTACTAGAGAACAGAGTTTACATCTTTTCAAAAATTGCCCAGCAACAATTAAATATGAGATCCTTATACAAACATGTAGCCCGTTTTGCTGACTTCAATGCCTGAGATGCTTGATTTATTGCTTAAAGGGTTTTTCACACTAGACAGTGATGGCATATTGCTATAATTCTATGTCAAAAAGGAACTCCGATAGGGTATTTAAAAAAGCATTTGGAATAGACATCTAATGCCAAAAGACACTAAGGTGTCTGGACAACAAATTAGGATAATGAGGCTCATGCAAATGTCAGGAAGATCCTAGAGAGATAGTGAGGCATTTTCCTGAGGATCAAGATTTAAGGAAGGTTTTAGTGGATAAACCCCAGATCACCTTTAGGCAGGATAGGGGCTTAAAAGACTGTCTGGTAAACAGACACAGGTTATCACGCAAACTCTGTGGAACATTTTACTGCAGTGGGTGTCTTATATATAACCATCTAAAGGTAACATGCGCGTTCTCGAGCCCCTCCACCAACCAAAACTTTGAGATCAGAGATTTCATCAATTGTACATCAAGGGGAGTAGTGTGCTTGGCTAAGTGCAACTGCCCCCTTTATTATGTAGGGAAGCCCAAACACGAATTCCGTCGTCAGGTGAGGGACCATGTGTATGACATACCTCAAAAATAGAGACGCTTCCATTTCCCGTCATAGACATACATTACACAATGGGGACCCTTGAGTCCTTAAAGAGGCTCTGTCACCAGATTATCAAATCCCTATCTCCTATTGAATGTGATGGGCGCTGCAATGTAGATAACAGCAAAGTTTTTTTTTTTTTCAAAACAATATTTTTTGCCCAAGTTATGAGCAATTTTATATTCATGCAAATGAGCTTTTCAATGGACAACTGGGCGTGTTTTCTCGTTTTGGCAACTGGGCGTGTATTGTGTTTTTACCAACTCGGCGTTGTGAATAGAAGTGTATGACGCTGAAAAATCAGCATCATACACTTCTCAGCATTCCCACCCAGCTTCTTTCACTGCAGACACACAGCGTGACGTCACCCACAGGTCCTTGTACCCTCTGACGCCTGGAGCCGATGTGTCTTCTCTCTTCCGACGCCAAGATTTAAGGACCTGTGGGTGACGTCACGCTGTGTGTCTGCAGTGAAAGAAGCTGGGTGGGAACGATGAGAAGTGTATGACGCTGATTCGTCAGCGTCATACACTTCTATTCACAACGCCCAGTTGGTAAAAACACAATACACGCCCAGTTGGTAAAAACACAATACACGCCCAGTTGGTAAAAACACAATACACGCCCAGTTGGTAAAACGAGAAAACACGCCCAGTTGTCCATTGAAAAGCTCATTTGCATAAATATAAAATTGCTCATAACTTGAGCAAAAATGATCGTTTTTAAAAAAACTAAAAACTTTGCTGTTATCTACATTGCAGCGCCGATCACATTCAATAGGAGATAGGGATTTGATAATCTGGTGACAGAGCCTCTTTAAAGAGGACCTGTCACCACTCCTGACATGTCTGTTTTAGTAAATAACTGTAATTCCTATGAAATATCAAATCTGGAGCATCTTTTCCTAGAATTCTATGTTTATGAATAAATTTAAAACTGGGTCAAATTTATGGAAGGATTAACAGAGGAATAGCACAACAGAGAGGTAGGTATTGGTATAAAAGAACCCTGCAGACAGTGTCAATGGATTCATAAAATGAAATCTGTCACACCGGACGGATTAAATGAACAGCTACGTTTTAGTTGCTTTCTCTAACCTATGATTTGGAGATCATCTCCCCCATTTACTGCTTCCATCCCATCCACGTCTCGTATTAAAATATTAACCCCCCTTATCATAGTATGTTCTATGCCAGATTAGATAAAGAGCTCATTAATGGGGGGTGAGAATAAAAAAAGAAGAGGAAGAAGAAATATAACTAAATGTTGACATAGACTGGGATATTAGATGCACAGCTCAACCGTCCCTATTTATTATAATGAGGGCCCGATAGGTGATTCCATTCAGTTATTAGCATGTTTATGAAAAATAATATCTGCAGCAATACAAAATCTGCAGATATGGTTGAATTTTAACCACATTACCTCCCCAAGAACTGGGATCTGATTAGGGAAGAGATGCAATATACAAAAAACATTTACACAAACTCATAACTACATGATCAATGAGATAGATTGTAGATCAAGCTATTCAAATATCAGAAGCTAATCACTGGAGTGGAGCCGTGCAGAAAAGGTCTCCTTGACCATGGACGCCGCTGCTAGCGGGGAATAAGTGATGTCAGGACATTCCTCATATTCTTTATTGGTGGCCAAGGGGGGACGAGTCTCCAAATGGACAGGACCTCTAATATATAAAGAAAAAGCTGCTAGCATGAAGCGTCCACTGCCATTTAAATAGTGACTTAAATCCATGTTGCTCCATTTTGTCTTTCATACCGGCTGGCGAAACATGTTGGAGCAGGAGCACTGACTTTAGGGATAATCAGCCAGAGTAGGGCATTGGTTTCAGCTTGGTCAGGGGTTGCTCTTTTCAGGAAGGTCACCCTTCTACTGACTAATATTAGGGTAAGAAACTCAATAGAATATAAGTTACTGTCAGATCAGTAGCTTCCCATTTCTTCCTACATAGGAGTCTGTGTGTTCCTCCCCTCTCAGAACTATTAAATCTTTTGATACTTATTTAAAAGTTATATTTTAGCCTTACCCTTTAATGTAATTGCTCGAACAGGAAAGGCATATAGGTAATGGAATCGAAATGCATTATTACCTTGGGCGATATTAACATATCCTAGCATATTCTTTAATGTAAATAGCTAAAGCACCAGAAGATGCTAAGCGTTTGGCGGTGAGGGGCGATCTTGGTAAACATCCTCTTCGCTTGTCAAGCTGAGGGTATGGTAGACATGGCTTGCTGTCACTCTGTCACAGTTTATTAAGTGCTTGTAACTTTTGCAATGTCAAAAATGTTTTAGATAACATACGTCTGGTCAGACCAGATGGACATTTGCAAAGAGTTGCATATGCAAAATTTTACGCTTCGGCAAACATGCTACAAAAGAAACACGCTAATATTCACTTAATCTACTGTCAAACAGATTATTTCATTAGAAAGACATACGCATGCTTTATTTGCTGTCCAGTTCCCCTATTAACATGCATATTTGGCTCAGCAAAAAGTGCATGCTAGATCTTTCTATGATGTGGAGAAGGGGAACTACATGGCTGGGAACAACATCAGGTACAATAGGAGCAAACAAAGAAAATCCAACTTGTCCCATTCATTTTTTATTTTAAAAGTCCTGGTAGCCCCATAGATATTACATTAATACCTATTGATACCTAGATTGATACCTAATGGCCACAAGCAAGAAGAGATGTGTTTTGTAAAGCCAAAATATATTTCTTGAATTGGATGGTCCAAACTGATAAAAAAGATTTTTGGTCAAATTGGTTAAAAATAATAATTTTGTTTGTCTAATAAAGTAGGGATGATCCCCATCCCATAAAAGGGCCACAAGGTATGGGTTGTTAGCATTTTATTTATTGTGTGTTACGAGCAGCAGGTCTGTTCCTGTATGCTCGTCATCTCCTAGATATTAAAAACACAGGACAATTTAGTGGTGGGATAGGCGATCCCTGTATCCAAGCTCCCAGGTAACAAATTGAAACTCCGCAATATCATATATATTCTCAAAGAAAGGAGTCATATACTATTGCTGGTATTGGAAAAGTAGAAAAATCAAAATTTTCTTTAATCCGAACAAATATTAAAACTGTACACAGAGGATTCAAATCGATATATATGTATATGGGCTACATAAAAAAATCATCCACATCAAATAGCGATAATATCTCACATATAAAGAGTTATATAATCATATCAAGAGAAAAGCTATGATGTGGAATGCAAAACACAGTGGGTATAAAATACCTACTTAGGGACGCTAAATTACAAATGCAGTGTTTGCCAGAAGTTACAGTTATCAAAGATATACAATAGTAAAGGTAAATAAAGAAATACATAGTGGAATAGCATGGGTTCTAAATGAATCCATGCGAGGAGGAGGAGAAAGAGTGATAGTGTATATCCTAAGTGTTTATGAGCAGACCATGTGATTATGAAACACACTATGAACCCACTATGGGGGTGTAAACTAACACGTAAAGGTAAAGAAACTTCTAAACCCTGAAAAAGAGATAATGTCTCAACGGTAATTAGAGACCAAGTGTCTTACCCATAGTGATGGTATGTCTTGTATGCCCAGGAGATGCCCTGACAAGCGTTTCGTTTCTCCTAGATATTAAGCAGCAGCTCGGATATAAACACACTGATGTGAGACACAGTGGCTCCTTTAGAGAGAATGACCTGATGTCCTGATGGGAATGGCCTCGCCTTAAGAATCCCTGACTTCATTCGGGGGTTGGTGATAGCATATGATAGATGTGCTTTCTTCAGCTACTCTGATCTTATGTTAGCAGCCTAGTCTTGTGTTTTTCCAGCCCTGTCTTGTATTTCCTAGGTCCTTGTTTGCTTCAGTGTTTGGCCTCGTTTAGTTATCCTGTCTTAATTGTTCTCTGTTCTGCTTGTCCTGTTTCACTGATTTTTGGATGTAACTTTTTTTTTTCATTGCCTCTGGTTCTGAGTTTTTTCCTAGTGCTGTGTTAGGAACGGTTAGGAACAGTGTCAGCAAAATAGGGACTCCAGTGTTTGGGACAGTGAGGGTTAGTGGTGTCTGTTGTTAGGGTCAGTGCTTAGGGTAGATCCATGAAAAGATAAAGGTAGAGCTAGTAAGTGTTAGCTTATTATCATCAGCCATCATCCAGGTTTTTTATCATACCATTAGTTTTTTATATCATATGACTGTTATCAGCCCCAATCATCCGTGGTTACCTGACTGTAATCATCACACATTTGTTTCCATCACCTGTCTGACATCATCATCTTTTTACCTGTTTTCAATTGGTGAGTTCCTGTTTCTTGTATTGCTGTTGCCTGTCAGTTTTGTGATATGCGCTCCCATAATTCCCTTCCCTTCAACTGTCCAGTTGGTTCACAATTCAACCCTACTGTACGTCCTGGGGATAACTGAGTACCAGCAGACACTGTTAGTCTTTGGGAAAGGGGATTGCTTTAGGCAAAACATATCTCTGCTGTATTGTGGCCAGCCGGCGTCATTAAATTGTGCAAGAATTTTATATATTTGTGTATTGCACTGTCCCTTTTAACATTCTATATGTTGTATGCTAACCTCCTTTTTCCGCCCCATAAGTACAGAGGCGGGCGGAAAATATGGCAATTGTGTTGCTTTTGTGTTGTTGTGATTGTAACTGGTTCAGGCACTTGCTGCTGCAGCTGTAAATTTCTGGCGTTGGGAGAATCAGCCCAGATGCCATGCTGGTTAGGGTATTGCCGCACAATAACAGCACTTAGGACGTGACCAGCATGGCCACGCTACATACTCACACTGCGGGCAATGCTTAACATTTATAAGGTGGCGGTTTCCATCTAACGGGGCTCAGTGAGTAAGCTAAGCTCTAGAAGAACAAGCGTTATTGGTGAGTGCTGTGCTGTGAGCTGCATTGGTGCCAGGCGGCTGGAGTCAGGGCCCAGACCAGGAGTTGGTCTGGAACATTGCAGGCAAGTGATGGGCAAGAACCTCCCCATGTGAGACAACATGAATGGCAGGTGGACGGGGAACAGGCTCCCCGCATTCAAGCTGGAAAAGCAGCACTAAGTGCCAGGTGAAGCTCTGAAATTTAAGAGAACATACCCCTATATCAGTTTCCGAGACTCCTGCCTGAACCAAGTTGGGACGATTGAGCAAGTTGTGACACTCAAGAACTGTGTCTCACAATTGTTCAGCTGAGAAGTGTTCCTTTTCTGTTGCTGTGGCCGTGTGTGAGAGTAACACCGGTCTGAGTAGAGACTTTGTTTTGCCATCATCCTGGTCTTCATTTCATCATGGCCTACATTACATTATCACAAATGTAAAGATTATTGTCATGAAAACTGAAGAAAGAGAACCTAGCCATAAATTGGCAAACATGATTAATATTAAGTGTTCTTACTGATGCAGAATTGCATTATTGAGAATTCTGAAGTGAATGAAACTGAGCTGCAATACCAGACACATGGATGAATGGAGCTGTTTCTGGTAAAAAGCATGCCCCGTTTTGATAATCATGGTCAGCACCTTTAAGGTCTTGGGCTTTAGTGAAAAAGCTTTACTTGATCATTCCAATTAGCTGCCTATGACCTCAGATGTGATATATCTTATGGAATCTACATACACTGTAATTACACTTCTGTCCTGTCTACTTATGACACCACTCTTTTATGTGCCAGTGTGATATAGACCTCCCTGTCGGTGTTAGGACCTGAATGTGATAGCCACAGTATCTCTGCAATCCCTATATTAACTACTATAACCATGGTTGATAAATAAAAAATATCAGATGAGGAATAAATTGTCTATATGAGGTTAAAGAATACAGAAAATAGAATAAAGAAAGAAACAGCAATAAACAATGTATAAAACAGGCTGTAGACATAATTTACACATTTTACACCGGCTGATAATAGGCCGGTGCAGCGAGCGTCGATCAACGAGACATCGTTGATCGGCGCTCGTTTGCTCCTGTCACACATAGCAATGGATGGGGATGAGCGGTCGTTACCCCCATCGTTGGTCCCCATCCATTATTATCATGTCGGCAGCGCATCTCTCTGTTTTACACAAGGAGATATGCTGCCAACAACGATAATCTTTTAGTTTTTTTAAAACAATACAACCAGCAGATGATCGAGCGTTTGCTCATTCATCTGCTGATCGCTGCCCTGTTTACACAGGGCAATTATCGGCAATGATCGTTATATGAACGCTCATCTGCACGATAATCACCCAGTGTAAAAGGGCCTATAGAGAGCTGAGGTGTGGGTTGACTGAGAGTCAACAAAGGATACACATGCGATAATAGAAAAGAGATAAACAGCACAAGCATTAAACACTGTCACTAGTTTATTAATGCCCAATCTGATAATGATAGTGAAAATTGTGCCCCAAAACATATATTATTTTAAAAGTTATGAGCTTTTTTCTAAATATGCAAATGAGGCTATACTAGACAAGTGGGTGTCAACACCAGCGACTTTCCTGAGGTGGAGCTACCTCACAGCCTCTGACACTGTCCTATCAGCATGAAGCTGCTTCACACAGTGTGAGAGACTGAGGCTGGAGGGAAGGGGGATCACTTCAAACAGCCATATCTCGGGCTGTGGACCACCTAGAACAGTGGTTCGGGTGGCATATGAAATATGAGATTTTTATCTTTTATCTATCTTTTATCTATTAGAATCGCAGTTCTATACTATATGATAACGCTGTGTTGCTGGGCTGGGTAGAGGAGAACTGTATGACTCTAATTGGACAGCATCATACAGAAAACATTACAATGCCCAGATTGAAAAGAACCCAGAGTGAAAAGAACGAGTAGTCTCCCATTTAGCAAGTATAGCCAAATTAGCATATTTGGAAAAATGCACATATCTTTGCAAATAATAAAGTTGTTGAAAAAAATTACGCTGTAGTTATCAGCACAATAGTGAATATTAGTTAGGAGATAGGGCCTTAATAAACTAGTGACGGATCCTCTTTAAAGGAAGGATGAGGAGAAAGGGCATACAATGTGCTAAGCAGAACCATAGATCAAAAGCATGTTGGCTGCGAGTTGACATTCCCTGTCTTATTTTTTTCCCTACTGGGTGAGAATTTAGCCATGTACGGGAAATTTTATGAAGACTTATTAAATTGTTTTTATGTTGATGTAGAAACCGTCTTTCCTCTAGACGTAGAGATTGCCCCTTGTTAAATTTACAGTCCTGTGTATAAATACATGTTTTGGTCTTTGAAAAATGTATACATAGTTATTTGATCACCCCTCAGACATCTTTTTTCTAAAAGGAATAATCCTTATCTTGATAACCTTTCTGTGTACTGTTGTCCACTCATTCCATTTATTACTTTAGTGGCCCACCTTTCACTCCGCTCAAGCTCTACTATGTCTTTCTTGTGCACTGGTGCCCAAAACTGTACACAATATTCCATGTGTGGTCAATCTAGTGATTTCTAAAGTGGTAGAACTATGTTCTCATTCTATGCATCTATGCCCTTTTTGATGCACTCAATTATCTTATTTGCCTTGGCAGCAACAGGGGGTCTATTGGCTAGGTGGCTGTATGTTCTACCTAATGTTTAATTTTCCAGAACCTCTGGATACAAGCGTGTAGGTATAAGGGGGCAGGGGTAGCAGTCGCACCTGTGCCTGGGTGCCTATGGGGGTCAGAAAGCCCCTCTGACACATAAGAGGACACCATTACTATAAACACACATTGTAGGTTGGTGACAAAGGTACAGATTTTGCATTCGGGCCCAGGAGCTTCAAGTTATGCTTCAGTCTGCATAGTCCATGAATAAAAATATTGATATAACCTTATATACTATAGTTCTATATGTATTAACAATCAGATGCTAAACCCAACATTTTTATAGAAGGAAATAATAATCATTGCATGCCCGATTTAAAATAAAATAACTAGACTTTATAATAAAATAAAAAGATGCTCTTATATATGCTAGAAATCAGAAATTGCTGGTTATGCATGGCAGCCATTATAAGCCCTCACAATCCTTCGACCAATGCCATTTGACAAAATATCTAATGCTAAGCCTATAGACTGATAAATACAAGAGCTGTAGTAATTTATACTTAAAAATCCTCCCATATTAATAACAACTATGCTAATTAGCATTTATTTTTAAAGCGGTTGTCTGACATTAGATTAAAGGGTCTACTTTTTTTGGGGAACAGCGCCTCTCTTGTCTATGGACTGTATCTGGTATCGCAACCCAGCCCCATTCACTTGCTTAGAGCTGAGCTGCAATACCCTGGAGAGCCCAGAGACAATAGTGGTGCTGTTCCTGAAAAAAAGTCTCTATTTTTTAATATTGTCTATACTGCCAGTCCAGATCTCAATTTGATATAATGTTTTTTTTTATCAGTGATATGCATCAGCAAGAAAAATTGTGCAACACTGAACTATAAAGTTATTTCATAGTATATTATATAGTTAACTCATACGATGATTATGTGTCAAGCCTTCTGTAGCTAAAGCTCCTACCTGAGTCAAACTATATCCTGTACGCTGAATCAGTGCGCGCAGAGCGGCTTCCTTCTGTGTGGCGGTCATTCCATCCCCGGATTTTTGATTTGATTCCATTGTGAATGATTATCAGCAAAAAATCAGGTTAATTAGGTGTGCTCACTGCAATCAAATTTAAGATAAATTAAATGAATTAATATTGCTAAAAATAAAAAAGGTTACAAATAATTTGAAGATGTTTTTAAAATTATTATTTATCACACTAAGTATAGAAATTAATTATTTGGTGTCATCTGTTTTTATTTCAATACTAGCTTACTGTATACATATTTGTAGATTTTACAACACATTATGACAGATTACATGCTATTTACAGACAACAACTTTAGCCGCAGAATGTTAAATCTGGTCCCATATGTTTTGATTGGGTTACACAAAGTGTCCAAACCTATGTGGCCGCAACACCATAGGTACCAAAAGATCAGTTACAGTACTTTCTGATCTCCAACACTAGTGTTAAGCACCAATCACACTCCAGTAAAAGCCAGTAGCAACTAGCGTGGCTCCTATTGTAATGTGACTCAAATTTTACAACTTAAGTTTAGGGTCCTATTTATGATGGACATTGCATGGCGGAAGTTACCAAAGTTTAATATGCAAACTGACTGAGACTCTACAAGCAAATAATATTATCAATTTTATATATGAACTGCCCTTACTGCATTCACATAATGGAAGCAGCCACCCTGTGAGATGAATTATCACACTAAGTTAATAAGGAACCAGCACCATATGAATATTGGTCACCCAAAAATTTACTTACATCAGTGACTACAAGTCTATGGATAAGCTATAATCTTTTGAAATATTGACCTTTAAAATGGCTGCTTTCACTAAAAAGTACAATGCTAATATTATATGTACAGTTTTAGGGACCATAGTGTGATAGTGTGAAGCTAGCCTTGAAAGGTCAAATGAAGGTTCCTTGTAATATATATTCACTACCATTTTTTTGTCATCTTTAAATTTATCATTTGTACAATATTAATAATATTACATATTATTCCAAGGATCCCCCTATGATGAGCTGATCTCTGAGGGTTTTGTTGTTGGCACGATCATCAATTACCACTTGGTATGTGGCCGGTGGATCCTCATCCTCTGCATCAATGGGGCAAAATCAAAGGGCAGGCTGTATAATAATGGATGCTCAAGGCCTACAAGAGGTTCTTTACAATGTCCCAAATAGGAAATCACCCTTTTTACATCCATATTTACTAATCAGTCATATGTATAAGGGTTGTTAAAAGTGGATTCCTGGCTAACATTTTATAATAAACCTTGTGCAGTATAGGAAAAATGTGTAACTATCTGGAAACCAACAAGCTGACTGATCCTATGGCCTTATTTTTATTCTAATCATGGTCTGCATGAATATCCAGAAATCCTAGACAGCGTGCTAGTCAACAGATGAATGGTGGTCATTATATAATGAATATCCAAATAGGCTTATTAGGGTTTGAATACATAATGAGATAACAGATCTGTCAACAGCAGCTTTTTCCAGGTGACACATTTTTACAGTACAGACAAGATTTCCAGTGACATATTTTAAGTTCCATTATATACTTGGCATACTTGCCATTTTCTTTGAGTAGACCAACCATATAGAAGACCATTCTCAATGGAATTTTTGTTAGTTATCTCAAAGAGATTTCACTGTAAAATATATATTACAAAGATGCTAGACATTTGATGCCTTCATAGAAATGTCATGAATAGTAGAGTAGAATAAGTAGATGAATAAGATTGATTTTAGAACCCTCTGCTACAATGATAAAAACATTCTCAATCAATTAAGCTAATATTATGCTGTAACTTTAGTGGCTGTTCACATCTGCATTGGAGGCTCCGTTAAGGGCCTCCATTGCAGATCCGGCAGAAATTACTGGAAACAATAGCCACAGACACCTTGACGGAAAGCCGACGGAAGCAATTAAAGTCAATGGGTTCTGTCGGCCGCCGGTGGTAACCGTGTTACAATGGGACCGTTGCATCCAGCATTCCCTTTGTTCTTCTCCTCTGACAGAGCAGAAAAACGGAATGCCCTGATGCAGATGTGAACAGGGCCTTAGCTGTGTAATAGAATGCAACATTGTCAGAAGGCTTGGTTTGTTAGATTGTATCACTGTTGTCACAGCAAAAATGATAGAGATGGTAGTTATCATGAAACCTTTGCCTTGGGATATAGTCAGAGATAAGAGGAGTAGTCCATATTAACATATAGGTTCTAATACAGCTATGGAATGCTCTGTTCTTACCAGATTCTAATGACAGGACATAAAATAGGTCAGTGAAAATGTAAACCACTGAATATCACAGGCTTTTCCACAACTAGCAAATCTTAGTCCAAGATGAAACTAGCCCAGCACTTTGTGTAGAGAAAAATAGATGCTCTTTATTCAATCCAACTCCAATAAATACGACATCACATGGAGAAGTTAAAGCACCCGCTTACGCATTTCAAGCGCTAACACTCTTAATCATAACCTGTTCTAAAAAAACCTCCACACAGCACCCACCAATCAAATAATACCAGAGTGCCTTGCATGTTACATCATCAATACAGTGTGGTTTAAAGGTCAACATTTCGTGCCTACCAGCTTATATAAAATACAAATAATACATTAAATGAATACATATAAAACAGTGACGAGGGAGTCACCTTATGCACTAATACAAAAGAGTGCTGAAAATCTTTTACTACAATGCATATTAAAAACCATCTAATACTGAAGGAAATACTTTGTGTCAACACGAGCATTTTAATAATATTAACCCCTTCCCGACATTTGACGTATCCATACACCAAAGTCGGGTAGGGGAAGTATGGATCGGGCTCACGGAGTGAACCCGCTCCATACGATGTCAGTGTCAGCTGTATGTTACAGCTGACACTTCAGAGTAACGAGCGGGATCGCGCTCGAGCGCTATCCCGCTCGTTTAACTTGTTAAATGCCGCGGTCAATAGCAACTACAGCATTTAAATTGTTATAAAGAGGGGGGTGACCCCCTCTCACAGCTCATCGCGCCCCCGCAATGAAATCGTGGGGTGGCAATAGTTGCTATGGCTGCCTGGGCGCATAATGAAGGCCCACAGGTCCACCATCTTTGTGCTCCTATTAAGCTCTGCCTCCGTCAGGGCTTAATAGATGCCTGTCATAATCACGATATACTGCAATATATATGTATTAGCTAAGCTGGAATTAACATTTAATTATTTAGCATTAAACATTAAAGGGGTATTCCCACAATACATATTTATCACCTATCAACAGGATAAGTGATAAATGTTATATTGCTGGGGGTTCCACCACTAGGATCACCACCAATCACTTTAACGGCAGTCTTGAGCCCCTTTTTCCTTTTCACTGCACACCCCACAGTGAGAAGGAGCATGAAGAAAGTTGCCGTCTATCATGCGCCCAGCCTCTCTATTCAATGTCTATGGGGCTGATGAAAACAGATATGCACTGTACTTGGCTGTCTCCGTTACTCCTATAGATTTTCAATGCAACAGCTCCGTGCATGCGTGTCCGCCGCCCCATTCAAACTTTTCATCACGTGTGGTGGGAGGGACAGGAAGCTCGGGACCCTCATTTTAGTGATCAGATGTTTTGTACTTGTATTTAAATTGACATTATTGTTAGTCAGGTGATACATTCTTTGTCCAGAATATCCTATTTAAAGAGGCTCGCTCTGTCACCACATTATAAGTGGCCTATCTTGTACATAATGTGATCGGCGTAGTAATGTAGATTACAGCAGTGTTTTTTATTTAGAAAAACTATCATTTTTGACGGAGTTATGACCTATTTTAGCTTTATGCTTAATCCCCAAGTGGGCGTTGTGGAGAGAAGTGTATGACGCTGACCAATCAGTGACCGATCAGCATCATACACTTCTCCCCATTCATTTACTCTGCACATAGTGATCCTGCATTGTTCACTATGTGCAGCCACATACACACACTTTAAGGTTACTCAAGTGTCCTGAGAGTGAATAGACATCACTACCATTGTGAAAGTATATGGTTTGGCCTAAGACTGAATCTATAGAATCTGTTTACTGATTCTGTACATTACTCCTGACTTGTCCTTATACAGACGTTCATTACATGACTAGTCCAGTTTCTCAATCTTCTCACATGTTATTTAGACATTTTAGAACAGTAGTTGCCAACCTGTGGCTTTGAGTCACTGCATTAAGATATCATATTGAGGAAGACTCGTGAGTTAAACCTGCTCAATATCCCCGGTCTTGGCACTTGGTTAACAATCAAACGTCTGTGGTTCAGATGGAATCGAGCAGAGAGTTATATAAATTGGGGTGGATTCTGAATGATGTGTCAGAAGACCACTATATATATATATATATATATATATATATATATATATATATATACACATATATGTACACACATATATATATATATATATATATATATGAATTTGCTCCGCCTATCTTATCTGCTATCAGAAAGGTAAGGTCCCATTACACTGCATTCCATGCGGCACTGTCTCCGAGCTGTCACCATCTGATTACCTCACCATCTCCCTCTGGAAACTGTTTACTCTGTAGACATCCATAAATCTAGCACCATACAAGTCTTTAGATAAGCAATGTTTCAATGTGCCAAAGACTCATACAGAGAACATTATATCTGGGAGCCATGATCACAAAAATATAGTTCTATTGAAAATCCTAAAGTTATCCCATAGATGCATGAAACTATGTTCCATAATCAATTTAGACAGGAAAGATTTGCTGTCCAACAGGCTGTACAAATGCTTAAAGGCTATGTACAGCTTTAGAAGAATTTTTTTTTATTTTTATTAAATCAATGGTTTATGTGTTTTTAATTAACTTTCAAATTGACTTTTATTTAAATTGTTGTTTTTTTTTACTTTTTACGATACAGCTTCTATGTATCCTGTATACATAGACACTGTATCGTTCTCCCTCAGAGGATTTAGTCAGTTCAGCTGACTTGGATGTGATCGATATCAGCTGCAGACACACAGGACCTACTCTCAGATGAGCCGTCAGTATAGCTGAACTGACGGAATCGGCTGAGATTGAATGATATAGTTTCTATGTATACAGGATACATAGAAGCTATATAGTAAACAAATTTAAATAAATTCAATTTGAAAATTTATTAAAAACATATAACACATTGATTTAATAAAAAATAAATTCTTTACAAAGGTGTATATAGCCTTTAAATGGGTTTTTCGGATTTTCCTAGACTAGATACAATTGTACCAAGCTCTCAGCTGTGACTATTATAAGGCAAGGGTACGAGTCGTGGGAAAAATTGCAGGATTACAACCATCATGGCTGGATTGTTTGTGATAGTCACAAGGTCATTTGTGATTTTTTTGCCCATAGGAAACCTTGGAATTTTTGGGCCACTAGTGTAGCAATGTAACATTTGAAATTCCTTGTGACTTAAATTACAAATACGAACTGATATCAATATAATGTATTGCCACCATTTAAGAAAACGCTTTGATGGATGCAAGTTACTACTACATCACAGATTAAAATAGGGTCAGACTGAAATGTCCTTCTGCAAATACTGTTATTTGTCCTTTATTTCCGGAGCAATTCTCAGCTCGGAAAAACTATGTTCATGTTATGTACAATTTTCCAGGCAGTATTTTTTTTTCAGATAGCAGGAAAGAGCTTTATATCATTCCATCTAAATGTTTTCTAGGTGTATAAACAGCTGATGTACTGTCGGACAGACTTGTTTATCCCATCTGTCACACTATTTGCACCTATAACTCAATAAGTTGGTAAACTACACAAGTTTATGAAAAATACAAATATAGTATAGCAGGCCCGAAGACAAATATTGAAATGGGGCCGGTTACACCCCACCCCCATATCCTGGGAATGAAGGGTCAGGGCTCGTCTGTCCTCCACCTCTTTTTTGAGATACAAAGGTAGGAAGATTTTCTGGCCTGTTCTTATCCCTTGTTTGCTAACAAAGTGATCCTAGATAGGGGATGGCTTGTTACGGTTCCCCAGAGCTCGTCAGACCTGGGACTTCCTTCTCCATGGGCCTCATAGAAGCTGCATGGTCAGCCTTTATGTTATGTGCACCCTTGCTGAGCAACCCAATGGGAAGTCTCAGTAAAGTCTCTTCCCAACATTTATGACAGAGAAGGGTTTTCTGCTCAGTTTTCAACATCTATTGGACCTTAACCAATTTACAAATATTGTTAAGGTTCTAATTTACAGTAATCAGAATACAAAGCTAATTCACGCTTGGGGACAAAAAAGTAGTGTAGGTTATGACATTTGCTTTGCATCCTTTATGAAGCCTGTTAAATTTTGTTATATTTTCTCTAAATTACATACAGCAAATGTGCAGCAAATCTCATAATCAAATAACTGCAATTTAACAGCAATAACAATTGTCTATCTCTATCGGAATGCCCCCAGAAATACCCTATGCAGGAACTTTGTCTATCTCCTATCTCTTATCTTTGATGTCAAGGCTAATCTTGACCATGGACGGCCTTAGGTACGTGCGACCAGTGCGGTCGCACAGGGCGCCGCCCGCCGCACTGTAGGTGGGGTCGCCACCGGGAGTACATGCCCCGCGCCATGGCCAGTATTCGGGACACCAGCGAGTCAGGTGCCACTCACTGCACCGACCTCATACTGGCTGCCCCGCGCCCTGGCCACCGCTCGTCCGCTCACCCTGTCCTGCGTCCTGAATGACGAGACAGGCGTGATGACATCATTCAGGATGCAAGACAGGGAGGAGACCCTGCGCTTTCTGTGCGTTTCCAGTGCTAATGGGGACACCGAGTGAACATTTTCTCCAGGGCGGCACCAGCTCCAGCAGGCAGTGTTTACCAGGAGCCCAGCAGGTAAGTCACTGACTGAACTTTGTTTAAATGTGGGAACTGATGGGGTTCTAAAAAGGGCAATAATGGCAAATGGACAGAGTATTCAGTGCCACCTTGGTGCCCATTTGCCACTTATTGCCCTTTTAGTGTCCTTCTATTCAGTGCCCCCTTGATGCCCATTTGCTACAGGGGCAGTAAATGGCAAATCGGCATCAAGGGGCCACCAAACAGAAGGATGCTAAAGGGGCAATAGGTGGCAAATGGGCACCATGGTGGCACTAAAAGGCACTAAAGTGTTAATAAATATCAAATGGGCACAGAATTCAGTGCCTTCATAGTGCACATTTACCATTTGTTGCCCTTTTAAACCCTGTTCAGATTACGTGAAAAGCTATGTACCCCTTTGAAAAAAAAAATAATTCTATAAAAATCAGTGGGTTTGGTGCAACTTTGTAATTACATTTAAGGCTTCGTTCACATCTGTGTCAGGGCTCCGTTCAGGCGTTCCATCTGAGCTTTCTGTCAGAACGGAGCCCTGACTGAAACAAACGGAAACCATAGGTTTCCGTTTGCATCACCATTGATTTCAATGGTTACAGATTTGGTGCAAATGGTCTGCGTTTGTCTCCATTGTGCAAGGGTTTCGTCGTTTTGACGCAATAAAAAGCGCAGTCGACTACAATATTGATTCAGTCAGGGTTCCGTTCTGACGGAAAGCTCAGATGGATTGCCTGAACAGAGCCCTGACGCACATGTGAACTACATGTTTTGAACTACTGGATTGTCCTCTATTGGATGTTAGCAGCGCTCCATTTTTCCCCCTATTCAGGTGGCCGGTACTTCTAACCCAGGTGCAGCTTCATCCTTTACATTTGTACCATTGTTGTGCTTGTTGCAGCACAACCCCAATAGGTGAGCAGTTATCAATTCATATTGTCTTGCTCTACCTTTACCAAATGTGACCTGCACCATTTTGGCGCCATGTGTTTTTTAACTCTCTCTCCAGGCACATGTGAACGGAGCCTTATTAAACTATTTTTACTTTTTGAGATACAGCTGTTTTGTATTCTGTATACAGAGCAGCCGTATCTAGGACTGAGACCTGAGTCCGTCAGGTCAGTGGGACTGACGGGTTCAGTGTCAGCGGATCCTGTGTGTCGACGGTTCATACCTTAGATGTGATCGATAACAGGTGGATCCTGCGTGTCAGAGACACAGGACCTGCTGACACTGAACCCGTCAGTCCCACTGGCCTGATGGATTCAGGTCTCATCGCAAGATACGGCTGCTCTGTATACGGAATACAAAGCAGCTGTATCTCAAAAAGTAAAAAAATAGTTTTTAATAAAAAGTATTGATTTAGAAGGTTGCACAAAACACCCTGATTATTTAAAAAAACAAACAAAAAAAAAACACGATTTCAAAGGGGTGCATAGCCTTTAAAGTGGTTGTCCAGAATACAAATGAAACATTTTGTTGAAGCAGCACGAGGAGTTAAAATAAAAAAAATAGCTCACTTTTACCTCTCTCCTCCCAGACGTTCCTGCGCTGGGGGCTCCCGTCAGCCCCCTCTCCCTGGTAGTGCCACACAGCTCCCCTTCCTGGTAGTGCCACACAGCCCCCACCTCCCAGGTAGAGCCACACAGCCCCCTCCTCCCTGGTAGTGTCACACAGCCTCCTCCTCCCTGGTAGTTCCACACAGCCCCCCTCCCTGGTAGTTCCACACAGCCCCGCTCCTTGGTAGTTCCACACAGCCCCCCTCCCTGGTAGTTCCATACTGCCACCCTCCCTGTAGGTTGCGATTTTGGGGTTCCCTCTAGGAGTGGAATCCCCAGCCAGAGCATTGCTGACACTCTGGGTGGGGATTCCGCTTCAGGAGCAGCCCCTCACATCACTGTCCATATATGGACAGTGTTTTCCAAGGCAGCCCCAGAGCCATAGTTCCGGGCAGAGCACTACTAGCACTCTGCCCCGGTTCTCCTGCTCTGCTCCTGAAATCCTGACTGTCCATATATGAACAGTGATGCCGTGACGACGGCAGAGTCAGCACCCGGCGGCCGAGTGGGCCCCCAAGGGTAGTGGGCCCGTCACACTCGCCTGGGTACGCCGGGTGCTGACGCCGGCCCTGGTAAGTATGGGCTGCTTTTTTATTTGAAGCCCTCCTCTCCTGCTGCCACATGAAAAGTTTAAACCCGGACAATCCCTTTAACCTCTTAACACTATCCGTCTATGTATGGCAGATGTGCATTCCAACAATATTGCATGTGCCACTGTGTGTTATCTGTGGTGTTACGTAGGACTGCAGGTAACACTAATACATTATCTGTAATCAGAGAATTATCACTGTGTGTTATCTGTGATGTTACATAGGATTGCAGGTAACACGACTACATTATCTGTACTCCGAGAGTTATCACTGTGTTATCTGTGGTGTTACATAGGACTGCAGGTGTGTGTGTAGTTGTGGGACTAAGTGCCTAGATATGTATCTGTATGTGTATATATTTTTGTGTGTGCATATACTACATTATCTGTAATCAGAGAGTTATCACTGTGTTATCTGTGGTATTACATAGGACTGCAGGTAACTACTACATTATCTGTTCTCAGAAAGCTATCACTGTGTTATCTGTGGTGTTACATAGGACTGCAGGTAACTATCTGTTCTGCGTATATATGTGCCTGCGTGGGTATATTTGGGCCTGTATGTCCTTATATTTACCTATATGTATTTGTGTAAGACCTATTGTGTGTGTATACATGCCTTGTGTGTGTGTTTTTATATATATATATATATATATATATATATATATATATAGTGTATATTTGCCTGTATGTCTAAATATGTGCCTCAATGTATGTATAGTATATACGTTCCAGTATGTGCATGTCTATATATGTATATATATATGTGGTTAATTTTTTTGTTTTGTGGGGGGGCAGCAATAGAGAATGCCCCACAGGGCGCCATCCAACCAAAGGCCGGCCCTGGTCTTGACTTTGGCAGAGTCTTACTCAGCCCCTATCAACCATTGAGCCCCAAGGTTCCTGCACTAATTAATTTTTTTGATAATTTGATACTGCAAAGAGCTTTAAAAAAAAAAAAAAAAGAAGCCCAATACTTATGAGGAAGTATGAGGGATAAGAGATGAATGGTAAAATGCCGAGAAAATATGTTGCACAATTGTTATTTCATGGGAGGTACAAGTATTTACTAAAATGGACATGTCAGGAGAGAAGACATGTCCTCTTTAAGGTTACCGTAAACATTAGATGCAAGTGAGTTAAAGGTTGAATAATCGTTGAACGAATGATCGTCTCGCAAACGATCGATACGGAGATGCAGCCATACATATTTTAGTCCATATTGGCCATTCCAGTTGTTCAAACTGGACATACATCGCTAATGACGTCAAGCGAAGGCAGTACGATCTTTCAGTATGGAACGCTCTTTCACTGAATAATTGTTTATGTAACGGCCAACTGCACTATATTCTATACAGTCAAGAACTGCTATACAACCAATTTGTACACATGAAGCGCTAATGGACTATCTCAATGAATGATAGTATAAACATGTATACCAACAAGTAATATGTAATAAATAAGGTTATATCAGAATTGTATACCGTTGAAGATGGTGGTTTTCGTCCGAGGGTGGCATCTGCCAAAACACGCGTCGGGCTTGGCGTCTCCTCTATGCGGGATTATGAACCTGGGTATGTACCTTCATTCATCTAGACATTTGGTTTAATTTCTCTAGGGCGGTCTGCATTTTTTGCTTTAAAGAGGCTCTGTCACCAGATTTTGCAACCCCTATCTCCTATTGCAGCAGATCGGCGCTGCAATGTAGATAAGAGTAACGTTTTTTTGTTTTTTTTTAAAACGAGCATTTTTTGCCAAGTTATGACCATTACAAGTGGGCGTGTATTGTGTATGTACATCTGGCCGTTTTTACTTCTTTTACTAGCTGGGCGTTGTGAATAGAAGCGTATGATGCTGACGAATCAGCATCATCCACTTCTCTTCACAACGCCCAGCTTCTGGCAGTGCACAGACACACAGCGTGTTCTCGAGAGATCACGCTGTGACGTCACTCACTTCCTGGCTCAGGTCCTGCATCGTGTCGGACGAGCGAGGACACATCGGCACCAGAGGCTACATTTGATTCTGCAGCAGCATCGGCGTTTGCAGGTAAGTCGATGTAGCTACTTACCTGCAAACGCTGATGCTGCTGCAGAATCAACTGTAGCCTCTGGTGCCGATGTGGCCGACACGATGCAGGACCTGGGGCAGGAAGTGAGTGACGTCACAGCGTGATCTCTCGAGAACACGCTGTGTGTCTGTGCACTGCCAGAAGCTGGGCGTTGTGAAGAGAAGTAGATGATGCTGATTCGTCAGCATCATACGCTTCTATTCACAATGCCCAGCTAGTAAAAGAAGTCAAAACGCCCAGATGTAACACACACAATACACGCCCACTTGTACATAACTTTAAACAAGCCCAGTTGTACTTTAGAAAGCCTCATTTGCATAAATATAAAAATGGTCATAACTTGGCCAAAAATGCTCGTTTTTAAAAAAAACAAAACGTTACTCTTATCTACATTGCAGTGCCTATCTGCTGCAATAGGAGATAGGGGTTGCAAAATCTGGTGACAGAGCCTCTTTAAGGCCCGGTTTACTTGCTGCTTTTGCCCTGCATGTATGTTACATTTATACACACATCAAATAGCGTTCTATATATAGAATAGCACTTCATATTGCACATAGCACTTTTTTCTTGCACTGTCCAATCATTGCATGTCAGTTGTAGTCAGCACAAACTTGATATGTTTTCTACCTCATATGTCTTCCGTACATTTGTTTATACCTTGATAGTACTACAAAATATCCTGCATAGGTTGACGCCTTTTAAACATTGTATCACTCAATTTTTAAACTGTATTTGTTAATAAAATAAATTTCTACTACTTATTACGTCTGGGTTAATATTTGACCATTTTTTCTATAGGTTCTTTAGCCAAGAACTGCTGACTATCGGATGAAAATTTAAAATAAAATGAAATATCTTTCAAGACGATGACTACTAGTCATCGATTGTCTAGGCCGATCATTCATTGTCAAATTCCACACGACGATCTATTGTTTTGTTTCAATCGTCTGTTTTGCTCATCTTTAGACTAATGTATATGGCCACCTTTACTGCTTATACACTATTGACTGCAGTTAATAGTGTGATCCATGTCAAGATTAGATAAGGAAATAGGAAATTAACCTTCGGATATTTTCTTAAGAAGCGTTAGCATTCTTGAAATATAAAATTAACATAAAATAGGCTTACCTGGAAAAACGACGTTTACATTTATTTTTATTCCAAAATATATATTGTTATGGTTGCTTGTCAATGAAGAGGCTTCTGACATGGCTACTGGACATTAACAGTAAATATTCAGAAACTGCTTTGTAGTTAATTTGATCCGATTAATACCAAAGGTATTTTAAACCTTAATGACCAAGCAATTTTTTAAGTTTTTCCATCAACGCATTAAAAGAGCTATAACTTTTTTATTTTTCCGTCAACATAGCTGTATAAGGACTTGTTTTTTTGCGGGACAAGCTGTATTTTTTAATAGCACCATTTGGGGTACTTATAATTTATTGATTACGTTTAATAAATTTTTTGTAAAAAAACGTTTTTTTTACTTTTTTTAGTCCCACTAGGGGACTTTACTATGCGATGTTTTGATCGCTCTTATAATAATTTTGTATTATAATTTTATATAATTCTGTATTGCAGTGTTTTATGGCTGTCCGTGTAAAACTGACAAGCATCTGTTAGGCCATGCCACTGCTAGTGGTCTTGAATTGATGCCCTGAATCCCAGGCCTGTTAGTAAGAGCCTGGGCTTCAGAAGCACCCTGCCCGAAGCGGGAAAACTTCTTCTGAGGTGCCGATGTGAAAAGGCTGCACTTCAGAAGAACTGCCCCCGAACGGCCGATGTAAAAAGTATACATGCTGGTCGTTAAGGGGTTAAAATAATAATAATAATATTAATACTAACAAAAATAAAATACAGGGAGAAATAAATTGACAGTATATTACAGTGCTTCTTAGGGCTCATTTAGACGAGCATAATACTCGTTAGTGTGCTGTGCATTGAAATCACTCACAGCAAACGGACCTATGCAATTCAATGGGGCCATTCACACATGCGTTGTTTTTCACGCAGCGTGTCCGTTGCGTGATACTCACTGCATGTCCTATATTGGTGCGTTTTCACCTAGTCGCCCATTGAAGTCTAAGGGTGCGTGAAAACCATCCACGTGCCGTCCATGTTTCACAAATCAAATACATTTTAAAGCAGAGAAATAAATGTAAAAAAAAAATGAAGTGCTTGCACGGACGTGAAAAAAGCATTCCACACGCAAAGCACACTGATACCAATACGCAATGCACAGGGACACGAAATGTAGGAAAAGGGCTGTGTTTTTTACATGTGCAAATCGGACACGCTCGCCTGAATGTAGCCTTAAACTGTGAGACGAGTGTCACTGGTGATGCGCTTCTTCAGTGGTTGCTTAGGTGTAACTGGGAATCCACTGTGACAGGACTGATCATATACTGATCGCTGCACAGGCCTTTCCCTGCCTGCAGTAATCTCTGGTTTAGCAACATAATGGTTTCCTTTTGTGCTTATTGTATGGGGCTCAGGAGACAAATTAAAGATATGTTAATGTTTTTATTCTGACATGGACTTTGATCACCGGTGAAGCCCCAGTGGAAATGTCTAAACCCCTGGTAAATTAGATATAATGTTACAACTCAATATGGAAAGTAACAGGTTCTATATTTTTTTTACCTATGTGCAGCTCCTATAACAGAACACTAAATGTGATCTAATAATTTAAAGGCCTTTGAAAAACTTGCTTGCAATTTGTAATTGTAATTATTCATTATCAGTCATTGCGACTCCTTCAAAGTCTGGGCAGCTGCCCAACAACCAGCGAAGGTGACCATGCTGAACCTTAATGGGATCCTATAGCTTTAGCATGGGCACCTTCATACAACAGAAGCTCTGCTAGCACTAGAGGCAGTAGCATGGTCATCCAGCACTATGTAAGACAAAATAGTGACAGTCCCCAGTGCTGGGGCTGGGAGCTTTTAGATATGTCTATTTAGTTTATTTGTGCATGTGGGAACTGTTCGTGGCTAGAGGTAGGATATGTCTCCCTGTTATAATTGTATCTGCACTATTAATCAGAGCGTGCTCATGTATGGCGTACGGTACATTTGTAGATCTCTATGAATCTATTAGGGTATGTTCACACGAAAACTCAAAAACGTCTAAAAATACGGAGCTGTTTTCAAGGGAAAACTGCTCCTGATTTTCAGCCGTTTTTTAATCATATTCGCGTTTTATACGGCTGTTTTTGGACCTGTTTTTCTATAGAGTCAATTAAAAACATCTCCAAAAACGGCTCAAGAAGTGACATGCACTTCTTTTTCGCGGCCGTTTTTTAAAAAAAACGGCCCGTCGGAACAGAACGCTGTTTTTCCCATTGACATCAATGGGCAGATATTTGTAAGCGTTCTGCTTCCAATTTTTCAGGAAAAAATTCTGTGGTCAGAGGTTTCCTTTTAGTCTATAGAAACATATTAATACCTTAAAACATATACAGTTTTAGTTTGTGGCCTTTCTATGGTGTTTTTATGGTCAGTGACTTTTTTCAGAGCATTACATGTACTAGATGTGCCATATTTTAAGGCTTCACTTCCCCCCCACAGACTTCAAAAGCCTTTATATCATGAATTAAAATGCATAAAAACACACAAAGTGCCAAAATACATGACAAAAAAAGACTCTAAAAACACTGGTAGAACCACTTACAACAATTGTAGCACTTGACAACAATTAATTGACTTTCCCTTGCAGGGCAATGTAAATATTTGTTAGTGCTCACATCCAAATGGTTTACCACGTGAAAGTTGTTACAATAGTAAAGAAATATCTGTGCATATATGTTGTGTAAAAAAATATCAGTTTGTTTTCTGTATTTGTCGTGTGTGAGCGTAATTATTTTATAAGCTTTATACTGTAAAAACAGATTTGCAATTAAAGCATGTGAAGAGCACATTCACAGTGGTGTCCTTTGAGTGTATGTTTCTACGTGCAGAAGGGATTGCACAAATGATGCATTATTTTTGCAGTTATCCAATAAGTATCACATTGTACTCAATGTGAAAAAAAAAAACCCAGGGGAAAATGTAGGGAAATATTTCTTTTACACTAAATTCAATAGAGTACGGAAAGGAAAACCAGTGCAAACAAATGTACCAGATGGGCTGTTCCTTCCGCACGAAAAACATACAGACTCAAAAAACACTAATGTAAATGTGGGGTGTATGTTTGCCTGGACCATTTCGAACAGCTTGTACAGTTGCAGACGTCTGACATAGACTGTCAAAAAATAAAAAAAATGAAATCCATTTTTTTGTATACACTTTTCAACACAATTGAGGCAGCAGGATCTTGACCACACATAAGCCAATAGAATTTGACATTTGTTTGCCCATTAGAGTCTATAGGTGCATCAGTGTATATGTTAGAAGATTGTCCCAGTCTAAATGCCGAAGGTGCACCATAGATGTGCTGTGAATTTCATCTTACTCTCAGTTCTCATAAAATACAAAAAATCTTTACACAACTAGTATCACTTTTGTAAACCATTGAATATCTCTTCAGAATTTTTTTTAATTATTATTTATTTTATAAATACATTATACATTTTTAGTTTTTGGACTATTAGACCTAATGATTTGAGAATTTTAAGAGCCAACCTTATTAGATACATTTTTTATATTTCTAAGATGGATTTTAAAAATTGATGTTAAATATTTCATCCAGACCACATACTTTGTTTGTGGTAAAATAACATCAAATGTTGCAAACACTCTAAATTCTAGAAATCCTATCAGCATAAATAAGACTATATAAACAAGCAGCTGCCGTAGATCACAAAGCCGTACACAAAGGAAGGAAAACATCAGTCATATAAGCCATTCCTTAGGGTCTAAGAATATTTAGTAAATACAGGCCCAAGTAGTAATCGTTCTGGAATACATGCTTATCCCCATTTCACACAGTGCAGATTTGGTCAGTATTTTTCTGCAGTTTTTTTTAAAGCCAAACCAGGAGTGAAACCTAAACACGGAATAAGTATAATGGAAAGACGTATACTTCTCTTTCTGCAATGCACTCCTGGTTTTGTCTTGAAAATACGGATGCAAAATACTGGTCAATACTGCACTGTGTTAGGTCCCATGCACACGACTGTAGAATTCATCCATAATAACGGTCCGTAATAACTGACCCATTCATTTCTATTGCCCACGGACACCTTCCCGCATAGTTACGGGAAGGTGTCCGTGCCGTAGAAAGGCTCCGCAAAGGATAGGACATGTCCCATTTTTTGCTATTTACAGACCGTGCTCCCATAATTTATTTGCTTATTACCGGTTATTTATGTGACCGGTATAATTATAAATATTGCTATTAATACCAATATTAATAATGCTAGCAATATATTATATTACTATTGTTATTATTATTATTATTATTATTATTATTATTATTATTATTATTATATAAGGTAACTGATGGAGTTAACTATGAGAGCCTAATAATATAGCTTAAGACCAAATTTTGTCGTGAAATACATTTTGGAATAAATATCATAAAAACAATAATAATAATAATAAAATAATAATTATAGAATGTAATAATTACATCAGCAAAGTAGCTGCAGCCTTATATTTTTACATAAATGTGTGTGTCTATATATATATATATATATACACGCACACGCGCGCACACACACACACACACACACACACACACACACACACACACACACACACAAATGTTTTCTGGAAACATATAAATGATTAACAACTGCAGCTTTACATAGAGCTAGACAGACACTAATGGAGCTCTGCTATATCACATCCCACACAACCCACATGTAAACCGTTGTAATATACATTTACTGTGCCCTGTATTTCTCTATACATAAAATATACAATATAACACCTGAATCTAGTATTTACATCAATGTTTCTTTGTTTTTAATTAGAACAATTTTGGGATGCTATAAAACATATGTGATATTTAATAAGGTGACTAATTAATATGTCTTCCAGGGAAGGTTATTTTATGGGTTTTTACATGTGTCCTCTGTAGCTAATTTTACATCGGTATTATATATTAGAATTCTTTTTCACAAGTGAAAAGAGCCCACCAGCCTTACCTGAGCAATTTCAGAGATCACCACCAGCAGGTTCTGCTTGATTATGGCGAATTTGAGACGTGTACCTCTGGTTATCCCTTAATCATATCAAACTCCAAAGGTTCATTGGCCCCAGGTTTGGTTTACAATCCTTACAGGTTAAACTTTAACTTGCTCTATCTCTTAGCTTGTATAGCCCTTTGACCAGATAATTAGGTTGCAGCACACACAGCATCATCAGACAAATACACAACAGACCAAAACTGTACCCAGACAGTAGCATATGGGAGAACCAAAAATATTCTAAATATAGTCATTTATTATTTTTCTATGAAGATGTTCAGAAGATTTATTATACCAATAGGGATATTTTTTAGTTACAAGAAGTAATATATTATCCAGTGGTGCATTTATTTTAAATGCTTCATATTAATTTAGAACAAGGCTTTCCAATAACCCAAATAGCCCAACAGTGTTCACACAAAGCTGTTGCATCACATTTCCTTACATTTTTGTTAGAGGGGAAGTAATTCCATGTATACTGTACAAACATATAAAAAATGTATAGGCATACATTTGGATAGGTCCCCTATTGACCATTATATATATATATATATATATAAAAAAACCATATACTTCAACATTTACATTGTTTGGTGCTTTCCTATTTTCTTGAAAAGCTTAAAGACGTTGTCCGCAAAAAACTATTTATTATTTTGCATTCGTGAAATAAAAAAAAAACCTTAATAATTTATTTTATTTTTCACACTTGCACGGATTGCAGGTTTTCAGTCATCGTCTCATGGACTCGCAGATTCAGAGCTGCTGTTGTAGCTGTGACGTGTCATCACAGAGTCAGGGGGCAAGGAGCTCCCCCTCCTCTCCGAGTAATGATGACGTAGATCGTAGATAAGGGGCTGGCTGTCTGGCTCAATTCATAAGCTAAACCAGCCCCCTTCTCGATCTCTGAATCAACCTACCTATTTTAGTACTGTAAAAGAAAGGTATCGTGATGCAAACCTGCCGGATGTATGCCAAAGGCCTCATGCATTTGGGCATGCCGCCTTTTTGGCGACTAACAAAGGCCCATCAGCTCTGAAATACAGAATTAAGGCACTCTATGTGCCGCCATATGGTGCCTCTGTACAACACCATATTACGGAGATATTCTCCCATAGAAGCACCGCTTCCGGAGGGGAGAACACATCTGTGATACGGCATCCAATAGAATATAGTTGTTAGTAAAACACACTTGTCAGGATAACTGCTGATAGTTGGCTGAAAATGTAAATCTTTATGGAGAATATAATAAATAAGTGTGATGATTGAAAAAAGGAGCAATGGTGTTTACTACTTTAAGCTCCAGGATAAGCCATTGTGGCATATGGATCCAGGAATTGAAAGATGTCTACAGTATGAAGAACATTAACCCCTTAGTGACCAACAGTACGCCTTTTTACGTTCCTCACTAATGGGCTTTAGGCTAAGGCGACGCCTTTTAACGTGATCGATTTAGCCTAAAGTAGCGCCGAAATGAAAGATCAGAGCTCCGTTCTCCCAGCTACCGGAGGTAGCTGAGAGTTCGGAGCAACAACCAGAGACCATAACGAGTGGTCTCTGGTCACGTGATCGCCGTGAATCGCTATTTCACGGCGTTCACGCTAAAGCGGCAAATTGTCGCCATTTCTCTCTCCTCTCATGGAATAACTCCTTAGAGAGGAGAGAGAACGGGTAATTAGTGCGGCCCCCCCCCTCCCACGTCCGATCCCCCCGTCCGATTCCCCTTCATTTCCGATTCCCCCCCGGTCCGATCCCCTCCCCGGTCCGATTCCCCCCCCCCAAAATGGCGCCCGCATGCGCTTTGCATATCTTACCTGTGTCGGCAGCTGGCACAGCAACAATCAGGGACCGTTGTGACTGGTCCCTGATCAGGTGATCTCTGTGATAAAACCTATCACAGAGATCACTGACCGTTATTTTCATAACACAGCCAGGACATGGGCTGTGTTTCTCTCTCCTCCCATTGTAGTTGTTCTGAGAGGAGAGAGAAATCAGTCTGCGTCCTGTGCTGTGAAGAAAGAAAAAGTAATAAAAAATAATATATAAAATCTATATTAGCGTCAGCACTAGATTAGCGTCAGCGCTAGTTTAGCGTTAGTGCTAGTTTAGCGTTAGTTCTAGTTTAGCGTTAGTGCTAGTTTAGCGTTACTTTAGGTTTAGTGCTAGTTTAGCGTTACTTTAGGGTTAGGGCTAGTTTAGCTTTCGTGTTTAGGGCCGTTAGAATTTATTTTACGTCTGTTATATAAAAAAAATATATATATAAAAAAAAATAATAATAATTTGTGTCGTTTTTAGGATTTTAGGTTTACTTTAGGGTTAGGACTTATAGGGCATATATATATATATATATATATATACATACACATATCTATAAATATGTCTCAGCGTATGTACAGCGCAGAGCAAGCCTACGCCTTGCTATGTTCCGACACTTCTGAAAGCGAAACAGACACCGCTTCAGAATTTGTTCCAGACAGTGACAGTGACGATTCTAATTCCACCGCTGAACCCCATAGTCCTATGGTGGTGGATACGTCAGTCGCTGTAGAGGTGTCAAGTGCAGGGCCGAGTGTTGCAGTCCCTCCCGTGATGTGGGATCCTGCACTATCATTTTCCCCCCAAGTACCCCAATTTGAAGCGACCCCAGGAATTAGTGTCGACGTCCAAAATTTTACCCCCTATAATTTTTTTAATTTATTTATATGTGATACGGTCCTAGACTTGATAGTCCAGCAGACTAATCTGTATGCTAGGCAGTTTGTTCTACAAAAGCCTGCGTCTATGTACTCCAGAATGTGGAGCCCCACAAGTGTCCCAGAAATAAAAAATTTTTTAGGCATTACCCTCAATATGGGTTTGGTTAAAAAACCCTCTGTCCGGTCCTACTGGACTTGTAGTGCTGTCCACGCTACCCCTGTATTTGCAGCAGTGATGTCCAGAAACCGCTATGAGGCCCTAATGCGATTCATGCATTTTACTGACAATTCCCAAGTCCCCCCAAGACGTGACCCAGCCTATGATCGGCTTAATAAATTAAGGCCATTAATCACCCTTCTAAATGATTTATTTTTAAAGTTGTACACCCCTGACAAAAATTTGTCTGTAGATGAATCGCTCATGAGCTTCAAAGGGCGTCTTTCCTTTCGTCAATTCATCCCTTCCAAACGAGACAGATATGGGGTGAAATTGTACAAAGTGTGCGAGAGCACAACGGGTTACACCTGCGGTTTCAAAATCTATGAAGGCAGGAACTGCCAAATTCATACCCCAGGCTGCCCAGAAACTATTGGCACCTCTGGCAAAATTGTGTGGAACCTAATGGAGCCATTTCTGCACAAGGGGTACCACGTCTATACAGACAATTTTTATACAAGCGTTGCCCTTTATAAAGCCCTCCATGCTGCAAATACAGGGGCCTGTGGGACAGTACGGAAGAACAGAGTGGGACTCCCACAACAGTTGGTGACCAGGCGTTTGGGAAAAGGAACATCCATGGCCCTTGCAAGTCAGGAATTGCTTGCAGTGAAGTGGGCCGACAAGAAGGATGTCTACATGCTGTCCACCGTACACACGGACACCACTGTGGCAATTACGGAGAGGGGGGCTACCACTGCAAAGCAGAAACCTGTCTGTGTAACAGACTACAACAAATTTATGGGGGGTGTAGACCTTTCCGACCAGGTGCTTCAGCCTTACCTGGTGAAGCGCAAAAATAAGGCCTGGTACAAAAAGGTAGCAATCTACCTCATCCAGGTTGCTACCTATAACAGTTTTCTTATTTTCAAAAAAGCCCAAGGAACGCTCACTTTCCTTCAATTTCAGGAGAAGGTCATTGAGAATCTCCTTTTTGAGTCCACTATACCGGCACAATCCTGCGAATCTGAGGATGTGCGCAGGCTTTCAGAGCGCCACTTTTTACACCCTATTCCTTCCTCTGAGACCCAAAAATATCCCCAAAAAAGGTGTCGGGTATGTAGCAAGCATGGCAGGAGGAGGGATACCCGCTTTTATTGCCCCATGTGTCCATCAAAACCAGCCCTTTGTAACTACCCCTGTTTCGAAACCTTTCACACGGTTGCAAATTACTAGAATTTAACACAAAAAAAAAAAAATGGGTTGGGGACCTTTTTAGGGAGTCAATTTCTTTATATTTTCTTTTTAGTTCGTGGGCTTTCCAAGTAGGGATTATTTCTTGTGGGAGAGGTTGTAGAGCACATTTTTTTCAGACCGTGAAACTAATTTTACCCCTTATGATTTTTTTTATTTATTTGTGGGTGATCAAGTGCTGGAATTAATTGTCCAGTACAAAATCCCACATCCACAATTTTTTTATTTTGACTGTTCTTATGACTATGTCCTGCCACATACAGCTGTTACATTCCTAATTCTGTACCGTGATACGGGCATGATCTTTTTTTTTATTTGGAGGATCTCTAATAATTGAGCTGTTCCTTATCAATACACCATGGGCTTTGTTACGGTTCTTCTGGAAATACTGACATCATTTTGGGGATTAGTGATCCTTTACTGTTCCTATAGATGGTTTTGGACACTGTCCCTTTATATATTCTGTAGGTGATTGGTTGTTTTGTGCACATAGCGGTTCCTACCTTGCCGGGCTGGGGCCTGTTATGGTGTACCGCGTCACTTGGCACATTCGTCCCTCATAAGGATTGATGGAGCTAAAGAGACGTTGTACAACCAGTCACTAAAAAAAACAAACCTTGTCATGGCAGCCCTGCAGGTGTTCTTCTATCTAGTGAACAGACTCGAGTTTGCAACATAGTTAGATACATTTTCCTCCATTTGTTTGAAGATATTGCCCGTCACTCCAGTACAGTTTATTTTTTCCTCTCTGACTGATTTTATATTAGGACAGAATTCTGTCCACAATGACATCATAATGGCACCAACTGCTTCTTCAGCAAGACATAGTCATAAGTACAGGCAAATACGTCTATAGCAACATGTATCCGTTATGAATACACGGCTTCACTTCTCTTCTGTGCCGCACAAATTTATTAATGTAGCATATTTCTAACAAAATAACCTTCTACCACGTCTCCTCTATTTCATGTGGAAACGTAATAAGAGTTTGAAGAAAACATTATATACCCATAGTGTCTGAAATAATAACCATTATTTCCTCCTTTAAAAATTTTTGGTCTGCATGCCCACTACACCACTAGATGAATACCTTTAGGGGTTTAGTTTTTAAAATGGGGTCATTTCTGCGTGTTTTTTTTTTTGTTCAGGCTGCTCAATACCTCTAAATGGATGATATGGGGCCTAGAATTTATTCAATTGTGCCCTGAAAGCCAAAGGGTGCTCCCTCTCTTTTTGGCCCAGCCACACGTCTAATAAGCAGATTGGGGCAACAATGGGAGTATTTTTGAAAACAGGAGAAACCGGGTGATAGATTTTGGGGTGTGTTTCTTCATTCTCATGGTCGCTTTACAAAGAAATCGGTCTTCAAAGTGATACTTTTATACAAAAAGTGTTTTTTTTTTTATTTCACCAGCTATGCATTAAATTTAGCAAAAAACTGTGGGGTCAAAATACTCACTACACCCCTAGATAAATACCTTAAGGGGTCTAGTTTTCTAAATGGGGTCGTTTATGGGGAGTTTCTATCGTTCTGGTAGTTCAAAACCTCTCCAAATGTACAGTGGGGCCAAAAACATTTTCAAGCAAAATATGAGTCCTGAAAGCCTCCGGGTGCTCCCTCCCTTTCGGGCCCTGCCGTGTGTCCAGGCAACGCATTAGGGTCACAATGGGGGCATTTTTGAAAACAGGAGAAACAGGGTGATAGATTTTGGGGTGGGTTTCTTCATTCTCATGGTCGCTTTACAAAGAAATCGGTCTTCAAAGTGATACTTTTATATAAAAAGTGTTTTGTTTTTTTATTTCACCAGCTATGCATTAAATTTAGCAAAAAACTGTGGGGTCAAAATACTCACTACACCCCTAGATAAATACCTTAAGGGGTCTAGTTTCCTAAATGGTGTCGTTTATGGGGAGTTTCTATCGTTCTGGTAGTTCAAAACCTCTCCAAATGTACAGTGGGGCCTAAAACATTTTCAAGCAAAATATGAGTCCTGAAAGCCTCCGGGTGCTCCCTCCATTTCGGGCCCTGCCGTGTGTCCAGGCAACGCATTAGGGTCACAATGGGGGCATTTTTGAAAACAGGAGAAACAGGGTGATAGATTTTGGGGTGTGTTTCTTCATTCTCATGGTCGCTTTACAAAGAAATCGGTCTTCAAAGTGATACTTTTATATAAAAAGTGATTATTTTTTTTTAATTTCACCAGCTATGCATTAAATTGAGCAAAAAACTGTGGGGTCAAAATACTCACTACACCCCTAGATAAATACCTTAAGGGGTCTAGTTTTCTAAATGGGGTCGTTTATGGGGAGTTTCTATCGTTCTGGTAGTTCAAAACCTCTCCAAATGTACAGTGGGGCCTAAAACATTTTCAAGCAAAATATGAGTCCTGAAAGCCTCCAGGTGCTCCCTCCCTTTCGGGCCCTGCCGTGTGTCCAGGCAACGCATTAGGGTCACAATGGGGGCATTTTTGAAAACAGGAGAAACAGGGTGATAGATTTTGGGGTGTGTTTCTTCATTCTCATGATCGCTTTACAAAGAAATCGGTCTTCAAAATGATACTTTTATGAAAAAAGTTAAATTATATTTTTTTATGCCTGCTTTGCATGAATTCTTACAAAAAAACTGTGGGGTCAAAATACTTACAACACCCCTTAATAAATACCTTAAGGGGTCTAGTTTTCAAAATGGGGTCACCATTCTGACACCTATGAGCCTATGAAAACCTGGCTTGGTGGAGGAAAACAAAATGTACTACAAAATTTATAAAATTATTACTTAACTTGTAAGTCTTCTAAATTGCTCAAAAATTATTTTTTTTTTCAAAAGTGCTGCCAAAATAGAGTAAAGAGATGGAAATATATATTTAATAAAAAAAATTGTACAGTATGTGTGTACATATGTGACATATTGCAGTTAAAAATAGGGAAAAATGATAATTTTTACAAAATTTCTTCAATTTTTCTATTTTTTAAGTTATTTCCGCAAATCGTATCAGTCTACTTTTACCACTTAAATAAAGTACAACATGTGACGAAAAAACAATGTCAGAATTACTTGGATATTCAAAACTTTCACAGAGTTATTCTCTGATAAAGTCACACATACCAGATTTGACAAATTTGGCTTGGTCATTAAGGTCCAAACAAGCTTAGTCACTAAGGGGTTAATGGTGTCAATATCCTTACCCCTCTGAAGCATTTTTTGAAGCAAAAGTCAAAATGGACATTGAATATAGTGGTTTATCTTCCTTCACATATGCCACATGGGAACCTGGTGCACCTGCACAGTTTGTATATTAGTTAAGTGGCAAAGCGGGAGGTTGAGTGGCTCCACTGTACGAACAATTTGCTTATGTTTGGCCATTACTTTGTGGTATAGTTTAGGGATTTTAGTAGGCCTAAGTTGTCCAAATGTGTGTGCGTTTTTACCTCCAAAAGTTTGAAGCTATGAACTGAACACACCATGTCTATGATACCAATGTTTTTTTTAGCCAATCATTCCTTCACTGCCTTAGATATCCAAGGATGGAACCATTAACTCATAAAGCCAACCCCTGTCAATATTTCCTATTAGGCACATGGACATCATAGGATCTCACCCCTAGGAGCCGGATCTGTACGAGGAACTCCCGTTCTTGCGGACTCAAGCCATCTTTGTTTTACATGGTCGACCATTCCTCTGAATACCTGCCATGTAATGCTACATTTCCCCTGCAAAACTACGGCTTCCCCTGGCAGAATTTGCTATTTGATGGGGGAGCCAGCTGTGGACCTCTGTACAGCGCTGCCGAACATATTGGTAGGAGAGATATTTTGCAAAGTGCCATATATATCCACAAGAATGCTACCATAAGTAAACTTCATCTGGAGCAGCATTCATTGTTGGCTAGTGGTAAATTCCACTTATAGTTTTATTCTTTAGTGTCTGGTGGAAAGAAAGAGAGGCCGATTATTTTCACCGCTTTCTGGTAGGCATTATTAGTAGGTTGCTTACAGTTTAATAGAGACAGAGGGTTAGTACGGTCTCAAGTGAAGAAGAGTAGGTTTATTACTTGGTGTTTGTGGGAGGTGGGTAAGGTAGGTAGTAGACTTGATATCCTATGTCATAGATAGTTAGATGTCCTGGCGTCCAGTTGAGAGCATACGTAGGTTAAACTAATTCGAGAGGAATAGTAGTTAGGTAAGTGTCCTAGTGACCAGTTAGTAAGTAACTTATTCAGTGAGAATAATAGGTTACATGGTGTTTACAGAAGAGGGAAAGTAGGTACCTGGTGCTCAGTATGTCAGGTGCGTATTAGTGTCCTGGCAGCAATGGTGCTACCATAACAGAGCCAGCCACAATGCCCTTATGATAGCGCCAACCACTTTGCCTCCTAAATGTATCAGGCACGGTAACAGTAACAATGTCCAAATACCAGTTCCATCCATAATGCCAACATAAGAGTGTTAGCCACTATAACAGCATCTTCTTCCATGACATTCTTGCTAGTGGTTTGCCTCATTCTTGTGTTTGATGTCACTGGCACAGCGAATTCACTTAGCGTAGCCGAGCTGCCAACAGATTGAAGTGCTCATTGCAGGCTGACAGTAAAGTAAATTGTTCCACTATTAGCTTCCAAACGGGTACATGTGGAGTTATAGTTCAACCATAGGTACTGTTTTAAAACTTAAATAGCCACGAAATCAGACTTGCAGAAGGCCCCTTTTGGCCAGGGAACCTTGAGCACTTCCTGAATGGTCGGTCAACATATAGCAATTTTATAAGCTTCATAGCCTTCATTGTTACTATTATCAGGAAATATGGAGTAAAATGTGAATAATGTTTGTGTAATATTAGTGTTTAAATAATTTGGGAATGGCAGCTCATTTTAAGATTCTAGTAAAACAAGAAAAAGCTAGAAACTGTAAGCCAGGACTCTATATTGGCACTGTTAAAATGAAAGGGGTCAACATATTTAGTATTTGGTTGGGGCTTACTGTACATTGATAATTGTACCCAATGACCTGAAATCAAGATTTGGACATCTAAGCTCGGGGCTGCCAACCTGTCAGTTTTATCACCATCCATGAAAAATTAGGTCATTAGGGCCTGCTGATGTCCATGTAGATCGTGTGGCATAAAGGGTACATGGACATCACATACTCTACTGATCTCATTTTTTACTTTGTTCATAAAAAAAGTATTTTTCCCTGCAATATCTCATTAGAAAAGAAGAACCTGTCATCCCTGCATCAGAGATTGCTGCACAGAGGTGCTTCTCAGTCTGAAACAGGCTATTTTTACCAGTGCAAACAACAGAATGCATAATATAACCTACAAAAATTGCTGAGCCTCAACTAATATAAAAGGTATTGCATTAAAACTAGCATTTTTTGTATGTACTTGGTAGAAAAATCTTAATCAATCTGATTATAAAGGATGCACAGGGTAAGGAATTCCTCTCAGCCTATCAGGAAAAAAAAAAGCAGACTGTTTTTGTGGCTCCAGCCGTAGGGAGGGATGTGTGACCTGTGCCATTGCACAGGACACATCATCTGTCACTAATATAGAGGGTGCCACTCTCCTTGATGGCCTAGGCACCCAGAGATTGCACCCCTGATCCCACACTTTGTACCCAAACCTATGGATGCAGGATGCAGCTACCTTTCTTAGTTTATTGATTAGACACTGTTATTAGGGCAACTGTCTGGCAGTATACCATAAGGGGGGATTCAATAGATGGTATTCCACAGGGCACCAACCTACCAAAGGCCAGCCCTGATTGCAATTCTACAGGACAAAAGAGACATTTCAGGAACTAAATGGACATAGGACTTTGAGTAGGAACAACCCCCGAAAAGAGGGACCCTTGGGGAATGCAACTATCTTGTGGGATGTAGATTAAAAATACTTCAGTCCACTTTATGTAATACTGATAACTCTAAAGGCTTCACTACAGTGGTCCAGAACACGCACCAAATTTGTGCAATATTTTGTGACTTTTCTCCTCACTTCAAATTTGATAGTGACAAAAAAATAAATCTCTTAGGAGGTGCAGTTTAGATCAAATTTATGGAAGAACAAAAAAAGGCGCAAATTTGTGGAGCAAATCTACATCTGCTCATAGTAGGGGTAGAAAGATTTTTTTTTTGCTTGTTAGAGAGGTCAAAGGACACCTTTTAATAATTTTAGCTCAAATCTCGCCATCTACCCTCTCAACTGACTGGTGTAAAATACGCTCGTCTTAGTAAATGTGGGCCAGTAAGTAATTTTCTGTCTTTGTCCTTTAATACATTTTACTTGGTCTATTCAAACTACTGATGATGATGATACTTCAAAGTGACTTTGTATTCATTAACTCTTTCCCTGGATGTTTGTATTGTCTTGTTCTGTATTCAGTAACTTATCTGTTTCACAAAAAGAAAATTAGATTAGAGTCCATTCATAACATATTTGATATTCGTTACATTTGTAATTCTTTATTTGTACAAATCTAATTTCCTGCTTATTTCTGAACATTATCTATTTGAATAAAGCCAAGAAAACATTTCATTGTGCAATATATTCATTTGAACATAAAATATATCTTCATTTTTTATATTCTTTTCATGTGTGCTGACATCAAGATTTTTACTAACAGTATTCTTAGGGCTCATTCACAGGAGCGTGAATTTTGTTTGTGCGTTGTGCGTTGAAACAACGCGCAGCACACGGCCCAATTGATTTCAATGGGGCTATTCACACATGCGTGAATAATGGGTGTGTTAAAACCACGGACAGCACACGGATGCCATCCGTGTGCTGTCCGTGTTTTACGCATCAATTACATTGAAAAAAAAGAAGTGCTTGCGAGTGCGTGAAAAACTCATGCCATTCACAAAGCACACTGATGCACAATACAACGCACACGGTCAGATTTACACGCATGTTTTACACCCATAAATCTGTCACGCTCGTGTGAATGTAGCCTTGCACTACCTTTATTTTTGTAGTACCTCGATGCAATACAGTAAAATTCCACTAACCCGGCATCCCATGGTCCTGATAATCATAAAGATAACCTGATAGTCCAGTGAGGGATACTCCTAAAGCAAGTAGAAATGTTTGTATCGGGGCATCTGTGATGATGTCATGACACAGATGTTACTGTATCCAGGGGTGTAACTAGGAAAGACTGGGCACCATAGCAAACTTTTGACTGGGCCCCCCTAGGTGACACACGCAGCCCCCCTTATAGATAGTGCCCTCTGTAGATTGTGCCATACAGCCCCCCTGTAGATAGTGCTATACAGTCCCCCCTGTATCGTGTCACAACTCACTTGTAGATAGCACCCCCACCTCCCCTTGTAGATAGTGCCATACAGACCCCCCCTGTAGATATCGCCATACAGCTACCCCTGTATATAGTGACACACAGTCCCCTCCCTTGGATATAGTGCCACACAGCCCCCTTAGTAGATAGTGCCACACAACCCCCCCTTAGTAGATAGTGCCACACACAGACCCCTGCAGATTGCACCCCACACAGCCTCCCCCATAGTAGTGCCACACAGCCCCCTCTTAGTAGTGCCTCACAGCCCCTTGTATATAGTGCCACAGAGCTCCCCCTTGTGTATAGTGCCACACAGCCCCCCCTTGTATATAGTGCCACACAGTCCCCCCTTGTATATAGTGCCACCCTGCTCCCCCCTTGTACATACTACCACCCTGCTCCCCTTTTATATATAGTGCCACCCTGATCCCCCCTTGTATATAGTGCCACCCCGCTCCCCTTGTATATAGTGTCACCCTGCTCCCCCCTTGTACATAGTGCCACACAGCCCCTACCCCCCAAAAAAAATATTGTACTTACCTTGCCTCGTTCTTGCGACGGACGGAGCGCTGCACAGGCTCTGGTCGGAACACATGCGCAGACCAGCGTGATGCAGTGACATCATCACACCGGCCTGCGCAGGGAGTCTTCCCAGCACCTTACAGGCTGCAGGCCTAAAGTGGCATGCAGCCTCAGGGCCGATTCTAGCTTTTCAGCTGCCTCAGGCGAAAATTGAAATGGCGCCCCCCGGTTTTTGATTGACATCCCCCTGGCTGTTCTACATCACTACCAGCCTCCTCAAACTCTTGCGAATGCGCGGTTACCTTGTACTCCCCTGGCATGCGCGGTGCAGCGATGAAGTCAGGCAGAGTACACCTTGCTGCACGGTGCGTGCCCAAGTAGTACAAGGCAATGGCGCATCCGAGAAAGTTGTATTAGCCAGGGGGAAGTCAATCAAACATGGAAAGGTGGGTTTGGAGGCAGGACTATGTGACTCTTCAGGATAGCGGCATCGCCCCATGGCCCTTTAATGAGTAATTAGCATATAGCATGCGCCGTTTTAAAAGTTCATTTTATAGATTTTTCTGAATCTGAAAAAACCATACATTTAGAAATATTGTCAGGTCATGTCTTACCGCATTGTGGCGGTTCAAGGGGTTAAAACTACCAGACAGGTTCCCATTAAATATACAATGAGTTTAAAACAATTCCATCTGTCCGGCAATTTTGTTGTTATAAATATATCCTATATAATTACAGCATCAGAACCAAGCTTATACATATATAAGGCACGAGAGCCAAGCTCAATACAAATATACAGCGCCAAAACCAAGCTCAATACATATATACAGCACCAGAACAAACCTCAGTACATAAATATAGCACTAGAACCAAGCTCTGACATATATACAGCACCAGAACCAAGCTTAATATATATATATATATATATATACACATACACACAATACCAGAACCAAGCTCAGTAGATAAATACAGGACCAGAACAAAGCTCTGTACATAAATACAGCATCAGAACCAAGCTCAGTACACATATACAGCTCCAGAACAAAGCTCAGTACGTATATACATCCCCAGAACCAATCTCAGTACATAAATACAGCACTATGACCAAGCTCAATAGATCTATATGTCACGACGTGGGGTGTGGGCCCACTGGGCCGTACGGCGTAGCGGGATAGCGGCTGGCCAACTCGGTACAAAACAATGTCTATAGTCCAGAACAGGTACCTGAGGCAATATAGAGAGTAGCGAAGACATAACTTGACTTTCACTGTAGATGGCTTAGTAGATGCAGTGGAAGACACGACTTAACTCTCACTGTAGATGGCTTAGTAGATGCAGCGGAAGACATGACTTGACTCTCACTGTAGATATGATAGCACGGAATACAGGGTACAGGCAGCAGGAACGGTTAACACTGGGAACTGGAAAACACTGGGAGACCATTTGCAAGACAATCTTTAGGTATACAACAATGCTCCGCAAGGATCAAGTGGGCAGAGCCCTTTTTATAGCCTAGCAGCATTCTGGGCTAATTATTGAGTAATGACAGCTGAACGCGTACTGGCCCTTTAAGGCCGTGCACTCACGGGCAGGCGCGCCCTGCGGGAAACAGTCCCAGAACCCGGAAGTGAGTGCCGACGTCTCCCTGGAGGAAGATGTCGCCGAGAACACAGATGTCCATGTTCGGGGCCGCCAGAGGGTAAGTCTGAGCGACAGCTCTCGGCCATAGACGTTACAATATACAACTTCAGAACCAAGCTCATTACATAAATACAGCAGCAGAACCAAGCTCAGTTCATAAATACAGCACCAGAACAAAGTTCAGTACGTATATACAGCCACAGAACCAAGCTAAGTACATATATACAGCACCAGAACAAATACAGCTCAATTTAGTGCAAACCCTGCCATACAGGTTTGTACGGCATAAAACTATAGCTCCCAGCATTGCCCAAACAATGGTAAGGATATGCTGGAAGTTGCTGTTTAGCAAAAAAAATATCATATCATACTGAAACCACCTATCATCTTGCTGCAGATCATTCAGCGACTACATTACTGATTAGAGGCAGAATAAACATTTACATTACGTGACTCACCGGTGACATCTCAGATTCTAGTTGTTCTTTTTCTCTTTTCTTCTCCATACCACTATGATGACTTCTCCCAGCCACAACCCATTTCTGCAGTTTTCCACTCAGATGTCTTCAGCTTTCTTCACATTTCTGCACCTATAAATGAAGATAACAAAAAGACAAGAGCATGGAAGCAGCACTCACGAAAAAAAGTGAAGTTTATTCACCCAACAACTGCAACGTTTCACTTCCTCAATGGAAGCATTTTCAAGCTTTCCATTGAGGCTTGAAAATGCTTCCATTGAGGAAGTGAAACGTTGCAGTTGTTGGTTGAATAAACTTCACTTTTTTTTCCGTGAGTGCTGCTTCCATGCTCTTGTCTTTTTGTTATACATCATATGGGGAGAAGTCACTCCTATCATTTGAAGCTTAGCACTGACCATTTATTTGGTAATTTGCATTTGTGCTGCTCCTACCTGCCTTACTATTTTGTATAAATGAAGATAAATTTCTCAACACCAGTGATTATAATAGCACCATACACTGTGTCCCACATGCGCGAGCGCACACACGCACGCACACACGCACACCCATGCCCCCTGTAGATAGTGACCCCCATAGAACCCCTGTAGATAGTGTCCACATTTGCACTCCAGAACTGCAAGGCAATAGTGCTAACCACTGAACCACCGTGCTGTCCTACATATATCTCCCCCTAAAGATAGTGCTCCAAATATAGCTCACCTCTGTAGATAATGCCTCAGATATAGCTCCCTCTGTATATAGTGTCCCACATATAGCCCACCCCTGTAGGCAGTGCCCTACATATAGCCCCCTGTAGATAGCGCCCCACAGTTAACCCACCGCTGTATATAGTGTCCCACATATAGCCCACCCCTGTAGATAGTGCCCTACAATTAGCTCCCCCTATATATAGTGCCCCACGTATAGCTCACCCCTGTATATAGTGTCCCACATATAGCCCACCCCTGTAGATAGTGCCCTACATATAGCTCCCCCTATATATAGTGGGCCACATCCCCACATATAGACCCCCCCCTGTAGATAGAGCCCCCCCCCTGTAGATAATGCCACAGTTTTATTAGAAAAAAATGAAAAACTTTACACACTCACATGATCCCATTCCCGCGCCGTCCGGTGGGAATGCAGACCTGTTCTCTTCTAAGCAGGTCTGCTGGGGCTGAACGACGCAAGCGTCGCGATGATGTCATTGCACCGCTAGCGTCGTTAAAAGGCGCTGATTAGCAGGGTAGAGTGACTTGACTGTCAATCAGCACCTTTCAACAACGGAAGTGGCTCGATGATTTAATCGCGCCGCTAGCATTGTTAAAAGGCACTGATTGGGAGGGCAAGTCATTTTGCCCCGCCAATCAGCGTCATTGTAAGGCGCTAAATGGTCGGGCATGGATCATGCCTGGTCATTTAGCGCTAATGCAGGTACAATTAGTGCAAGAGGGGTGGCGGCGGCTGGCTTCAGTGGTACCGCCGCCCCCTCACAGAGGCAGCAGCAGCCTATAATATTTTGTATCTATGTCCAGAGGACGCAGATGCAAGTCAATGTGGATGTCACTAGCACCGGGGCCCCCTCCAGTGCTAGCGACGCATTCGGGCATGAGGGGCCCGTGGCGACAGCCCAAAAATGTTAGAGGCCGAGCGGTTCGGGCCCCGTAGTTGCGTCGCTACCGTTGTAGCAGCCATAACAGCTGCTAGCGGTGGCACTGGGCATGGGGGAGCTGTGTTGGCGGGCGGCACGGGCCCCCTCATGCTGCGGGCTCCGTAGCAGCCGCTACGGATTCTACAGCGGTAGTTACACCACTGCCTATATCCCATTAGATTTCTGTAGTAGTTAATTTAGGCATCTGCATGGGGACTACATAGACAATTACATTAGTTTTAGGCTAATCTCCTATTCTCATATGTAATAGTCTATGCAATTAATTACTACCTCTACTTGGTTAAGGTTAAGATGTCTGTGTCATGATATCATCATGTTGGGGCAAATGTCCCGTTGTTGACATTACTATTGAACCGCATTCCAGGTTCAATAGTCTGGCATATTTGATAATCTGCTACCTCTGAGGTCCCTTTAACTGTATATTCTATTGAGAAAGCCATGAAATATTGACACTAAGGTCACAAAGGATTACAAAACACTGACACTCGGGGGATAACCTATAGAAGAGAGATCACTATTTTTTTTAAAATGACCTTTGGCATTCATCATACAGTATGGTGTAAATATTCTGTCTTACCTGCTGCCTGAAAGGTCTGTAACAAAAGTAAAGTAGACCATAGACATTAGATAATTATTGGCAGAATCTGGACCATTGCTCAATTTTAAATTTTGGGGGTAAAATCAGAGAAGTTAGATTTTTTCTGTCTAAATCCACCCCATCCCTAATATACGATCTTCGCCCTAGTCTCTCTGTTCAGTAGAAATAAGAGGTACCTTTGGCCAAGTCAAATATGTATGTTAATGGGAAGTTGGCTGATTTGTCGTAAGGCTGGGTTCACACGACCTATTTTCAGACGTAAACGAGGCGTATTATGCCTCGTTTTACGTCTGAAAATAGGCCTACAATACGTCGGCAAACATCTGCCCATTCATTTGAATGGGTTTGCCGACGTACTGTGCAGACGACCTGTTATTTACGCGTCGTCGTTTGACAGCTGTCAAACGACGACGCGTAAAAATACAGCCTCGTCAAAAGAAGTGCAGGACACTTCTTTGGACGTTTTTGGAGCTGTTTTCTCATAGACTCCAATGAAAACAGCTCCAAAAACGGACGTAAAAAACGCCGCAAAAAACGCCGCGAAAAATGCGAGTTGGTCAAAAAACGTCTGAAAAGCAGGGTCTGTTTTCCCTTGAAAACAGCTCTGGATTTTCAGACGTTTTTGGTCACTACGTGTGCACATACCCTAACAGTAATAAAGAAGGAGTCATCGTAATTCATGACCAAAAATATATTTTAAACAGATATAATGTGACTAATGCAATCCTAAAGAGTGCCTCCAGTTGTACATTGGCACACAATTTGGGTTTGAAGAGATGCTGCTGCACATTTTGCAGTACACTTGCGAGGAGAGTATCGCGCATGGGTCCTATTAGCTAGAATTGGATCCTTGCACGATAATCTCTTCACATCATACAGTTGCCACAGGTACTGTGTCGCTAAGCATGCAGGAGAGTCTTTACACGCCCGATGTCAGGGTGGGATGTTTTTATTGGAGGGACACTTTAACCCCTGTTGCAGCCCTAAAAGCTCTGACTTTGAATTTGACCTTGGCAACATATGCATGGAATTTCTATGTCCTGCCCGTGCTTGTGTGGGTTTTCTGCTGGTACTCTAGTTTTAACTTACATTCCAAAAACTTACTGAGAGGTTATTATAAAAATGGACATTGTATGTGTATGTGTGTGTGTATCAAGTCGAGATTAGAAAATTTGATTGTAAGCCCCAATGGTTATGATACTACCATGATCACAGCCTCTATACAGCACTGCAGATTATACTGGACTCTGGAGCAGTGGAAACGTGTTCTGTGGAGTGATGAATCACGCGTCCCTATCTGACAGTCTGATGGACGAGTTTGGGTTTGGCTGATGCCAGGAGAACGTTACCTGCCTGACTGCATTGTGCCAACTGTAAAGTTTGGTGGAGGAGGGATAATGCTATAGCGTTGTTTTTCAGGGGTTGGCCAAGGCCTCTTAGTTTCAGTGAAGGGAAATCTTAATGCTTCTGCAAACCTAGACATTTTGTACAATTGTATGCTTCCAACTTTGTAGGGACAGCTTGGGGTTCAGCCCTCCTCTGTTCCATCATGATTGTGCCCAAGTGCACAAAGCAAGGTCCATAAAGACATGGTTGTGTGGGTTTGGTGTGGAAGAACTTGACTGGCCGCACAGAGTCCTGACCTCAACCCCAATGAACACCTTTGGGATAAACTAGAATGGAGACCGTGAGCCAGGCCTTCTCCTCCAACATCATGGTCTTTTGCGTAAATGGACACATGCGCATGCACGCACGCACGCACACACCTTGTAGAAAGCCTTCCTAGAAGAGCGGAAGCTGTTTAAGCTGCAAAAGGGGAACCAACTCGATATTAATGCCTGTGGATTTAGAATGGGATGTCAGAAAAGCTCCTGTAGGTGTAATGTGCAGGTCTCCCAATACTATTGTCCATATAGTGTATTATAAATCCAAACAAATGAATGCAGCATAGTTTTTTCCCCCCCACTATGTTGTGTTGTTAGTGAATATTCCGCTATGTCATACAGGCAGCATTCTACAATATATAGAGGCAAGTATTACTTTTTGATATGTGTTGAATTTTCCACCTTCTATCATGTTGAACCATGATCAACGTACATGTTGCATGAAAGCTTTGTCTGAAAACAGCCGGTCATCAATATGGTCAGAATCCCAGCTAAGCTTCACTAGAATGTAGATGTTAATCTGGTCTTAAAAAAATAATAATATGTCATGTTTAGATGAGATAAACGTGTTTTTAATTGTTTTTGGCTATACATGATGTTGGTTTCAACTGCCAAAGCTTTGAGCTATGCAGCAGTTACAGTTTAGCAGAAAGAACAACACTGTCCCATAGGGATGGGTGGAGGTTGTTGTCCGGCTACGAGATTTGGACAACTTGTATTTTTTTTTTACTTAGCCTTTACAATGTCAGTTCCATACAAAAACAACAGAGACATATGATTGCAATTTAATGTTGTATCACTTGGGATCAACGCAGCGCGAGGCCCACAGATAATAGTTTGAGTATCCCAGATGTATTAACAGATCTCTTGTCCGATCTCCTTGCAGTAGTACATTACTAATCAGCATGGAGTTCTTGTTTATTAATACTGGCTGCTGAAGAAGGCATTGTAATTCATGTGTTGTTAGATTTAGCACAATGACTCATCTGGATTCTACTGCTGGGTCCAAACACTACTTTTGGGAATTGCTATAACAAAACATTATATTACAAGCAAACAAAGCAAATGGTCAATGCTAACGTATGGCAGACCTTCCATCCATTAATTGGTTATCCATAGCCAAGACATTTGGAATCAGTATTATACTTTATTCAGCCAAGAAATAGCATCTTGTAAGTTTCAACACAACGCGGGACTGATATTGTATGGAACATAAACCCAGTGATAGCAACATAATATGTAAGGCTGAAAAAAGACACAAAGTCCATTCAGTTCAGGCGATTCTTCTGCAATGATGAAAAGGAAATGTAATTTTCTATTAATCAAGACGTTTGAACTGGTTGAACTTAATAGAAAATATCTCGATTTTGATTTTAATACTCAAAATTTCACACTATTTGGCAAAGATTTTTGTATTCACTTTAAGGCATTGATGTGGTTGTTTTGGCAATTACTTTTTGTTGCTGCAACAATTCTTGGACTTTAGTGGTATAAACTGTGTGTACAGAAACAAACGACTGGATTGTGCAATAGAGGTCATTAACAAGAAATGTGGAGTATGTATCATAATTAATAGGCAATGTGTCTCTTCATGGTAAAACTATGCCCTGCGTGCAATGCCATGTGCCCCTAGAAGGGCATATTAGGATTGGAGCAGGAGTGGATGGCAACAGAAGACACATTTTGTGGTTTAAAACATGCTGCACAGTATTATATCATTGTAGCCGGCTGGCCAATGATCAATGGGTAGATTGGCTAAAAATAATCACTTATCTTATAATGAATTTTAGATTTCACAGGTTTAATATCCGGCAGATGAAAATTATATATAAAATCCACAGGAGAAATTGACATGTTGCGGATCTTAAAATCTGCACCGCAGGTAAATTTCTGAACAGACAAATTTTGCAGCCTATGGATGAGATTTGATACGACTGTAATTTGCTCTGGATTTTTCCTTGCACAATTCTGCCCGGAAATTCCACAGCATTTCTGTAACTTGTGGATGCGGTCGTAAAGTGACAGGGCCCAGTGGTGTGGCTATTGAATGATACATTTCTTCTCCTGGCAGTGGGGATGCTGTTCCCCTACAGGTGATGTGTTGCAGTGGCATTGGACTCAGTGACAGTCTCAAAATCCTTACCACATCTAAAGGAAGAGATCAATCATAGATTCTTTAAAAAAAACTGTTTATTTATGCTCTTTAGTAATATACAAACAATAGAGTACAAAGACACTCAGGTGACAGAACAAAAGATACAATCTGCAACATTGACAAGAGCAATACAGGTCATCAATGTGATATTAAAGGTTACATGTAGCTTTATGGTAGAGCAAAAACAAAAGAGGGTCAAATACTGTAGTAACAAATCTCACATTACTGCAATTAGATGACCAAGGGATAAATCTACAATAAAATCCGGAAAACATCTGCACCTCTGAATAACACAGCCTAAGGGGGTATTCCATAACTTAAAAGATCAAGAAGAACATTATAGCAAGACAAAACATCATAACAGCAATATATATACAGTTTATTACGTTCTACTGCCTGGACAGACTTTTTAAAGGGCCATGTAACTTATTTACAAAGGATTGGGGAAGGGGGCATCCTCGGGCTCATTCAGACGAGCCTAAAACTCGTCCGTGTGCTGTGCATGAAAATCCCGCACAGCACACTGACCCATTGATTTCAATGGGGCTATTCACACATGTAGGAGTTTTCACGCAGCGAGTGTTCGTTGTGTAAAACTCACTGCATGTCCTATATTGGTGCGTTTTTCACCTATCGCTCATTGAAGTCAATGGGTGCGTGAAAAATCACACATAGCACGAGGATGCACATCCGTGTGCTGTGCGTGATTTACGCATCAATTGACAATAACAAAAAAAAAATGTGCTTTGCGAGTGCGTGAATAACGCATGCCCCTTGCAAAGCACACTGATGAATAATGGTCCAGATTCACGCGCATTTTTCACGCATTTTTGTAGCCCAACACTGAAAAGAGATCACAGCACCTGAGAAAACTATAATGTAGTATAATGGGTGCAAGCCTTATGCCTTTTTCACACGACAGGGTCCCGCCCAAGCCCGAGTGTCGGACGATAAAATCAGCCATTTTTCCCGGCCCGTGTGCATTAGTTTTGCATCCGTTCCGGGCCGGGCAAATCTGGACAGTGACATCAGGAGCAACTCCCGACGGAGAATCCCCATGTGTTCGGGGATTCCGCTTCAGGAGTTTCCCCTGATGTCACTGCCCAGATATGGACAGAGACATCAAGCGCTCTGTGCAGGAGCGGAATCCCCGAACACATGGGGATTCCGCTCCTTCAGGAAGCTAAAGTGGGGCTAGCACATAGCAGAGCAGGGAGATACCTCCCTGCTCTGCTATAGTGGCGTCGCTACAGCAGTAGCAGCCGCAGCAGCAGCTGCTAGCGGCACCATTGAAGGTGTCGCCGGGCCAGGGCGCTTTTAAAACAAGCAGGGGAAGGGAGCCAGCGCAGTGCTCCCTTCCACCTGCTGTACACCCCGGCCCTGCCACACAATGTATCTCCAGCCGAATGGCATCAACTCCTCCTCCTCACATGCACTCTGCGCTGTGAGGTGGGAGCGAGCGACGGAATACATGGCCATCACTCGGGACACATTCCGGTGTTGGCCGTGTATTACCCGGCCCCATAGACTTCTATGGGAGCCGGGCGGCTGGGTAAACGGCCAAAAATAGGACATGTCCCATTTTTTGACGGCCAGGTTTCCCGGGCCGTCAAAAAATCGGTCGTGTGAATAGCCCCATTAGGGGTCTATCGTTCCTACAGCAGCCGGGTGACGGCCGATTTATGAACGGCCGTCACCCGGCCAGGAAACCCTGTCGTGTGAATAAGGGCTTACAGGAACCTGATCCAAGGTCTCGTGAATGGAGACCACAAAATTCAAAAGACAAGGCAGCACATCCAAAATAACAGGAATTTCTTTACCCACAAATGCCATGTTTCAGTCCAACAGGAGCTTTCTCAAGCATGTAGCCCAATACTGACATCCATGTTTATGTTTATACTGTGTTGGCACTATTATTTTTCCTATATAACTGTATGGACACTGCAGAATACATGCAGGGTGGCATCTCTGTGTAGGTGTCTGTGGTCCAATTGCGGAGAAAGTTGGCAGTGAGCACTGCGGTTTGTGACATTGGTTTATAACTTGTGTCACGAGGTCTAAGCGCTTAGAAAACATGATTGTCTTGAGATTACAAACAGGTTTGTTTTGGAGGTGTGGCCAGTGTAATAAAGGGAGGGGCTTATATCTGAAAATGTTGCTACAACATGTGCTTCTGAACCATTAGGGTACGTTCACACAGAGTTTTTTCAGGAATTTTGAGACAGATTTTGACCTGCCTCCACTCTCTTTGCGGGCGAAAATGAAATCAGCGTCTCCATAAAGCTTGTCAGCAGAGGGAAGCATGAAGTGCTCTAATATTTCCTGGTAGACGCTGCGCTAACTCTGGACTTGATATAACACAGTGGACCAACACTGCTGCTCAGTGGTCCAAAGTCCTGTTTTCAGATGAAAGTAAATTTTGCATTTCATTTGGAAATCAAGGTCCCAGAGTCTGGAGGAAGAGTGGAGAGGCATCAATCCAAGTTGCTTGCGGTCCAGTGTGAAGTTTCCACAGTCAGTGATAGTTTGGGGGGTCATGTCATCTGCTGGTGTTGGTCCACTGTGTTATATCAAGTCCAGAGTCAGCGCAGCTGTCTACAGTACATTTTCGGGCACTTCATGCTTCCCTCTGCAGACAAGCTTTATGGAGATGCTGATATCATTTTCCAGCAGGACTTGGCACCTGCCCACACTGCCAAAAGTACCAATACCTGGTGTAATTACCACAGTATCACTGTGCTTGATTGGCCACCAAACTCGCCTGACCTAAACCCCATAGAGAATCTATGGGGTATTGTCAAGAGGAAGATGAGACACCAGACCCAACAATGCAGACGAGCAGAAGGCCGCTATCAAAGCAACCTGGGCTTCCATAACACCTCAGCAGTGCCACAGGCTGATCGCCTCCATGCCACGCCGCATTAATAACACCTCAGCAGTGCCACAGGCTGATCGCCTTCATGCCACGCCACATTGGTAACACCTCAGCAGTGACACAGGCTGATCACCTCCATGCCACCCCGCATTGGTAACACCTCAGCAGTGCCACAGGCTGATCGCCTCCATGCCACGCCGCATTGATAACACCTCAGCAGTGCCACAGGCTGATCACCTCCATGCCACGTCGCATTGATAACACATCAGCAGTGCCACAGGCTGATCACCTCCATGCCACGCCGCATTGATAACACCTCAGCAGTGCCACAGGCTGATCGCCTCCATGCCACGCCGCATTGATAACACATCAGCAGTGCCACAGGCTTATCACCTCCATGCCACGCCGCATTGATCACACCTCAGCAGTGCCACAGGCTGATCGTCTCCATGCCACGCCGCATTGATAACACCTCAGCAGTGCCACAGGCTGATCGCCTCCATGCCACGCCGCATTGATAACAACTCAGCAGTGCCACAGGCTGATCGCCTCCATGCCACGCGGCATTGATACCACCTCAGCAGTGCCACAGGCTGATCGCCTCCATACCACGCAGCATTGATACCACCTCAGCATGCCACAGGCTGATCGCCTCCATGCCACGCCGCATTGATGCAGTAATTCATTCAAAAGGAGCCCCGACCAAGTATTGAGTGCATATAATGTACATACTTTTCAGTAGGACAACATTTTGGTATTAAAAAGCATTTTTAAAATTGGGCTTATATAATATTCTAATTTTCTGAGACACAACATTTTGGGTTTTCATTAACTGTTACCATAATCATCAACATTAAAAGAAAAAAAATGCTGGAAATAGATCACTCTGTGTGTAAAGAATCTATATAAAATAGGAGTTTCACTTTTTGAATTGAATTACAGAAATAAATTAAAGTTTTGATGATATTCTAATTCATTGAGAAGGACTAGTATATATATTAGTAAGGCTACATTCACACAAGCGTGACAGTGTGCTTTGCATGTGGCATGTGTTTTTTACGCACTCACAAGCACTTTTTTTTTCAATGTAATTGATGCGTAAAACACGGACAGCACACGGAGGGGCATCCGCGTGCTGTCCGTAGTTTTCACGCACCCATTGACTTCAATGGGCGACTAAGTGTGAAAACGCACCAGTATAGGACATGCAGGGAGTTTCACGCAACGGACACTTGCTGCGTGAAAACTCACGCATGTGTGAATAGCCCCATTGTTATCAATGGGGCCGTATGATGTTCGTTGTTTCAACGCACAGCACACGGACGAGATTCATGCTCGTGTGAATGAGCCTTTAGGTGCGGTTTTTCGGGCGTAAATTCCACTGCGTAAATTATTGCACATACTTACCCTAACTATAACTTTATTTTTATTTTTCTTACTTGCAATTTTTGAGAAGGAATCGCTGTGATTCCACCACAAATGTTGCAACACACACTACTTTGTTGCGGGTTTAAGCACCCCATTGAATTCAACGGGCAAACCCGCAATAGAAGAGCAGTAATTCCGCAGCATTAATTGACTTGCTGCGGTCGAAGAAACCTCACCGCAGGTCAATTTATGTGCGTATTTTCGGCAGCATCTCACCCACACTGCTGCTACTGTAATATGCTGCTAACTAAACATACAGCTTCCCTCGCTATTAGGCTCTAGGCCTACTGCCCAGCACCTCCAAACGGACTTTTGTTCTTTACCAGAACTTCCCCAGGCTGACAGCTTTGCCTTCTCCCCCTTCCCTCGCTGACAGCTTTGCCTTCTCCCACTCCCCAGACTGACAGCTTCGCCTTCTCCCCCTCCCCAGGCTGACGGCTTTGCCTTCTCCCCCTCCCCAGGCTAACAGCTTTGCCTTCTCCCCCTCCCCAGGCTGACAGCTTCGCATTCTCCCCCTCCCCAGGCTGACAGCTTCGCCTTCTCCCCCTCCCCAGGCTGACAGCTTCGCCTTCTCCCCCTCCCCAGGCTAACAGCTTCGCCTTCTCCCACTCCCCAGACTGACAGCTTCGCCTTCTCCCCCTCCCCAGGCTGACAGCTTCGCCTTCTCCCCCTCCCCAGGCTGACAGCTTCGCCTTCTCCCCCTCCCCAGGCTGACAGCTTTGCCTTCTCCCCCCCCCAGGCTGACAGCTTCGCCTTCTCCCCCCCCCAGGCTGACAGCTTTGCCTTCTCCCCCTCCCCAGGCTGACAGCTTTGCCTTCTCCCCCTCCCCAGGCTGACAGCTTCGCCTTCTCCCCCCCCCCCCAGGCTGACAGCTTCGCCTTCTCCCCCCCCAGGCTGACAGCTTCGCCTTTTCCCCCCCAAGGCTGACAGCTTCGCCTTCTCCCCCTCCCCAGGCTGACAGCTTTGCCTTCTGACTGCCTCACACCCTTCACTAAGGGATTGCAGAGTTGGTGCTTAATTTTCCCCACCTGATAGTAAAGACCAGGCTTGTACTGGTGGAGTGGGGGTGCACCCTTCTCTCCTTACTCCAGCAACCAGACCCTTGTTCTAGGTCTTCTAGAAGATCAACACTGGGGAAATCGACTGTTCCCTGGTCACACACACATCCTGGCTGCTGTAAAAGGAAAAACATTACATTTTCTCCTCCATCCAGCAGTGACCACGTCCACGTCACTAAATAAATATTATACACATACCTGGTCCTGTAAAATAAAATCTTATTATATATTCTTATATGAAGTAATCATGTGACTAACTTATTATTGTATTCCACAATCTCCTATATATCTAGATATGACAATTATGCATGTAGGTTTTTATGTTTTATTTTGCAATGAAAAATATTTGTTTAAATTTACCATTTACCACCAAATGATAAGATTTTTTTTCACAGTAGAATCTTCAATCTAAATAGTAAATGTACTTATAATACTATTTATTTTACTAGTTGTACAAAATATACTGCAAAATCAAATGCCGGAAAACACAACAATCCTCAAATAGTATGTCAATTATTTTACTACCAGATGGGGGCAGCATTGTCTTAGGATAAAGACTAAAACACTGATGTGCTCAACCTACGGCAACCTCTTGGTCTCATTTTGTTAATGGACTGAAAGGCAGTAAGGCTACATTCACATGAGCGTGACAGATTTACGCGCGTAAATCTGTCCGTGTGCGTTGCATTATGCACCAGTGTGCTTTGCGAGTGGAATGCGTTTTTCACTCTCCCGCAAGCACTTCTTTTTTTCTTTTTTTTTAAATGTAATTGATGCGTAAAACACGGACAGCACACGGATGTGCATGCCTATGCTGTCTGTGGTTTTCACGCACCCATTGACTTCAATGGGCGGCTAGGTGGATGAAAACACACCAATACAGGACATGCAGTGAGTTTCAAGCAACGGACACTCGCTGCGTGAAATCAATGGGGCCGTGTGCTGTGCGTAGTTTCAATGCACAGGACACAGACGAGATTCACGTCCTAAGACATACAGGCATTCTGAGACCTGACTGGCACCCTCAAGTGGAAAGATGTTAAGCCTGATACGGATTTCAGTCGACGTGCGTCGAATCTAGCAGAGCATTGTTACTTCCACTGTAGATGGACTGAATTGACTGGAATGTTACTTCATCCGTATACTGTAGAACCCAGTACCAACTGGTATTAATACTTTCCTGCAGGAATATATTCACTTCATTTTACTTTCTCACATAATAAAATCTATTTTTACTTTGAGGCTTAAGCTAGACAGTGACATATGAAGGCTTATAGCATCATTGCATCCCAACACAGCTCATATGTTAAAGGGGCATGTATAAGGTTAAAGAAACATTACTGATTTATTCCAGAAACAGTGCCACTCTTGGCCATTGGCTTTGTCTGGTATTGCAGCTCAGTCCCATTCACTTGAAAAGGCTGATCTGCAATACCACACCCAACCATGGACAAGATTGGTGCTGTTTTTGGAAAAAAGAAGCCATGTTTGTTTAAAGAGGCTCTGTTAGCACATTATAAGTGCCCTGTCTCCTACATAAGGAGATCGGCACTATAATGTAGGTGACAGTAATGCTTTTTAATTAAAAAAACGATCTATTTTCACCACTTTATTAGCATTTTTAGATTTATGCTAATGAGTTGCTTAATGCCCAAGTGGGCGTATTTTTACTTTAGACCAAGGGGGCGTTGTACAGAGGAGTGTATGACGCTGACCAATCAGCATCATGCACTCCTCTCCATTCATTTAGGCAGCGCATAGGGATTCTTTTAGATCGCTATGCACTGTCTTATATTTACACATTAACAATACTGAAGTGTTTAGAGAGTGAATAGACATTCCACGGGATGTCTATTCACAATTCCTGCACTTCGTTACTCTGTCTGTGGTAGTTACAGCAGAGGACGCGCGATCTCACGAGATCACGCTGTAGATGACAGGTTAAAACGAGATCACGCATCCTCTGCTGTAACTACCATAGAAACAGTAACAAAGTGCAGAGATTGTGAATAGACATCCCGTGGACTTGAAAAAGCCTTCATAGAGAAGGTGGAACGTTGCAGTGGATGCTGGATGAATAAACCATAGTTGTTTTGAGTGCTGCTTCTTTCTCTCTTTTTTGGATACACGTTTGTGCAGGGAGAGGTCACCCCTTGTTTGAAAGCTGAGCACCAGCCTTAACAGGCAAGGAATAACAGTGCTGCTCCTACCCTTGATTTGTCTATATAACAAGTTAATATATACGGAGTATACTCTCACTATACGTAGTACAGTATAAACACGGTATCACAATCCTAATTATACCGCCACCCACTTACCTAAACATACATAGAAGTTACGTTACAACACAATACCCATAAGTTACTTGTAATTCTCACATGCTCACTAACACTGTCCCACTCCCTCCTAATATAACTGTCCCTGTACACTAAGGGTTAATCAGGTAAAAGGGTTACCAGGGGATATGCAGGTAAGCAAGGGTTAACAGGGAAAGGGTTAACAAGGGGAATGGGTTGCTGAATGCCAGGGGATAGCATGTAAATGGTGGGAAAGGGTTAAACAGGTACCAGGGATTAAACAGGTACCAGGGGATATGCAGGTCAGGCAGGTGGGAAAGGGTTGAACAGGGAAGTGTTGTGTTAGGGGGGAGAAGTTGCGTGTAGCTGCTGCAACACGTGGATACTTAGCGGTACATCTGGTCCAAGGTTGATGTGGTCTCAGGAGGGGAGAGCCATGAAGCAAGAGAAGACCAGGAGGGAAGGGAAGTCCGTAGGTGGAACTGGGGAACAGGAAACATGAGACAGAAGTGTGGGACCGTTTGTCCTTTTAAAACCTCTTGTGCACATCTGTGTGACATCACATGCTCATGCACGTGCAAGTGGGAGGGCTACCTCATGGAATCTCATTACCTAGTGAGGGGGATGGAAGCAGTTGGAACTTCCTGCTTCCCCCCCAGAATCTCGAGGGGGAGGAAAGGTAAGTTTGTCCTGTGGTACATGAGTGTATCACAAGATACATCCCCAATTACCTCTCTGGTCCCCTGCAGAGTAAGGAGACAGGCTTCTCTTGCATCTCACTCTCTGCTAATCCTACGACCGAGTCTGTGATTCTACAGACCTGGCTCCTGGGACATCAAGATATACATATTATATATACACAAATATATACAGTGAAGGAAATAAGTATTTGATCCCTTGCTGATTTTGTAAGTTTGCCCACTGTCAAAGACATGAACAGTCTAGAATTTTTAGGCTAGGTTAATTTTACCAGTGAGAGATAGATTATATTTAGAAAAAAACAGAAAATCACATTGTCAAAATTATATATATTTATTTGCATTGTGCACAGAGAAATAAGTATTTGATCCCTTTGGCAAACAAGACTTAATACTTGGTGGCAAAACCCTTGTTGGCAAGCACAGCAGTCAGATGTTTTTTGTAGTTGATGATGAGGTTTGCACACATGTTAGATGGAATTTTGGCCCACTCCTCTTTGCAGATCATCTGTAAATCATTAAGATTTCGAGGCTGTCGCTTGGCAACTCGGATCTTCAGCTCCCATAAAGTTTCGATGGGATTAAGGTCTGGAGACTGGCTAGGTCACTCCATGACCTTAATGTGCTTCTTTTTGAGCCACTCCTTTGTTGCCTTGGCTGTATGTTTCGGGTCATTGTCGAGCTGGAAGACCCAGCCACGAGCCATTTTTAATGTCCTGGTGGAGGGAAGGAGGTTGTCACTCAGGATTTGACGGTACATGGCTCCATCCATTCTCCCATTGATGCGGTGAAGTAGTCCTGTGCCCTTAGCAGAGAAACACCCCCAAAACATAATGTTTCCACCTCCATGCTTGACAGTGGGGACGGTGTTCTTTGGGTCATAGGCAGCATTTCTCTTCCTCCAAACACGGCGAGTTGAGTTAATGCCAAAGAGCTCAATTTTAGTCTCATCTGACCACAGCCCCTTCTCCCAATCACTCTCAGAATCATCCAGATGTTCATTTGCAAACTTCAGACGGGCCTGTACATGTGCCTTCTTGAGCAGGGGGACCTTGCGGGCACTGCAGGATTTTAATCCATTACGGCGTAATGTGTTACCAATGGTTTTCTTGGTGACTGTGGTCCCAGCTGCCTTGAGATCATTAACAAGTTCCCCCCGTGTAGTTTTCGGCTGAGCTCTCACCTTCTTCAGGATCAAGGATACCCCACGAGGTGAGATTTTGCATGGAGCCCCAGATCGATGTCGATTGACAGTCATTTTGTATGTCTTCCATTTTCTTACTATTGCACCAACAGTTGTCTCCTTCTCACCCAGCGTCTTACTCATGGTTTTGTAGGCCATTCCAGCCTTGTACAGGTCTATGATCTTGTCCCTGACATCCTTAGAAAGCTCTTTGGTCTTGCCCATGTTGTAGAGGTTAGAGTTAGACTGATTAATTGAGTCTGTGGACAGGAGTCTTTTATACAGGTGACCATTTAAGACAGCTGTCTTTAATGCAGGCACCAAGTTGATTAGGAGCGTGTAACTGGCCTGGAGGAGGCTGAACTCTTAATGGTTGGTAGGGGATCAAATACTTATTTCCCTGTGCACAATGCAAATAAATATACAGTGGAGGAAATAAGTATTTGATCCCTTGCTGATTTTGTAAGTTTGCCCACTGTCAAAGTCATGAACAGTCTAGAATTTTTAGGCTAGGTTAATTTTACCAGTGAGAGATAGATTATATAAAAAAAAAAAAAAGAAAGTCACATTGTCAAAATTATATATATTTATTTGCATTGTGCACAGAGAAATAAGTATTTGATCCCCTACCAACCATTAAGAGTTCAGCCTCCTCCAGACCAGTTACACGCTCCAAATCAACTTGGTGCCTGCATTAAAGACAGCTGTCTTACATGGTCACCTGTATAAAAGACTCCTGTCCACAGACTCAATTAATCAGTCTGACTCAAACCTCTACAACATGGGCAAGACCAAAGAGCTTTCTAAGGATGTCAGGGACAAGATCATAGACCTGCACAAGGCTGGAATGGGCTACAAAACCATAAGTAAGACGCTGGGTGAGAAGGAGACAACTGTTGGTGCAATAGTAAGAAAATGGAAGACATACAAAATGACTGTCAATCGACATCGATCTGGGGCTCCATGCAAAATCTCACCTCGTGGGGTATCCTTGATCCTGAGGAAGGTGAGAGCTCAGCCGAAAACTACACGGGGGGAACTTGTTAATGATCTCAAGGCAGCTGGGACCACAGTCACCAAGAAAACCATTGGTAACACATTACGCCGTAATGGATTAAAATCCTGCAGTGCCCGCAAGGTCCCCCTGCTCAAGAAGGCACATGTACAGGCCCGTCTGAAGTTTGCAAATGAACATCTGGATGATTCTGAGAGTGATTGGGAGAAGGTGCTGAGGTCAGATGAGACTAAAATTGAGCTCTTTGGCATTAACTCAACTCGCTGTGTTTGGAGGAAGAGAAATGCTGCCTATGACCCAAAGAACACCGTCCCCACTGTCAAGCATGGAGGTGGAAACATTATGTTTTGGGGGTGTTTCTCCGCTAAGGGCACAGGACTACTTCACCGCATCAATGGGAGAATGGATGGAGCCATGTACCGTCAAATCCTGAGTGACAACCTCCTTCCCTCCACCAGGACATTAAAAATAGCTCGTGGCTGTGTCTTCCAGCACGACAATGACCCGAAACATACAGCCAAGGCAACAAAGGAGTGGCTCAAAAAGAAGCACATTAAGGTCATGGAGTGGCCTAGCCAGTCTCCAGACCTTAATCCCATCGAAAACTTATGGAGGGAGCTGAAGATCCGAGTTGCCAAGCGATAGCCTCGAAATCTTAATGATTTACAGATGATCTGCAAAGAGGAGTGGGCCAAAATTCCATCTAACATGTGTGCAAACCTCATCATCAACTACACAAAACGTCTGACTGCTGTGCTTGCCAACAAGGGTTTTGCCACCAAGTATTAAGTCTTGTTTGCCAAAGGGATCAAATACTTATTTCTCTGTGCACAATGCAAATAAATATATATAATTTTGACAATGTGATTTTCTTTTTTTTTTTTTATATATAATCTATCTCTCACTGGTAAAATTAACCTAGCCTAAAAATTCTAGACTGTTCATGTCTTTGACAGTGGGCAAACTTACAAAATCAGCAAGGGATCAAATACTTATTTCCTTCACTGTATGGCTGCATCTCCGTATCGATCGTTTGCGAGACGATTATTCGTTCAACGATTATTCAACCTTTAACTCACTTGCATCTATTGTTTATGGTAACCTTAAAGATATATATATATATATATATATATATATATATATATATATATATATATATATATATATATATATTTATATATATATATATATATATACATACACACACTACACATACCTACCCTCCATCTCCATTGAAAGGGGACACTTCCCTTTACAAAATGCTTTTTAATAAAAAAAAAAAAGACCATCATATTATTGCCATCTTCACTTCTGAATCACATTTATTGAATGCTCCTGTCATAAATAGAGGATGCAACTTGCCTGGTCACCAACTTGGTTCATTATTTGTGATGACAGAAAGTGAGACTCAAGATTTTTTGTTATAATCCTTTATTTAGTCTTTCACATTGGACCCTGCCTCTGGTAGAAGTAAAATGTACCCACAAGATGCACAGTACACAGAGCTGTAGCTAGGTTTTTCTTTACCCAGGGCGATGGTTTAGTTTGCAGCCATGTATCTAAATACTATGTCTAAGGAAAAATGGCTTGTTGGCACCTCCCATGATACCCAGCACTCGGGGAGAAAAACCCTGGTGGCCCCCCTTCCTAGCTACGCCCCTGCACATACATCACACCACACACATACACTAAGGCCTCATGCCCACTTGAGTTTTTTCCGTCAGGGTGCTATCCGTTTTTTTTAACTGATAGCACCCTGACGCATTCATTTCAACGGGGCCATGCACACTTCAGTTGTTTTAACAGACCCGTGCGGCCATTCCGTCAAATATAGGACAGGTCCTACTCCTGTCTGTTTTTGATGGAACAGTCTCTGCCTTCACAGTCATTGATTTGGTCTGTGAAACAACGGACTGCACACGGAAGCCATCCATAAGCGGGCCATGTTTCACGGAACCATCATTAGCGGCCGTATAATGGCCGAGGGAAGTGTGCATGCAGCCATTGTAAGAACGGCTGTCACACTGCCGAGAATCCCTGTCATCTGAATAGGGCCTTAACACCACAGATAACACAGAGTGATAACTCTGAGTACAGATAATGTAGTAGATGCACACAGAAATATATACACATACTGATACATATATAGGCACTTAGACACATAAATACAAACACACAAAGACACGCATACTGGAACTTATACACACACAAAAACAGAGACACACAGACAAATAGAGGCACAAACAACGGACAGACTGAGCACTCACATCTCCTTCCTCACAGGCTTCTTGCAGGTCGGGCTGTGGGCGGAGCTAACTGTGCATCGGACACCACGTCCTTGCCAAATATACAGTATATTAGACTAGTATAGAAAACCCGTTACACGGGTGTTAAAGGGGGTGGAGTAATAACGGGATTCACTGGTTAGTGGCACCCACTATTACTACCGCCTTTATAATTAGGGTCACTAGGGTTATGCCTAGTTCCCCTACCTTTCCCTTATACTAACGTCGATCTAATTGCTTTAGCGGCTACTCAAGGGAATAAGACCGTATAGTAAATAAAGGTAATATTTATTAACATACAGTAATCACTCTCATATGTATAATACAGTAACTAATCACCGTACAGTATAAACACGGTATCAAGATATTATACCGCCACCCACTTACATAAACATACACAGAATACAGTTACGTTACAACACAATAAACATAAGTTACTTGTGATTCTCACACGCTCTCTATCTCTATCCCACTCCCTCCTAATATAACTTTCCCTATACACTAAGGGTTAATACGGGATAAGGAGGAACAAGGGGAATGGGTTACTATGTAAAACAGACAGCAAGGGTTAACTCAGGGAACAGCAAGGGTTAACTCAGGGACTGTAGGACAGCGAGTGTTGACTCTGGGACAGCAAGGGTTAACTCAGGGACTCTGGGACAACAAGGGTTAACTCAGGGACTCTGGGACAACAAGGGTTAACTCAGGGACGCAAGGGTTAACTTAGGGAGAGCAAGGGATTAACTTACTCAGGGAGAGCAAGAGGTTAACTCAGGGAAGCAAGGGTTAACTCTGGGACAGTAGGGACTCAGGGAGAGCAAGGGGTTAACTCAGGGAAGCAAGGGTTAACTCAGGGACAGTAGGGACAGTACTCAGGGAGATCAAGGGGTTAACTCAGGGAAGCAAGGGTTACAGCAGGAGACAGGGAGAGACAGGGTTAAGTGTAGCTGCTGCTACACTTGATACTTAGCGTGACTTTGTGGAGCAGCAGAGACAGCAGCAGGAACCCAGGTCTTTGGAGGAGAGAGAAAGAGTTGAGCCGTCGGTGGTGTGTGTGTGAGAATCGGCAGGCAGCTCTCAGCTGATCTTCTTCAGCTTCGGCTCCTGAGCTCGGCTCCTGAGCGTACCGATGCAGGGCTATTTAACCCTGTCGGTACGCTCGCAGCGGGGAGTGTGGCGCTTGCCCCAGGCTAGCATGGGTCGGCATGGTGATAATGTATCACCAGCCGACTCATGAGAGCCTGCACGAGACAGTCCGTGCGCGCGGGAGACTTGAAATGGAGACAGGGCATAACTATCCCTTGTCTCCATGGTTTCCTAACAAAGCAGGGACATGCTAATTGTCATGCTCTGTTTCCAACCGTATTCATGACCAGGGCTGTTGTAGTTACAGCCCTGGCTCATGATACATTATATGTACTATACATACACATATATATTATATATATGTGTATATATACATATATACACACACACACTGTATACATACATACTATATATATATATATATATATATATATATATATATATATATATATATACACATATATATATATATGGCCATACACATATATGGACACTTCCCTTTACAATCCCCCTGTTGTCGGGGACTCGACAATGCAATTTGGGGAAGTGTTTGTGGGGTTCTATTTACCCCCTCAACCTCCCCGGTTACTGGTAATGGTCTGAGATGGAAGGAAGTATACTATTAGACCTAGATATTCGACATCAGCTATCTCCTCAAGGACACCTTCCCGCCAGTCCTCTGACTCTGGAGTCTAGTGTCCAAAGAAACGAAACCTCAAAGTTCACAGAATGAAGATGAAATTAAATCTCCTAGTCCATAGAACAAAGCCTCGAAGCTCATCAGACGAAGTTGAAATGAAACCTTCATAGTCCATAGAACGAAGAAACCTTCATAGTCCATAGAACGAAGAAACCTTCATAGTCCATAGAACGGGGTTGAAATAAACTCACAGTCCATAGAAGGAAGCCTCAAAGCTCATCAAACGAACAAAGTTCATTTGAAAACCTCAAAGTCCATGAACCGCAGATTTCTTGTTCTTTCTTGCTTGGAGTTTCTTCCTCTTAAGTGGCGTCAGCAGGTCTTTCCAGTGGCCGATCCAATTTTAGCATGCCGACCCGTGTAAGGCTACTTGTGCCCTCATATGGTCAGCCTTGGAATGGCTTAGTCCGACTTTCAACAACCTTTTGTACGTGATCCATTACTTTTCCAACTTTTCCCAGCATCTTGATTGAAGACGAAACAATCTTTGTGGGCAGATATCCAGGTCTTCATCATGGCAGGTTATCAACCCCGAGGAGGAGGTGAGGTCTTGGTACCCAGGAATCTACTGTGGGGTGGAGCATCGCCTTCCATTTCCCCTCTGACATTCAATCCATCATCATATTGACCATACCAGTTCTCAGGTTGAGGTGGCAAATACCTACAAGGGTGTGTGAATACCTTACCTGTCCCTAAGGGTACCTACACACTACCCAATCATACAAACAAAGTGAAAAATAACCAAACATACAAAAATATTCCCCCACCAACCATAGGTATATGTACATATAGAGATTCATGCTCAAACAGCATCTCACACTACTCCTCCATAAACACGTGCAAGGTACACATGCAAATGGGGTGACAACAGGCTGTAAATATATGCCCGCCTACACGTACACACACTCGCTGTGGGACGGGCGCGTCCTCACAGAGTATGCCTATGTTGCGGACACATATCAACACCTAGAATGTCTATATGTACACCTTGAAAATTTTGTACGACCCATTGATTAAGATTTACACTTTACAAATATATATATACACATACAATAATAAACAATTCTGGGTCGCAGGACTGTATCACTATGTCCTTAGACCCTGTCTACGAATGTATTCGTGGCTTTATGCTTGACCTCGTTGTATTTGCTCAATCAGTCCTTTCATTCGTCGGTACACGCAGAACAGTCCAACGTACATAATCGCCACAAGAGTGAGAAGGATTATCACTGGGTGGATGAGCAAGTTGAAGAAGGAAGTGGCCTTGGGACTATATCCGAACAAGCTCTCCCACCAAGACACTTCCGCGTCCGCGTCAAGGTTGTTCACAATTCCTGTGATCTTTTTAGTGTCATGTTCCAACTGAATAGTGGCTTGGTGTTGGGAATCTTTCAGTTTCTCCACGATATCCTCTTCCTCGGTGAAGTCTAGAAGGAGATTTCTTAGTTCGATGCCAAACCCAAGAGGAATCGTCTGGAGTCTCACAGGGGTGTCTGGACGGATGTCGAGCCTTTTTTCAGGTGTCACTGGAGTTCTTCCCTTCTGATCCGCCACATCAACGCCTAATACGGGATTAAGGGTACAGTATGCTCCGGGGAGGAGTATGCCTCTTTCGGTGCAGTTAGTCACGTGGATAGTATATGAAACGTTCTGTATTTGATACCAGCACCAATATCCTTGACCTATGTATTTTAAGTTTGAAGAGGGTATTGGGTTGGCCTTCATTTCACAGGACCCCTCGGCATCCCAACACTGGTGTAGGTCAGGATATCTGAGGGGAGCTGTGGCTGAAGCACTGTTTTTGTGGTTCCTCACAATTCTCAGGTTTGTGGAGCTATATTCCTGTCTTACCAAACCCATTATCTTAAAATCAAGATATGGGTGTAATGCCAGGGTTACCTCCCCCTGTCCAAAGTTTCCTAACTCCAGTTAAACACAAAAGAATCAGCCATACTGTAATTCGCTGTATTTAATTGCACTTGCATTAGGCCTCAGATGAATTTGTGTTACCTGTCTGAACCCCCCAGGTCTAGGTGCACAGAATAACATAAACACTACACCGTGAACTTATGTTACCTGTCCGCACCGCCCAACCTGAGTTCACAGTATAATAACAACTTCAACGTTATCCTAATAGAGAGCAATTAAAACATTGGGCGCAAATACACCACTATCCAATGGTTGATTCTCCAGTTGTTTTCCTGGAGGGGTTTTCTAATTATACATTATAAATACAGGCAACACCCATATAGTATAAATACATATTACTCATAACCAGGGATATACCACAAAAGAATATGTGAAAGAAACACAAAATAAAAAACACAAATGAAAACAAACGGACAACTGGGGACAAACACAACTGACCATAAACAACCATTACAGACGTAACACCAGACTGAACATGCAATTTATGGCCAACTTCCTAAACTCCTCCCTAGTTGTGGTTGGTCATTTAGACACTTGAGCATGTGGCGGAGCACATAAGGCTGTAAGGAGACTCTTGTGCAGCCATTTTGTCTAAACCCACGTTTTGTTGTGACGTGGCCATTTTCTATTGCCATTTCACTGGGCTTTCCACGGTTGCTCATACCATGGCAGTTCCTCGCAATATGTCCCATCTGACCACATTTAAAGCATTTAACAGGACCACATTTCTTAGTACTCAAAGACTCGCAGTACTTCGCAATATGGCCTGATCCGGCACATGCAAAACATTTAACAGCACATGCTCTGCTGGACTTAGGGCAGTCAGCAGTGCATGATCTCTTAAAGTTCTGCATGGCTAGGGACGCACTTCTGATTATTGTACGCTTACATCTGCGTAACACTTTCGTAACAATGTTACCTTCAGGATTCCGGATGGGATCATGATTTGTGACATCTGATCCATCACTCTTACTACTCCCCCCTTTTTGCCCTGTAGAGGGCAAACTTACAGCGGAATCAGGCCTTGAAAAAGACAAGGCCGGTAACATTTTTGAGAAATCTTTTATGATGTTTTGCATACTGGCAACCAATTGTGACCTAGCAGCAAGCTCATCATTCAACTTGGCAATGATTGCATCCGTAGATGCTGCCTTAACCTTAAACGCATTGATCACAGCATAAGACCCAGTCAGCCGTGCATCAATATCATCACCGTGATTTCTCAAATCTATCACCTGCGATTTCAGCATGCAAATTTGCTGATCTCTACATTGGGCATTCTCTGCCAGTTGTGTCTGCAAATCACAAACCTGCTTCACATTGTTGACACAACAATGGCAGTGAAGATTTGGGGAATCACTCTTCATTTCTGAGTGATCAGGCTTCCACGTCTCCTCATACACACAGATAAGTTTAGCGAGCATGTGGAGACGTTTGGAGGTTTTGTTAAGAACACTCCTCTTGCTAATACACAACTTATCATGTGCATAAGCCTCGTCCAGCAGAGTGGACCACAGCATTCCTGCTGACTTGTATGTCTTAGGTGTTACTGGATTAAATTTACTGTTTTTGGCGAGGTGTTTAAGTGTGGAGAAGTCCATACTCACTGTTCCAGAAGTCATCTCCGTCTGCGTTGTCCTCCTTGTCACCCGCTGTTTTGAAAAAGGTCCTTTTCTTCCGGAACGCCTTTTCCCGATCAGCTGGACTTCACCGGAGGAACACCGACGTTGATACTTCTGCAAACTCTTTTGTATAAGTTGCTCGCTCGCCCGACGATTCGTCGCCGTAGAGCAGCACGCCGCAAAGCAAAATAAAAGACGTTAATACCTCAGAAAATAAAACAAAAAACAATAGGTTCGCTGATCAATTGTATCCTGTATCAAGCCTTAAATAAAATTGTGTTACTCGTCTGAACTTCAAAAAGGTCTAGACGCACAGTATAACCCAACACTACACCGTGTATGTACGTTACCTGTCCACGCCTCGCCGCCTATCTGCAGTTCACGTTTTAACACAACTTTATTGTACAAAAGACAAAAATAAATTGAAAGCAGTATGGGCTGGCTCGCCAATGTTAAAGGCGGTTACATATATATATATATATACATACATATACATATATATATATATATATATATATATATATATATATATATATATATATACACATATAGCCTCCTGGCTGGCTCGCCAATGTTAAAGGGGGTGGAGTAATAACGGGATTCACTGGTTAGTGGCACCCACTATTACTACCGCCTTTATAATTAGGGTCACTAGGGTTATGCCTAGTTCCCCTACCTTTTCCTTATACTAACGTCGATCTAATTGCTTTAGCGGCTACTCAAGGGAATAAGACCGTATAGTAAATAAAGGTAATATTTATTAACATACAGTAATCACTCTCATATGTATAATACAGTAACTAATCACCGTACAGTATAAACACGGTATCAAGATATTATACCGCCACCCACTTACATAAACATACACAGAATACAGTTACGTTACAACACAATAAACATAAGTTACTTGTGATTCTCACACGCTCTCTATCCCACTCCCTCCTAATATAACTTTCCCTATACACTAAGGGTTAATACGGGATAAGGAGGAACAAGGGGAATGGGTTACTGTGTAAAACAGACAGCAAGGGTTAACTCAGGGAACAGCAAGGGTTAACTCAGGGACTGTAGGACAGCGAGTGTTGACTCTGGGACAGCAAGGGTTAACTCAGGGACTCTGGGACAACAAGGGTTAACTCAGGGACTCTGGGACAACAAGGGTTAACTCAGGGACGCAAGGGTTAACTTAGGGAGAGCAAGGGATTAACTTACTCAGGGAGAGCAAGAGGTTAACTCAGGGAAGCAAGGGTTAACTCTGGGACAGTAGGGACTCAGGGAGAGCAAGGGGTTAACTCAGGGAAGCAAGGGTTAACTCAGGGACAGTAGGGACAGTACTCAGGGAGATCAAGGGGTTAACTCAGGGAAGCAAGGGTTACAGCAGGAGACAGGGAGAGACAGGGTTAAGTGTAGCTGCTGCTACACTTGATACTTAGCTGACTTTGTGGAGCAGCAGAGACAGCAGCAGGAACCCAGGTCTTTGGAGGAGAGAGAAAGAGTTGAGCCGTCGGTGGTGTGTGTGTGAGAATCGGCAGGCAGCTCTCAGCTGATCTTCTTCAGCTTCGGCTCCTGAGCTCGGCTCCTGAGCGTACCGATGCAGGGCTATTTAACCCTGTCGGTACGCTCGCAGCGGGGAGTGTGGCGCTTGCCCCAGGCTAGCATGGGTCGGCATGGTGATAATGTATCACCAGCCGACTCATGAGAGCCTGTACGAGACAGTCCGTGCGCGGGAGTCTTGAAATGGAGACAGGGGATAACTATCCCTTGTCTCCATGGTTTCCTAACAAAGCAGGGACATGCTAATTGTCCTGCTCTGTTTCCAACCGTATTCATGACCAGGGCTGTTGTAGTTACAGCCCTGGCTCATGATACATTATATGTACTATACATACACATATATATATGGCCATACACATATATGGACACTTCCCTTTACAACGGGTTTACTAGAAAAAGGAATGATGATAAGTATTTGTAAAAATATTATAAAAAAAAGTGTATTTTAATACTTAATTACCAAAATTTGAAACCTAAGAAAAATGCGGAAGCATTTGCTGAATAATAAATTATTCACCCAGGGTAAAGGACGTGGACCTCCTTCCGTTTGTTACCCTATAATGTAGTAGATGTTACCTGCAGTCCTATGTAACACCACAGATAATACAGTGATAACTCTCTTGGTACAGGTACTGTAGTAGATGTTACCTGCCGTCCTATATAACACCACAGCTAACACACAGTGATAACTCTCTGAGTACAGATAATGTAGTAGATGTTTCCTGCAGTCCTATGTAACACACACACACACACACACACACACACACACACACACACACACACACACACACACACACACACACACACACACATATTGGAACTTATACACACACAAACACAGAGACACAGACAAATAGAGGCACAAACAACAGATGGACTGAGCACTCACATCTCCTTCCTCACAGGCTTCTTGCAGGTTTGGCTGTGGGCGGAGCTAACTGTACTTCGGACACCACGTCCTTGCCAAATATATATATATGGCTAGCAAACTTTATCTGATCTTCATCCTTCTCATTCTTTTAATTCTGATTTCAGCATCCCCAACAAAATCTCATCTCCAGCCCTAATATGATGGCGTCCAGGTCTTTGATGTAGTTTTGTAATTCTTTCTTCGAGGGTGTTAGCAAGGGCTTCCAACTACTTGAACAGCTTGTTCTTTATACACACCCTGACCTCACGGTTAAATATTATTGCAGACAGATATTTTCCGACAATCTCATGCAATTGCAATAATCCTCCCATTATCTAGTGAAGGAAAGTTTTAACTTACAGAAAACGTGCAGCTATATAATGTTCTCCAATAGGTCAAAGTCTAGACAGATGTCTTACTGCCCATGTGATATCTGCACATATATGACCAGTTCTCTGATCTGTTGGGCCAGTGTAGTCCCCCTTTCACTTGTTGTGCAGTGTTAATCACATCTTATCATTTAACTGTTTATTCACATTCTGCTATGCAGACACATAAGGCCTGCTGTTTAATGTGTGTGTAAGCAGTCACAGTTTCATGCTTATCAGGATTGTAGATAAATGATTAACCTCTTCCTGCTGCAGCCATTTTTCGGATTTTCACTTTAGTTTTTTCTTCTCCACGTTCCAAAAGCCATAACTCATTCATTTTTTCCATCGATATAGCCATATGAGGGATTCTTTTCTGGGAGGAATGGTAGTTTTTGAGGCCATTATTTATTCTAATTTATAATGTACTGGGAAACGGCAAAAAAATTTGTTTGTGTTGTGGAATGGCAAAAAAAACAACGATTCCGCCATTGTTTTTTGGGTTTCTTTGTTTTTTAGTTAATTGTGCAGCAGAAATGACACGTTGACTTTATTCTGCAGGTATATACAATTACGGCATACAAAATTTATAATTTGTATTGTCTCGCCATATTCGGAGAGCCATAACTCTTATTTTTCTGTCGATTGAGCAATATGAGGGCTATTGGGGTTACATAAGACTTTTTGATCACTTTTTATTCCATTTTTTGTAGGACATGAGGTGACCGAAAAAAATCGTGATTCTGGCATTTACCGTGCAGGTAAAACTTTATTTAACTGTGTTTATATTTTTTTTATTAGTTCCCCTAGGGGACTTGAACCAGCAATCATTGGATGGCATACATGATATACTGCCATACTAATCTAAATAAGTGTACAAAGATGGCAGACCTTTCCCTAGACACTTTGCAAAACTGTCTAGTGAGGTGCAAAAAGTGTCTCAAGCACATATAAACACAATAAATCTGGCACCATTTTTACAAGTTTTTTGGTGCAAATTCAGCCAGAATTTGGTGTATTTAGCTTAGTAAATCTCCCACATTAAGTAATACCTGCTAAACCACTCTAAGAACACCAGGAATATTATAGCAAAACTATCACTACCCCCTAAATTACCCTATACAAAACTGTGTTAAGTAGAAAGTTGGCAAAGTATATTCTCCAACATTGGCACCAACACGCCTGGAAACCCAACTTTAAAAATCCTGAATTTGCCCCTGAAAGATGACAGTTGTCTTAATACTGTATATTAAGCAATAATGTTTTTATAATTGTAATCTGTTTCTGACAACTTTTATAAACTAATAGTAAAACTAATAGTAAAAGTTGGAAGTGCAATGACAAGACAGCAAAAATGTTTACAAATGCAAACCACCTAGGACTTGGCTGCCCCCTCAATAATCAATTTATATAACCGGAACTGTTCTAAAAATAGTTTCACCACGAGTCGTTTTTGATAGCAGTGCAGCCACTTATCAAGCCCTTGACAGGCACACAAGGTCTTTTCTATGCTGTTTCTGTATTTACAAAATCATGTTTTCAGGGCATGTGGCGTGAATTATATATTATTTATGCACTGTTCGGAATAATGTATTCGATTAAAAAAAGACATGCTTTGTGAGCTTCCTGACTAGGATACAATAGAAAGAGAGACTGTGTGTTTTATTCAGTATGTTAACGCAGCATTTCAAAAGGTGTAAAAAAAAGTACATAGAGACAAGAAACAAAAGCAGAGTAATAAATACAAATGTAACTTCATAAAACAGGTAAAAAGTAATATAAAATACATTACCCATCATTCCCAAGGCATCGGAAGAGCAGGAATTCCCCTACACTAGAGGAGTCGATTGCAGAAGTGTCTCTGCTGCAAAGAATGGAGAAACCAATCCCCTCTCGATGGTGATGATGGCAGACTACACGCAGGGTCATAATTGACTACAGGATCTAAAACAACAATGGGCCCCAAAGGCCCAGCACAAGACAACCCTTTTGTAGATGACTTTGGAGTCAATCACATGCCGGCGCTAGTGCCTATTTCTTGTGGGTTGCTTCACAAATAACCCATTTGACCTTTTGATGATATAACCTGAGTATGCAACGATAAGTGCAAAGATTATGTTGCCATCAAGTAGGCCATATGTAAAGTCGTGTATGTTTGTCTGCTTTCCCAAAATAAAGCAGAACTTTACAGTGCGCTCCTGAAAACATGTAGCACCTCCTGCAGCCTTTCTCCTTTGGCATCCTTCTCTTACTCTCATATCACTGTGCCTTTTACATATATTTTTAACATATAAAAAGCCATTATTTCCATACAGTATGAACTCACACTGTTCATTTTAGTTGTAGCTGGCCATACAGTTTAGATAGCTGTCAGTCAAATACTTGTTCGGCCGACAGCTAGTCCTCCCGACACCCCCATATACATGCACGCTAGGCCTGCATTTTCAGTAGGGAGAAGTTGTAAAGCCTCTGGCAGACTTCTCTGGCCGCGGCTTATCTCCCTGCAAGCAAAATTATCAGGTGGGTTGAAATGCAACATGCCCGACCCTTCTCTCCCCTAATATCTACTGTCGGGGGAGAGTTGGAACACCGCCATACACATTAAATAGTTAGCCTGTCCTGCCGAAATCGGCGGATTCAGCCAACATACATCTTATGTATGGCCACCTTTAGTTTTTGATTTAGCAGGCATCCTTCCCCAGGCCTGCCAATAGGTAGAAATGGCTCTAACTTGACCGCACGTAAACCTACTGCATTATATTAACTCTTTTATTACCTGAGAATTATCACAGTGAATAAATAAATAGTTAAGGTCCTCTTACATGGCCTGATATGGGCCGTAAAAACGAGCGCCGATCATCATCATGCTGCACTGTTGTCTCCGGTAAAATCACAGACACCCCGACGGAAAGCCGACGAAACCCATTAAAGTCAATGGGTTCCCCGGACCGCCGGCGGTGTCTATTGTGCAACGGAACTGTTGTTTCAGTTATTCCCTTGTTCTGCTCCTCTGACGGAGCAGAACAACGGAACACACTAACGCAGGTGTGAACGAAAGCTAATAATAAATCGACTTAAGATAAAAAGTTACATCCGCAACACTCATGATAGCCCGCATTCCTTCCTAGTCTTTGTGGACCTGTGATCCTGAATGTCACCTTTAGATGCAGTTTATTTTTATTTGTTCCCATGTAGAAAATATTTGATGCTATCTGGAAGCTGTAAACAAGCAGGCTACCTGCAGATGATATGTTCTTTTATGGCTTTAATTTTTACTCTACACATTTTTATTTATGGATTTACTTGCACTTATGAATACTGTTTCTTTGCTTTCTTTGCATCTCAGCTTGTGAACACATGAATATATACTGTATAATAGTAAGATTCTTCATTTCCCAGTTGGTTATTATAGATCCAATGTTAGTCAAAGGTACAATGGCAAAGAAGTTCAGATAAAAGTAATTCTAACCCTACTAGAGACGAACTGAAAATAAAATGAATTGTTGAAATAAGAATTTACTTTTCTTTCTCTGATGCATTGGAAACATAATTGAATAAATATGCCAATTGCACCATTGAGGAATAGATTGAGTATTAGGGACGGACATACGACCTGTGTAGCCGGTTCAGCCGATTCAGCCAAGGAGGAGGGGAGCCCACTCAGATGCAACAAATAGTGTATGTGACCACAGTGCCCCTATGCGCGTCTTCCCTGTCCAATGGGCACTGCCATTGTTCACCTCTCAATATATAGAGAAGAGTGGGGGACCGCTGCATCTTCCATAGTCCCTAATAGTCACTTTCTCCTTCCCCCTAAACAAATGCTGGCCACACTGCCCAAGTTGAGTAGTTGTTGGCAGGCAGTGTGGCCACCGTGTTTGGAGGGGGAATAAGAAGCTGGTATATTGGTGAAGGTGGCAGATGGCGTGGGCCCCTGTGACGCAGTGGGAGAGAGTGGGCCCACTCCATCTGCCGCCGTCACCAATAGGATTTTCCAGTTTCTCTTTTTCCCTTTACATTTATATATTTCAGATCATCCAATTAATTTTAATATAAGATAAAGATAACAAGAATAAACATATGCAGCTTTTAAATTACCTGTCCATTTATAGAGGATAAAGATTTATTCAATCCTATATCACGTATATGAAAAAGTAATTGCCCCCCTAAACATAATAACTGGTTGTGCCACCCATGGCAATAACATTTGCAATGAAACGTTTGAGTCTTATGCATCGCTGAGGAGGAATTTTGGTCCGCTCTCTTTGCAGAATTGTTTTCATTCGGCTAGAATTGGAAGGTTTTCCAGCATGAACTGCGCGTTTAAGGTCACAGCATCTTAATGGCATTCAAGTCAGGACTTTGACTCGGCCAAAACCTAAATTTAGTTACTTTTGAGCCATTCAGAGGTGGACTTGCTTGTGTGTTTTGAGATCATTGTCCTGCTGTATGACCCACCTGCGCTTGAGTTTAGGTCACAAACTCATCAGTGGACATTTTCCTACAGGATTTTCTGATAAAGAGCAAAATTCATGGTTCTTTATTTGACCTTTTAATGAGTCATCGATGAAATTTTGGTAAGGTTTACCACTGTTCCCGAGTTTTCTCCATATGTGGATAATGGCTCTCCCTGTGGTTCGAGGGAGTCTCAGAGCCTTAACAATGGCTTTTTAACCATTTCTGTTTACTTGGGTTATACTGTCTAATATTAAAATTAGTTTGATGATCTGAAACATTCAAATGTGACAAATATGCAAAAATAGAAGAAATGGGAAAATTAGCAAATACTTTTTGTCAGCACTGTAGTAGTCAGTAGCCTATTGGAAATAAGAAGCAGACGCCATTCAATTTGCGAAAGAAAAAATTTGGAATTCTCAACACTAAATATTAGGAAAAATTGGAGTTTAAACCCAGGTCCATCATCAGCGCAGAAAAAATAGTACTGCTGTGAGGGGATTGGATGCATTTTAAGAAAAGGAGCCCTTATATGAAAGAAACAGGCCTCATAAACTTGCAGTCCGCAAAGCATACACCCTGTTCTTTTCAACCCACGGAAACTGGATGGGCGCCGATTGAGGAGGATGACGTTGCTCCCACCCCTTCTCTCAGTTACACACCATTGACTGGTACAAGTCCCAAAAAAGGAGCGTCAGAGTTCCAGACAGAAGTAGGGGGAGGAAAAGCCTAGGAAGGTCCCAGTGTTGTCACAGCACAGCAGAAGATAGAGGTAAGTGAAGAGCAGGTCACACAGATATTGTCTTTCTGCCCACCATCACTGCTGAAGCTACTGTGCTCACATTAAGGCTAGTTTCAGATGGCTGTAATGCAGCCACCATTTTGGAGCCCCTATTACAGGACCTGGACGCCCTGCATTTCTACTGATATGAACTTACATCATCTGCGGATTCCACCCCTTGATATACTAGGGGTGAAATCTGTGGCAAAATCTTCCCCCTGGAGCCCAGACTTTTTGGCTGTGTGGGGCCCAGGAATTTCTGAAGGCGGCCCTGTTCAAACCTTTCCTAACTGCAGCAGAAAATCCTGGTTCCAAAATATAAGAAATATTTGCACAAGAATCCTGGGCTCTGGCCTCTACCAATGTGAACATGTTGAACAACTCTATGTTAGGGTTCATGCGCATAGCAAAGCATTCAGAGTGCCTAAGGGTCCGCATCACAGACCAGTAGGCACTCCATGTGCAGCATTATACAGTCCGGCATTAGAATTAGCCTAGACCCAAAGATTTAAGGGGACAATACCTCCAGCAACCCTTTTGTTTTAACATTGGAGGCACACAGAGGCTATGGGCTTCATATTACAGATCCATACAACATGGACCTGTAACATGGTAGAGTGCACTTAGTTTTAGATTTGTAATCGATGACTAGTTATTTCACATCCTTAATAAGTGTTATTTAAATATTGATTCAGTTTGCATTAAACGTTTTTGAAACTTTTTGGGTATTTTATTTACTTGAAACCGTGGTGATTGATTGGACAGGTAACATCCTCTTCTTCGACTATGTGAACTCAGCAGTTAATACTATTGACTAGATAAAAATAAAATCCTTGACTGTAGCACTTTTAAGTGAGGCTGCATCTCTAACATATCAATTAAAAACATGGAATTAATATTAATGAACCCTCATACATCTCCATTCAAGATTTTGCCTTCTTCCCAGCAGAGGAGAGCTTGGAAGTGATCCTTGCATGTGAAGTGTCTGCAGTATGTTCAATATATTTCTACATAAATGTTTAATAGTAAAAAGTCTTGGTTCCTGTATTTGTGCACTGAGCTATTAAGGGCTGTTTGACTTGCCCTGACTGAACTTGCAGGTCTAATTAAATGAAGTGAAGATTTTCCATTACCAAATGTAAGATACAATGTATAAAAGCGGCAAATATTTTTAGATTTTATAGTCTTCACAGTTGTGATTTAATGCATTAACGTTGATCTCATTAAAACTAGAGGTATGCACCATTAAAATGTCTTCTGTTTGGCCATGACATTGTTCTTTGATCCCCACTAACACTATAACCACCAAGGGCAACTATAGCAACCTTCATGTTCCAGATGAAATGCCAATAAATATGTTGCAAGCATATTAGAAGGACTAGTTTTAGGGGGTAGCAAACTTGGCAATTGCCTATGGTCCCTGTTTTCCTGGGGGTCACTAAGGACTGGAGCCCCAGGAGAAAGCTGAGATTAGAAAAACATTTCGCTCCACTGTCAGTTCCAGTAGTCAGAGTGCCCTGTCATTTACAATTAAGCTTAAAAATATAGTTTCATGTTGGAAGTATATGGCAGAATTATTTGGATACTGCATATTATTTGGACACTATAGGTTGGTATCATATCTAATATATATTTTGGAAAGTTTGTTTGAAGCCCGATTTTTCATTGGTTTAAAAGTAGTCCATGTGACCGCTGCAGCCTGTGATTGGCTTGTGATTGGCTGCAGCGGTCACATGGGATGAAACGTCATCCTGGGAGGTCGGACTGGAGGAAGAAGCAGGTAAGTTAACTTTTAATACTATTAACTCCGGCGGTAGTCACTGTCCCGGGTGCTGAAAGAGTTACTGCCGATCAGTTTACTCTTTCAGCACCCTGGACAGTGACTTTCCCCTGATGTCGCCTAGCAACGCTCCCGTAATTATGGGTGCACACACGTAGCCACCTGTAATTACGGGAGCCCCATAGCCTAAGGCCTCATGCACACTTCCATCACAATTTTGGAACCATGTGCTCCCCGTGTGTACACGTGTACACCGTGTACACTTCCGTGTTTCAGTTTCCGAGAGGAAACTGTTCCCCTTCACACTATGTACACGATATTGTGAGCGCCGCACATGCTATTCCCTGTCCAGTGGTACTCACTGTCCAGGGGGCTGAAAGAGCTATTGCCGATCAGTGCAGCCCCTTAACTCTTTCAGCACCCTGGACAGAGACTACTGCTGGACAGGGAATACCATGTGCGGCGCTCACAATATAGATTATTGGTTCATTAAAAAAAACCTGCAACAAAAAAAAAGTTACTACTTACCCAGAACTCCCTGCTCGCCTGCTTCTTCCTCAAATCCGACCTCCTGAGATGACGTTTCAGACCATCTGACCGCTGCAGCCAATCACAGGCTGAAGCAGTCAAATGGACTGCCGCGTCATCCAGGGAGGTCGGACTGGATGTCAGAAGAGGGACGCGTCACCAAGACAACGCCCAGGGTACGTATGAACTTATTTTTCTTAATATCGCTACGTTCCAGCACTGATCAGCAGCCTCTTCTCTCTATCAGTGCTGACAGAGAGAAGGGGCTGCCGATAAGTGCAGTGCAGTATCTGTCTGTATGTGTATCTCTGCCCGCCCGGCCGTTGCTAGGCAACGGCTCCGTCACACACGGACGGCACACGGATGCCTTCCGTGTGCCTTCAGTTTTTTTGACGGCCCCATTGACTTGCATTGGCCTCACGGTCACGGAATCTTGGACCAAAGTAGGACATGCTCTACTTTTGTCCGAACGGAGCAACGGGACCGTCAAAAAAACTGAAGTGTGCATGGCCCCATTGAAATGAATGGGTCAGGGTGCTAGCCGTCTGAAAAACGGCTAGCACCCTGAAGAAAAATACTGAAGAGTGCATGAATATGGGCCTGCCCGTGCCGTAATTATGGCCTGAAATGGGACATGTTCTATATTTTTCAACGGCCTGGGCACCTTCACGTAAGCAAAAGGGAAGGTACCCGTGGCCAATAGAAGTCTATGGGCCCGTAATTACGTTCGTTTTTACGTTCGTGTGCATGAGGCCTAAATCTGTAATAAATATATTGCTTCATTTCATTTATTTTATGCTTCCAATAACATTATTTACACTCATACTCTATCTATACCGTAAGTCAACCTTTCGAGCAACGCCGGGTATAAAAGCTAGTTGGCTGTATATGGAGGTATAATGTATGGTGTATGCCGTATTATGTGGACACTATATGGGAGAATTATTTAGTATTATATGGTGGTATTATTTGGACAGTAAATGGTTATTTTAATTGACAGTATTGTCTGGGAAATATATCTCAGTGCTTGCTATGTGGGTACTATATGGTAGTATGATTTGTATACTGTATGAAGGTATTATTTAGAGTGGCCGTATTGTGTGGGCATTGTTTGATAGTATTTGGGTATAAACAGTGCAAATGTATCTGTGTTAACAAGAATTTGACTCATTTTCATTCATTTTAAATATAAAACTTGGTAGTACAATCCACAGACATGGTACGTTAGATGAAGGAAATGATGGGTCAGCACCATCTTTGAGGAGGGTTGGAGATTCTCTTGAGATTACTGCTTTCAATAGGAACATTAGTAGAAGGTTGAAATGTGTGAAATGACTCCCATTAATGTACATGTATGTCCAAATGATAAATGATTAACCCCTTGCCGACATTTGACGTAGAGTTACGACAGCTCATCAACCCCCTGGTGACGCGATTGGGAAGTGCCTAATAAAGCCCCCAGGTCTGAAATTTTTCTGCTCCTGTTAAGCCTTGCCATGATGATTGGTGTATGCTGTAAAAAAAATTGAAATATTAAAACTACAGCAAAACTGTAGTTTTTGCCAAAATAACATTTTATATAAGTTAAATGATAATGCAAATGTACCAAAAAATGGCACCTACATAAAGTACAACTTGTCCTGACAAAAATCAAGTCTCATACACCCACGTTGAATAAAAAAAAAATAAATTATGAGCGCCGTGAAGCAAAAGGTTAAAAAAAATAAAATTAATTGTCCTGTCCTCAAGGCCAAAATTGGTTTGGTCTTCAAGGGGTTACTTTTTTTTTTATAAATCTCTATTTTATCTTCTGCAATTATTTATTTTTAGAACATTGATCTAGTTTATAAACTTAATTGTGTCTCCGACCAGATCAGATTTTGCCTTCTTAAAGAGGACCTTTCACCTGCCCAAAAAACTGCAGTTGACATCTCAGTTAGGCTTCGTTCACATCTGCGTCAGGGCTCTATTCGACTACGCAATTGATTCCGTCAAAACGACGGAACCCTTGCACAACTGAGACAAACGGAAACCATTGGCACTGCATCCGTCACCATTGAAATCAATGGTCTTGAAAACGGAAACCTATGGTTTCCGTTAGTGTCTGTCAGGGCTCCATTCTGACAGAAAGCTCAGATGGAACGTCGGAACAGAGCCCTAGCGCAGATGTGAACGAAGCCTAAGATCGCAGGCGCCTCACAGATTCTGATACTTTTTATTTATTTTTTTCTAGCCCCCACCGTTCCTGAGATATCGGTGCCGTTATTTCTGGTGTCTGATATGCAAATGAGGCCTTTGACTGTCAAGTGGGCGGTTACCCCTTATCAAGTGGCAGGTGTTACCTGCCCACTTGACAGTCAAAGGCCTCGTTTGCATATCGTGCACCAAAACTAACGGCCCCGATATCTCAGCAACGGTTGGGGCTCGAAGAGAAAAATAAAAAGCGGCAACATCTGTGAGACGCCTGCAATTTAACTGGGATGTCAGCTGCAGTTTTTTTGGGCAGGTGACATGTTCTCTTTAAAGTTACAACATCTATAATGTGTTTACGATCAATAACTTTGTTTATCCATATTAACTGTTCACTATCTTGCTGACTGTTTTCATTATTGACCTTCCACCTGGTCCCTAGATTACAAATTTTTCCAACCTTCTAAGCATCCCTAGCACAACTACACCCTTCTCGCCATATAGATGTAGGCTATACCAACTTTAGAGCCTGAACAAAGTAGTAAATAATTCAGAAAAGACTATCTTTGAAGTCTTTGCTCTTAGTTTATGTTCTGTATTCCCAAAATCATCTTCAAGGACCTTCCAACTAACTTAAACTTTGTCATTGGTGCCAATGTTTACAATAATCAATTGGTCCTAACCAGCGCACCCCTATAATCAGGGCAGCTTTTATAGAAAATTATACAATAATACCCCCATGTAGTGCCAATGCAATATTACCATATACAACCCACATAATATTACCATATAGTGCCCAAATAGTAGGCAGTATTAAAAAAATACTCTCTTAATAGAACCCACATAATACTACAAACTAATTCTCAAATGATACCACCATATACCGTTACATAATACTGGCAGGATATTTGTATAACAAGATCATTTCTGTAAAAAAGCATTTGATGAAACATGGCCGGTTTTTTTTCTCTTGATTTTCTTGATAAATTTGACAGAAAAACTATGTATGCCTCCATATATAAAAATAATAATAATAATAACAACAATAACAATGCATCTTTTTTTCCTCAATAATATGTCGTCTTACGTATTCTTAATTCATTGTTCTTATTTTTCCAGCAGAGAACAATGTAAATGATATATATTACGTTAGCTTCTGCTTGAAATGTCCATCATTGGGCCAAATACGTAGGTAGATCCTATTAAGCAACTCCTGTCACAATAAAATACAATTGCGTTTAGTTATCTGAAGAAGAGCGGATGCATCGATTGTTCTAAAATCCTGCATTGATTTTGATCTTTTATGAGAGTCCTGTTAAGGGGTTACTGGCAGGGGTTCTAACTTGATAATTACAGTTATGGTATAAGTAATGTCTCTCTTCCTCCCTCCTGTAAAGTGATCTCTTGTTAGTGGGAGTCTTAAAGGAAATATGGAAGCTGCGGGTGTAACTTTATTCAATATCTCCCTTTCTGAATTATGCCTGATTTAATACTTTCAGCAGTGAAAAAGGATCAGCCATTCCATACGACCCGCCATTTTGCCAAGGGTGTTATCAATTACTTTAAGAGTTTAAATTTATCTTCCGATAAATCACAATTTCCTGCGCCCTCAACATTTTCCCTCTTACTATTTGCTCTAAACATTTATCTTACTTCAGTTACTATTTGGCAGGTACATTATTCAGTACAGTATTTCTATAGTACTTTATTAAAAGAACTTTTAAGTATTTTTTTGGTCTTTGAACTTTAGAGAAGATGGTAAGCAGAGGGAACAATAATTGTACATTATTATCGTATAATTGTACATTATTATTATTATCGTATTACTTATCAATATTTAAGAAAGGTGTCAATAAGTGAGTCGCTAAACTATAGGCCTGTGTGTTTTACCCTTCATTTTGGGTAAAATGTAACGATGCCATACCAGTGTGTCAGCCCTTACCTTTCCTTGAATTTGGTAATTGACTCCATAGAACAAATTTAATACAACATCACCACATGCTAATAAAACCCATAAAAGGCTGCAATTAATAGCACAACCACTGGGTGGCCACACATAGACATGTATAACATAAACATATCATGACAGAGCATTGCAAAATCATGTGTTTTTTTTCAAAACTGGTCATCTCATGCCACAGATCTCAGGATATGTCGAAATAGGAGGAAAAGTAAGGAAGAACACATCTGTATCTCAATACAAATAAAAGTGTAATTTGATATCGACATGGGTTTATGAGGGATCAGTCCCGCCAAACTAATCTGATCAGCTTCTATGTGGATGTAAGTTTTAGACTGGATTGGATGTCATATATCTTGATTTTTGCAAAGCAAAAAAAATGAAAAACCCACTTTTTCCCCTTACAAAATGCTTTATTATTAAAAAAAACAAAATAAAGTAAAAAAGTTACAGATATTTGATATCGCCGCATCCGTAACGACCCCATCTATAAAGTTATTACATTATTTAACTCGCACAGTGAACGCCGTAAAAATAAAATAAAAAACATGCAGAAATTGCTGTTTTCTGTGAATTGTGCCTTAAATTTTTTTTTTATAAAAAGTGATCAAAAAGTCACACCTACACCAACATGGTACCAATAAAAAGTACAAGTCATCCTGCAAACAAACAAAAAAAGCCCTCATCAGCTGCATTGGCGAAAAAATAAAAAAGGTATGGTTCTTCAAATATGGAGACACAAAAACAAATAATTTTGAAAAAAAAGTGTTTTCACTGTGCAAAAGTAGTAATACAAAAACTATACAAATTTGGTATTGTTGCAATCATAACAACCCGCTGAATAAAGTTATTGTGTTATTTATACCACACAGTAAACGGCGTAAATTTAGGACGCAAAAAAGTGTGGCGAAATTGCTATTTTTTTTCTATTCCCCCCAAAAAATTTAATAAAAGTTAATCAATAAATTCTATGTACCCCAAAATGGTGCTATTCAAAAATAAAACTTTTCCTGCAAAACCCAAGACCTTATACAGCTATATCGATACAAAAATAAAAAAGTTAGAGCTCTTTGAATGAGACGATGGAAAAATGTAAAAAACAGCTTGGTCATTAAGATTTAAAATAGGCTGGTCACTAAGGGTATGTTCACACGATGAGAGGCATTTACGTGTGAAAAGACAGACTGTTAACAGCTGCCTCGTTTCACACGTAAATGCTCCTCCTTGCATTTTGCGAGCCGTCTGAGACGCTCGTAAATCTTGAGCTGTGCTTCATTGAGTTCAATGAAGAACAGCTCAAATTACGTGGCAAAGAAGTGCCCTGCACTTCTTTGCCGAGGCAGTCCATTTACGCGTCGTCGTTTGACAGCTGTCAAACGACGACGCGTAAATGACAGGTCGTCTGCACAGTACGTCGGCAAACCCATTCAAATGAATGGGCAGATGTTTGCCGACGTATTGTAGCCCTATTTTCAGGCGTAAAACGAGGCATAATACGCCTCGTTTACGTCTGAAAATAGGTCGTGTAAACCCAGCCTGAGGGGTAAAACTAGATTGACTTATGTCTTTTTTCAAACATACTATATTACTTGTTATCTAGAACATATTGATTGCAAAATCAGACTACAAAAGGTTTGTTTGTAGCCTGTAACCATGGAGACACATAGCTCTACTTTGTCAAGTACAGATGCTTCTCTGCATGTCTGTGAAGCAATATGATCAATATGTATAGTGCTTTTCTGGGAAAACGAGGGTCTAAAGGGACCCTGTATACAAAGCAAATCAAATATTTCTATGGACTTACTGTCTACCCTTACAACCAGGCCTAAAGCTATAATTGCTCAAAGGATGTGACCTGTAAGGGCGGGTTCACACATGGCGGAATTGCACTTAAATTCCGCTGCGGACACTCCGCAGCGTTAATCCGCAGCGGAGCCGTTTCTACATTGACTTTCACTTTAATTTAGCAGTGTTCGTTTACACGATGCGTACAATTCCGCTGCGGAGCATAGGCTGCGGAGCGGAATTTGGTGTCCGCAGCATGCTCTGTCTGTTGCGGAGCAGTGGCGGACTCATGGCGGAATTTCTCCATTGACTTCAATGGAGATTCAAAGTTCCGCAATGAAGTCCGCAGCTGTCATGCACATGTCATGTGTGCTGCGGATGCGTCTTGCTTTTTTTACTTGACATTTCTTCATTCTGGCTGGACCTATGTATTTCTAGGTCTACAGCCAGACTGAGGAAGTCAATGGGGCTCCCGTAATGACGGGAGCGTTGCTAGGAGACGTCAGTAAATAGTCACTGTCCAGGGTGCTGAAAGAGTTAAGCGATCGGCAGTAACTGTTTCTGCACCCGGGACAGTGACTACCGATCCCAATATACATGTATCTGTAAAAAAAAATGAAGTTCGTACTTACCGAGAACTCCCGGTTTCTGTCTCCAGTCCGGCCTCCCAGGATGACGTTTCAGTGTAAGTGACGGCTGCAGCCAATCACAGGCCAAGCACAGGCTGCAGCGGTCACATGGACTGGCGCGTCATCCAGGGAGGTCGGGCTGGATGCCGAAGGAGGGACGCGTCATAAAGACAACGGGCGGTAAGTATGAATTTCTTTTACTTTCACTAGGGAAAGTGCTGTCCCTTCTCTCTATCCTGCACTGATAGGGAGAAGGGAAGCACTTTTCCCGCAGTCCGCAGCAGCTAGTCCGCATCAATTTTCTGCACATTTTGTGCAGATCCGCAGCCGTAATCCGCAACCCGGATTAGGTGCGGCATTGATGCGGACAGTTGCGGAGGAATTCCGCCATGTGTGGTCATGCCCTAATTCCTTTTTTGCAGTGTCTCAACTACTATATTTTATGCAGGTTCAAACTTTCAATTGAAACATAAATCTACCGATATCCATAATATAGAATGCAAGCACGTTTTGAAACTGCTTTAAAGAAGCACTCCCAAGCTTTTTTTTGTCTATTATTAGATAGAACAGCACATTCATCGTTCACCCTTTCTTTTATATTTTTTCCCTTTGTCCTTTTTTGTTGTGTAATTGCCCCGTATAATTCAGTGTCCAGCACCACGTGACTGCAATGAAACTTACTAAACAGTTTTTTAAGTAATGGCCAGACTGGTAACAAGTCTGAGCAAACGTCAGGCAGATCTGAACTACAGTGGGACGTCGCTCAGAGCCCGCTTTCCTCCCGTGCCCGCCCCCAGTGTCCATGTAGATAGTGCCACACACCCCCTGTAGATAGCTCCACACACCCCCTGTAGATAGCACCACACGTACCCCACCCTGTAGATAGCCACACACATGCCCCCGGCATATAGCGCCCCTATCCTGTAGTTACCGCCATTATGGCTCCCTATCCGAGCGGAATCCCCAGTCAGAGCATTGCTGATGCTCCTGGAGGAGCCCCTTATGTCACTGTACATATATGGACAGGGACGTGAGGGTCTCCCTCTAAGAGCAAAATTCCCGGCCATAGCGTCGGCAACGTTCTGGCTGGGGATTCCGCTCCAGGAGGAGGCCCTGATGTCACTGTCCATATATGGACAGGGATGTCAGGGGCTCCGTCTATGAGCGGAATCCACAGCCAGAGCACCGGCTACTCAATGTCTGGGGATTCCGCTCCCATAGGGAGCCCTAATGGCAGTAACTACAGGAGGGGAGGAGCGCTATCTGCAGGGGGTGTGTGGCTATCTACAGGGTTGGGTGTGTGTGTGGTGCTATCTACAGGGGAGATGTGTGGCGTTATTTACAGGGGGTTGTGTGGCGTTATCTACAGGGGGGGGGAAATGTGTGTCGCTATGTTCATCAGTGGGGTATGGAACTAACTACATGCGAACTGTGGCATTATATGGGCACTATCTACGGGGGACACTTACTATTTTCTGGCGGGGGTTGATGGGCTCCCTGTCATGTAGGACTTGTAGTCACAGCCCTGGAAAAACAGAAGGAGAAACTCGGCTAGACACGCCTCTAGCTGTCTCTCCTCTGTACAAAGCATTATGGGAGTTGTAGGAAGGAGAGACTTACGTGGGGACGCAAGTTTCACGCTGCAGCAGCCATATTGGTACCAGAGGGAAGGAGAAAATAACAGATAAAGATAGTGGTGGAGCAGTAAGAATGGTAAGACAAAACTTATTTTGCTAGCGATACAAAATGATACAAAACACTGTAACATTACAGTACTTAGGGTAAGATGACAGGAAGCCTTATAAAAAATGAAAAAAAGTTGTATATATATCATTGTGCATTGCAGAGAAAATGTATCCACCTTAAAGTACACCTATTTAGTTACTAAATAAAAAACAAACAGAATATAATTTTCCAGATGGCAAGGAATAGACAGTTTTCCTTCAGGAATTGACTTTTCCAAGTCTTGCCATATACGTTTTATACTTTTTCCAAAGCCAATTAAACACAATTTATTTTTACCCACAGACCTGAAAGAAGGAGCAAACAGATTCTTGGTGGATATTTCCAAGAATTAAGAAGTACAGTCATAATAAGCACCCCAGAAGAAAACAGTTATGTTGTGTTGTGTGGTTCATGTTGTCTATACTAAATGCTTTCATGTTGCAATGCAAGTAAACAAAGTTTAAACATACTGCTTAGACTGGTCTATTTTGAGCCCTCACATCGTAGGATTTTTTTTTTTACTTTTTCTCATCGCTGCATTCCAAGAGCTATCATTTTTTTTCCTTCACTTTGGGGTACATAGAATTTTATGAGTAACTTTTATTTAAAAAAAAATAGTGTGAGAATCAAAAAACAAAATGCGATTTACCTGTTTTTAAAAAACTGTTTACGTTGTTTGTCGTGCGGTATAAATATTATGTTATCTTTATTTTTTGGGTCAGTACAATTACAGCTAGATCACATTTCTATATACACTACCGTTCAAAAGTTTAGGGTCACTTAGAAATTTCCTTATTTTTGCAAGAAAAGCACAGTTTTTTTCAATGATGATAACATTAAATTAATCAGAAATACACTCTATACATTGTTAATGTGCTAAATGACTATTCTAGCGGCAAACGTCTGTTTTTTAATGCAATATCTACATAGGTGTATAGAGGCCCATTTCCAGCAACCATCACTCCAGTGTTCTAATGGTACATTGTGTTTGCTAACTGTGTTAGAAGGCTGATGGATGATTAGAAAACACTTGAAAACCCTTGTGCAATTATGTTAGCACCGCTGTAAACAGTTTTGCTGTTTAGAGGAGCTATAAAACTGACCTTCCTTTGTGCTAGTTGAGAATCTTGAGCATTACATTTGTGGGTTCGATTAAACTCCCAAAATGGCAAGAAAAAAAGAGCTTTCATGTGAAACTCGACAGTCTATTCTTGTTATTAGAAATGAAGGCTATTCCATGCGAGAAATTGCCAAGAAATGGATAATTTCCCACAACGGTGTGTACTACTCCCTTCAGAGGACAGCACAAACAGGCTCTAACCAGAGTAGAAAGAGAAGTGGGAGGCCCCGCTGCACAACTGAGCAACAAGACAAGTACATTAGAGTCTCTAGTTTGAGAAATAGACGCCTCACAGGTCCTCAACTGGCAGCTTCATGAAATAGTACCCGCAAAACGCCAGTGTCAACGTCTACAGTGAAGAGGCGACTCCGGGATACTGGCCTTCAGGGCAGAGTGGCAAAGAAAAAGCCATATCTGAGACTGGCTAATAAAAGGAAAAGATTAATATGTGCAAAATCACACAGACATTGGACAGAGGAAGATTGGAAAAAAGTGTTATGGACAGACGAATCGAAGTTTGAGGTGTTTGGATCACACAGAAGAACATTTGTGAGACACAGAACAACTAAAAAGATGCTGGAAGAGTGCCTGACGCCATCTGTCAAGCATGGTGGAGGTAATGTGATGGTCTGGGGTTGCTTTGGTGCTGGTAAAGTGGGAGATTTGTACAAGGTAAAAGGGATTTTGAATAAGGAAGGCTATCACTCCATTTTGCAACGCCATGCCATACCCTGTGGACAGCGCTTGATAGGAGCCAATTTCATCCTACAAGAGGACAAAGCACACCTCCAAATTATGCAAGAACTATTTAGGGAAGAAGCAGGCAGCTGGTATTCTATCTGTAATGGAGTGGCCAGCGCAGTCACCAGATCTCAACCCCATAGAGCTGTTGTGGGAGCAGCTTGACCATATGGTACGCAAGAAGTGCCCATCAAGCCAATCCAACTTGTGGGAGGGGCTTCTGGAAGCATGGGGTGAAATTTCTCCCGATTACCTCAGCAAATTAACAGCTAGAATGCCAAACGTCTGACGAAATCAAAGTTTGAAGGAGGAAATTATTATTTCAAATAAAAATCATTATTTCTAACCTTGTCAATGTCTTGACTATATTTTCTAGTCATTTTGCAACTCATTTGATAAATATAAGTGTGAGTTTTCATGGAAAATACAAAATTGTCTGGGTGACCCCAAACTTTTGAACGGTAGTGTATTTTTTTTATGTTTTAGTTGTATTGCAAAATAAAAGAATGTCTTATGTTAAAAAAAAAAGTAATTTTTATGTCACCGCATTTCAAGAACCATAACTTATTTTTATTTTCCTGTCGACATGTTAATTTATTGACTAACATTTACAATTTTTTTTTGGGAGGAATAAAGAAACCAAAAACAGCTAACTTTTATTTTGTTTTCTTTTCTTTTACGCCACACCCCGTGTGATATAAATCATATACTATTCTACGAATCTTTATCATTGCTGTAGTACCATATAAGTACTTTTTGGTTTACTGTTTTAAAAAAATACAGATATAAATAAATATATTGTATCTATACAGATAATTCATTAGTGCTTGCGCACTTTACATTGACACATGTAAAAGAAAATAATAGGTTCGGATAGGGCAAGGATGCGTTATAAAGTTTTAAAAAACAGAAACAGCGTAGCTCAGCTAGCTACGCTGTTTCTTCTTCATGGTCGGATATCCCACGTGTCAGGAACACAGAGCGGTAGAACTGGGTTTAGGAGGCCCTGTTCTAGAGATAGAGGTGGGACCCACATCTATCTGACATTTATGGCATATCCTTTGGATGTCATAAATGTCCCTAAGGGTATGTGCACACGATGAGAGGCTTTTACGGCTGAAATGACAGACTGTTTTCAGGAGAAAACAGCTGCCTCGTTTCAGCCGTAATTCCTCCTCCTCGCATTTTGCGAGGCTTCTCTGACAGCCGTAAATTTTGAGCTTTGCTTCATTGTGTTCAATGAAGTACGGCTCAAATTACGTCTGAAAGAAGTGTCCTGCACTTCTTTTGACGAGGCTGTATTTTTACGCGTCGTCGTTTGACAGCTGTCAAACGACGATGCGTAAACGACAGGTCGTCTGCACAGTACGTCGGCAAACCCATTCAAATGAATGGGCAGATGTTTGCCGACGTATTGTAGCCCTATTTTCAGACGTAAAACGAGGCATAACACGCCTCGTTTACGCCTGAAAATAGGTTGTGGGAACCAAGCCTAACAGTAAAACCCCATTAATACCTAATAGACTTTATACATGAGAGACTCCATCAGTTTTTGGTAATACAGTATATACAGTGAAGGAAATAAGTATTTGATCCCTTGCTTATTTTGTAAGTTTGCCCACTGTCAAAGTCATGAACAGTCTAGAATTTTTAGGCTAGGTTAATTTTACCAGTGAGAGATAGATTATATTTAAAAAAAACTGAAAATCACATTGTCAAAATTATATATATTTATTTGCATTGTGCACAGAGAAATAAGTATTTGATCCCTTTGGCAAACAAGACTTAATACTTGGTGGCAAAACCCCTGTTGGCAAGCACAGCAGTCAGACGTTTTTTTGTAGTTGATGATGAGGTTTGCACACATGTTAGATGGAATTTTGGCCCACTCCTCTTTGCAGATCATCTGTAAATCATTAAGATTTCGAGGCTGTCACTTGGCAACTCGGATCTTCAGCTCCCTCCATAAGTTTTCGATGGGATTAAGGTCTGGAGACTGGCTAGGCCACTCCATGACCTTAATGTGCTTCTTTTTGAGCCACTCCTTTGTTGCCTTGGCTGTATGTTTCGGGTCATTGTCGTGCTGGAAGACCCAGCCACGAGACATTTTTAATGTCCTGGTGGAGGGAAGGAGGTTGTCACTCAGGATTTGACGGTACATGGCTCCATCCATTCTCCCATTGATGCGGTGAAGTAGTCCTGTACCCTTAGCAGAGAAACACCCCCAAAACATAATGTTTCCACCTCCATGCTTGACAGTGGGGACGGTGTTCTTTGGGTCATAGGCAGCATTTCTCTTCCTCCAAACACGGCGAGTTGAGTTAATGCCAAAGAGCTCAATTTTAGTCTCATCTGACCACAGCACCTTCTCCCAATCACTCTCAGAATCATCCAGATGTTCATTTGCAAACTTCAGACGGGCCTGTACATGTGCCTTCTTGAGCAGGGGTACCTTGCGGGCACTGCAGGATTTTAATCCATTACGGCGTAATGTGTTACCAATGGTTTTCTTGGTGACTGTGGTCCCAGCTGCCTTGAGATCATTAACAAGTTCCCCCCGTGTAGTTTTCGGCTGAGCTCTCACCTTCCTCAGGATCAGGGATACCCCACGAGGTGAGATTTTGCATGGAGCCCCAGATCGATGTCGATTGACAGTCATTTTGTATGTCTTCCATTTTCTTACTATTGCACCAACAGTTGTCTCCTTCTCACCCAGCGTCTTACTTATGGTTTTGTAGCCCATTCCAGCCTTGTGCAGGTCTATGATCTTGTCCCTGACATCCTTAGAAAGCACTTTGGTCTTGCCCATGTTGTAGAGGTTAGAGTCAGACTGATTAATTTAGTCTGTGGACAGGAGTCTTTTATACAGGTGACCATGTAAGACAGCTGTCTTTAATGCAGGCACCAAGTTGATTTGGAGCATGTAACTGGTCTGGAGGAGGCTGAACTCTTAATGGTTGGTAGGGGATCAAATACTTATTTCTCAGTGCACAATGCAAATAAATATATATAATTTTGACTATGTGATTTTCTGTTTTTTTTTTTTTTAAATATAATCTATCTCTCACTGGTAAAATTAACCTAGCCTAAAAATTCTAGACTGTTCATGTCTTTGACAGTGGGCAAACTTACAAAATCGGCAAGGGATCAAATACTTATTTCCTTCACTGTATACACACACACACACACACACCAATCATTGGCATCCCCGTTGTTGTTGCAGGACTCATGTTTTTTAATCAAACTTTTTAATGTATATCCAAATAAACATTGTTCTTATTTTTGCTACTCATTGGCTTGTAAGCACTGGTTGTTTTTCTTGTTTTGGTTTTGCATAGGTTGCACACCCCTGAACATACAAAAGTATTTTATTACTTTATCACCTCTGTTACTAATTTCTGTTCTACCCCCTGATGTGTTTAATAATTGCTATACATTCATATTCTACAGAAAAATGCATAGTGATAATATGATTAGTATATTTTTCTAAGTGTATAAGACAGCAGGCCATAGCTGAGAATTCTGCTTGTTGACATTGCGATGGATACGGTAGCAATAAGTATGTGATAAATTTAGTTCTGGTTGCGGTATGTGAACCATTTATTTGTGTAAACTGAAATGTTTTCATGTACCCTGAGTGCCAGCAAAGCGCTGTATTCTTCCAACATACGTCTCCAACAACTGACCTATACATGAGCAACCTCTCAAACGCATTTCACACTGGACCACATGCCTATATCTAGACTTGGGTAAATATTAAACTTGAAATAACATGGGTGGCTGAGCTGGAAGTCAAACATTTGTGACCATTTCTGGGATTGTGGATTAGAACGCTAAGGTTACTCAGTGACTTCTTTCATAGTGTCTACATAATTTAGGGCATAATTATTTACAGATACTGTTTTGCATACCTGGCACATCGGCTGCAGCGAAGAATGTGGTGTCTGGAAATGCAATGTCCCTTGTTACCAACAGAATCAAATTATAATTGCTCTTTACATGAGCGAAACTCGTAAAAAATAATTATACTACAATAATAATGATAACGATACAAATTTGGGTGCTAAGTGTTTAGCAATTTTGCTTTGCAGCGCTGGGGTCCCAGGTTTAGATCAGGCCAAGGGCGATATCTGCTTAGTGTTTATATATTCTCTCCGTGTTTGCGTAAGTTTTCTTCCACACTCCAAAAAAAAAATACCCCTGAAATAAATTATACTAATAGGTTAATTGGTTTTCTATGAAATTCATCCTAGTGTGTATTCCTTTAAGGAATTTAAATTGTGAGCCCAATTTAAATTGATCTGATTGATGTACGGCACTGCGAAATATGTTGGCGCTAAATAAGTAACAGGAAATAAATAAAATATTGGTAAACAATGGTAACTTATATTACTAATACTGTGCACATGCTGAATTAGCAGGGTATTTGAATGGTTGTGTCGTCTCAGCAATGTCATGAGATTAAAATCTTGGGTTCAACAACTGCTGCATATATTAAATGACGTCATCAAAAACTGTAATGGCTTTAAGGACAAGCTGAGGCAAATTTTAATATGCAGTTTAGAGTCATTTGAATATAACTTCATAGGATAAAACAAAGTGGACGGGACAGGACTGGAGTGGATTATTATATTGCCAAACTCAGACCTGGGATTCCCATCATTGGTAACTAAGTGTCTTTACAGCACCAATGAACTGATACCTGACCACAGTTAGACTGCCTGTGGGAAGTTTTGCCCATCCATCCAGAAGAGCATTTGTGAGGTCAGACACTGATGTTGGACGGAAGGGCCTGGCTCGCTATCTCCGTTCTAGTTTATTCCAAAGGTGTTGGATGGGGTTGAGGTCAGGCCATTCAAGTTCTTCCACACCTAACTCACCCAACCATGCATTTATGGACCTTGCTTTGTGCACTGGGGCACATTCATACTGGAACAGAAAAGGGCCGAACCCCAAATTGTACCCACAAAGTTGGAAGCATACAACTGTCCAAAATGTCATGGTATGCTGAAGCTTTAATATTTCCCTTCACTGCAACTAAGAGGCCTAGGCCAACCCCTGAAAAACAACTCCATATCCCTCCTCCACCAAACTTTACAGTTGGCACAATACAGTTAGGCAGGTAATATTCTCCTGCCATTTCCATTGCTCCAGAGTCCAATGGCGGGAGCTTTAAAAAACCCGAAGCTTGGCATTGTTCTTGGTACATTTTATGCACTATGCACCTTAGCACTTGATCATCCTGCTCTATATCTTTACTTTAAGAGGGGAGGAATTTCATGAACTGACTTGTTACAATGGTGGCGTCTTATTACAATACCACGCTGGAATTCAGTGAGCTCTTAAGGACGTCCCATTCTTTCACAAATGTTTGTAACGGCGACTGCATGGCGAGGTGCTGGATTTTATACACCTGTTGCAGTGGGACTAAATGAAACGCCTGAATTTAATGATTTAGTGGTGTGTTCCGAAACTTTATAGCCAGGAGCTGATCATGCAGCTGACCAAAATATTGCTTAATGTTTCATTCATGGTTCCCCCGAGCCCAGTCTAACACTAAAATTAGCATAAAAGGAGTTCATTTTGTTGCTATATGAGATATTGATGCACCTGGGTCAAGACCTGTACATAATGTATGATCCCTTCTGCTAAAACTGCCACCCCAGCTGCGCTTCCGTAATCACGAAGGGAGAGGGGACCTCACCACAGAGGCTAGCCTCACAGTTTGTGCAGCAAAACTCCAGGGGCCCTCTGCTCTCCCTGGTCCGCAACTATCTCAATAGGGGAGTCTGGTTTATCTGATATTGTGAATTCCACAACCTGGAAAGGTGAGAATCCCTCTACACCCCCATATATATTCGGTTCAATTACTGTACTATTTTATGGAAGACCACGCCTCAGTGGTTATTTTTTTTACACATCCCACTGATAACAATATAAAGTCTATGGGTGCAGGAAAACCCTGCTGTCCAAGTATAAAAGGATTGGTCATGTTGGATTTTTTTTTTAGCTGATCCTCTACTGTTTTGCCAGCCGGCGACATGCATCAGACGGGAATGTTAATGAGTGGATTGCAGTAGAGAACTATCAGCAATGGCCAACTTTAGGATCCCTGAGAGCTATTTCTCCCGACTCCCCTATAAACATAAACGCTCAGCTCACCGATTAATGCATGTTTACTTCAATGGGGGAGGGAAATAAGCCACAGCCAGACAACTTGTAAAAAGTTATGTTCTGTGGAAGCAAATGCTCAGCATGTTGAAATCCACCCCTTCTATTCCATTATATAATGGCTACACTATTGTATACTTATACAAGTTGTCACGATTCTGGGGTATGTGGACCCAATAGGCCGGAGTGGCATCTAGCCAAACAACAGTCAATTAAAAAAGTCTTTAGCACAAGAGTACCTGCATGAGAGTTCTGACAGACTCGAGATGTAGCAGACGCTTTGGCACAGATGATTTGTGGCACAGATGACGCTTGGTGTGGCGGATGGAAAAAACCTAAACTCCAACACTAGACTTTAGCTCAGGAACAAACACAGTTACTGGATACAGGAAGCAGGATACGGGAACACTGGGAACAGGATACAACTAAGGGACCATTTGCTTAAAGAGAACCTTTCACCTCCCCATACACTTGCAGCTGAGTGCAGCATGTAATGGGGAGGGCTGCACAAACCCTGGGGTACTTTACATATTTTTTCTACCTTCCTCCGTTATTTAGATATATCGGTGCCGTTATATTTGGCGCCCGATATTTAAATAACCCCCTGAACAGTCAACGGGGCGTGTGCTGTCAAGGGGGCGTGTTACTATGGCTGTGACACTGTCCAATCAGATATGGACAGTCAGGGGCGTAACTAGGAAAGACTGGGCCCCATAGCAAACTTTTGACTGGGGCCCCCCCTCCACTGGGTGTCACACAACCCCCCCCCGGGTAGATAGGGCCTTTTTTACAGCCCCCCCTGTAGATAGCACCATACAGCCCCCCCTCTGTAGATAGCGCCATACATCCCCCTGTAGAGAACGCCATACAGCCCCCTGTAGATAATGCCATACAGCCCCCCTGTAGATAATGCCATACAGCCCCCCTGCAGAGAACGCCATACAGCCCCCCCTGTAGAGAACGCCATACAGCCACCCCTGTAGGGAACGCCATACAGCCCCCCCTGTAGAGAACGCCATACAGCCCCCCCCCTGTAGGGAACGCCATACAGCCCCCCCTGTATGGAACGCCATACAGCCACCCCCCCTGTAGGGAACGCCATACAGCCACCCCCCTGTAAGGAACGCCATACAGCGTACCCCCTCCCAAAAAAATGCGACCTACAGTGTGTCCTACAAAATACATGTATCCCCTCTCCACAGGATCTCCACAGAATAGGGGATACATGAGTGATAGCTGGCAGCGATAGGGAGAACGGGGGACTGAAAGTCCCCTGAAGTTCTCCATGACTAACCTCTGACTTCCGGCGTCTGCGCAGCTCAATAAAAATGAAAGGAGCGCTGGTCACACATGCGCACACGCGTGACCGGCGCTCCATTCATTTCTACGGAGCTGCCGACACAGACCCCGGAAGTCCGAGGTTTGTGATGGAGAACTTCAGGGGACTTTCAGTCCCCCGTTCTCCCTATCAATGCCAGCGATCACACATGTATCCCCTATCCTGTGTATGTCCTGTGGAGAGGGGATACATGTCCTGTGGAGAGGGGATACATGTCTTTTGCTCTATTTTGCGCCTTCAGGACCAGACACCGTTTAGCCATTTTTAGCACGTGTTAGTTAAATGGCTATAACTTTTTTATTTGTTGGGCTAACGACGTGATTTTTGCAACGTTTTTTTCCGTAGACAATGCAGGTTTCATTTTTTATCGTTTTTATACACACTTTTTTTGTTATTTTAGTAAAGTTTGAAAATAATAATAAAAAAATAAACTTTTTTACATTTCAGCTATTTTCTTTTTGGTAATAACATAGTTTTACCCTAAAATAGACCTTTTATTTCTGACTGTCCGTAGCAGTGACACGCCCCCTTGCCAGTTCTAGGAGAGAGTAAAAGAGATACGGCGCCACATGGTGCAAATAAAAGTGAGATAAAAAGGGAGCTACCTTTTTTCTTTTAATCATTATCATTGTCTATATTGACTCCGCTGCATGCTTCTGTTTTTATTCATTTTTTTCGCTGATGTTCTTTTATTGCTCTATGCTATTATTATTATGTGTGTTAGTAATTTTATACAGTAATTTTTAGGTAATTTAACTAATGATGCGTTGGTCCATTATTTGTTTTAAAGCATTGATTGTCCTTTGACATTTGACCCGCCTTTTTGGCGTTTTTTTTACTCTGGCAGCTAATTGTTATCCATTCCTTTTCTGTATTTAAACCTGTGTGAACCGGACAGTCTGTATTGGCCTGATGAAGACGCCGGTCAGGCGTTGAAACGCGTAGCCTGTCCTTTCTACCATTAAATATTTGAACTATATGCTTGTCTAGCCTTGACATTAATAGCAGCGCCCTGTGGTCCTTTTTTGCTCTCTTTCTAATACCCTTGCCAGTTCGTCAGACTAAGGCCTCATGCACACGACCGTATTTTTTCCCACCCGTAAATACTGGCGGAAATACGGGTCCGGTGTCACACGTATTCCACCCGTTTTGCACCAGTATTTACGAACCCGTGCTCGTAAATATGGGTCCGGTGTCACACGTATTCCACCCGTATTTACGAGCACGTTTTTGGCGGCAAAATAGCACTGCACTAATCGGCAGCCCCTTCTCTCTATCAGTGCAGGATAGAGAGAAGGGACAGCCTTTTCTGTAATAAAAGTTAAAGAAATTCATACTTACCCGGCCGTTGTCTTGGTGACGCGTCCCTCTCTTTACATCCAGCCCGACATCCCTGGATGACGCGGCAGTCCATGTGACTGCTACAGCCTGTGATTGACCTGTGATTGGCTGCAGCGGTCACATGGCCTGAAACGTCATCCAGGATGTCGGGCCGGATGTCGAGAGGGACGCGTCACCAAGGCAACGGGCGGGAGACCAGACTGGAGGAAGCAGGAAGTTGTCGGTAAGTATGAACGTCTTTTATTTTTATTTTTTACAGGTTTATACTGATCGGTAGTCACTGTCCAGGGTGCTGAAAGAGTTACTGCCGATCAGTTAACTCTTTCAGCTCCCTGGACAGTGACTATTTACTGACGTCGCTTAGCAACGCTGCCGTAATGACGGGTGCACACATGTAGCCACCCGTCATTACGAGAGCTCCATAGACTTCTATGGACTGTCCGTGCCGTTATTACGGCCTGAAATAGGACATGTTCTATCTTTTTCAACGGCACGGGCACCTTCCCGTGAGAAAACGGGAAGGCACCCGTCGCCAATAGAAGTCTATGAGCCCGTTATTAGAGGTCGTAATTACGACCCGTAATAACGGGAGTTTTTACGGTCGTGTGCATGAGGCCTAAGGACAAGACTGATCTTTCATAAGAGCTGAAGAGATGAGAGCGTGCATGCGAGCTCTCCTCTCCACAGCTCTGTCCGTAACACTGACACGCCCCCTTGCCTGTTCGGATGAAAAGACTGCAATCGCACACTCTCTCATGCTGTGGAACTGTAAATAGCTGATTGGACAGTGTCACAGCCACAGTACACGCCCCGTTGACTGTTCAGAGGGTTATTTAAATATCGGGCGTCAAATATAACGGCACCGATATCTAAATAACGGTGGGAGGTAAAAAAAAAAATGTAAAGTGCCCCAGGGTTTGTGCAGCCCTCCCCATTACACGATGCACTGAGCTGCACATGTATGGGGAGGTGAAAGGTTCTCTTTAACCCCTTCCCGACATTTGACGTATCCATACGCCAAAGTCGGGCAGGGGAAATATGGAGCGGGCTCACGGAGTGAACCCGCCCCATACGATGCCGGTGATGACACTTCAGAGTAACGAGCGAGATCGCGCTCGAGACCGATCCCGCTCAGTTAACTCGTTAAGTGCTGCGGTCAATAGCGACGCATTTAAATCGTTAGAAAGGGGGGGGCGACCCACTCTAACAGCTCATCCCGCACCCCGCAATACAATCGCGGGGGGGGGGCGCGATGGTTGCTATAGCTGCCTGGGGGCCTAATGAAGTCCCCCAGGTCCGCCACCTTTGTGCACCTATTAAGCCCTGCCTCCAGCAGGGCTTAATAGATGCCTGTCAGAATCACGATATACTGCAATACATTAGCATTGCAGTATATCGTGCAAGCGATCTAACGATCGCTGGTTGAAGTCCACTGGGGGGACTAATAAAAAAATAAAAATGAGTTAAATAAAGATTTTTTTGTGTAAAAAAAATAAAATATATTAAAAGTAAAAAAAAAAAACCTTTTCCCATTTTCCCCCTAGAGCATGGTAAAAAAAGAAATAAATAAACATAATTGGTATCGCCGCGTCCGTAAAAGTCGGAACTATTACAATATATCATTATTTAACCCGCACGGTGAACGCCGTAAAAAAACAAATTGTGAACGCCAGAATCTCTATTTTTTGGTCACCTAATCTCCCACAAAAAATGAAATAAAAAGTGATCAAACCGTTACATGTACACCAAAATGATATTAATAAAAACTACAGCTTATAAGCTTATAAATAAGTCCTCATCCCACTTAATCGACGGAAAAATAAAAAAGTTATGGCTCTCGGAATTTGGCGACACAAAATAAATTCTCTTTTTTACACTTAGGTTTTTACTTGTAAAAGTAGTAAAATATAGAAAAAACTATATATATTTGGTATCGCCGTAATCGTATTGTCCCACAGAATAAAGTTAACATGTTGTGTTAATTGCACAGTGAATTCCGTAAAAACGGCACACAAAAAACGATGGAGGAATCGCTGTTTTTTAAATTTTTTACCCCACAAATATTTTTTTTTCCGTTTCCTAGTACATTATATGGCAAAATAAATGCTACGAAAAACGACACTACTCGTCCCGCAAAAATCAAGCCCTCATAGTACTATATCGACGGAATAATAAAGACGTTATGGCTTTTGGGAGGTGGGGAGGAAAAAACGAAAATGAAAATCTGAAAAAGGGCTGCGGCGGGAAGGGGTTAAACGAACATGGAAGACAACAACAATGCTCAGACACAGCAAGGAGGGCAGGACAGCCTTATATAGGACAGGGTGCACAGGGATAGGCTGGGGAAGATTCCAATGGTGCGTGCGCTGGCCCTTTAAGAGGACACCAGGGTGCGCACCCTATGGGAGCAAGCAGTGGACGGGAGCAGTACAGTGCATCCTTGGGGAGGAGGACGCCGGCACACAGGTAACAAATGCTGGCGGCTGCTAGGAAAAGCCAGATAGCGGCGAACGGCGGCCACCAGCGCTACACAAGTATACAGAGAAAAAAAGGATTCAAAATAGACATTGCACCCCTTGTTATAAAGTCAACAGGACCTCTTTTAATCTGCACTGAAGACACAGTTAATTATTTCTGACCTTGAATCGGGTTCAACAAGAATTAATATTACTTGCCAAAAAGTTACAGCACTTGTACTTTGTTATGGCATAGTTGTAGCTTTATCCTGTCTTGTATGACTCAACCAGTCCCAGAATCGCCTGGTACTCACTACTTATGTTATCTATTAGCACCTCCAAGATTTTCCTTTTATGGTTCAGTGAATTAGATTCCATTACATCCATTCAACTTTCAGGAGAAAAGCTATTATTACCAGCAGCTAAAGCAATATGAGCACGTTGTATTCACACATTGTATTCTGTCTTGTGTGTAAAGATATTTTGCACTCATGTTCATGGAGCATTTATAGGCAACTATATAAAAGATGGTTGTCCGCCAGCAGTTTAGGATGCTATAGCTTCGTACATTATACTCAAAGCATATTTGTAGGGGAACAAGGGGTAGGCAGAGTAGGCAACCGCCATAGCCATAGTTCTGCTAATGGATGGTACGGAAGAAACTTTTAATAACCCTACTTGTTTACTACTCAATGACTGCTCTGGTTTCTCTGTTAAAAAAGAAATTACTGGCACTCCAATCCGTTGTCCCAATCCCTTAGCAGGGGGCAGGAAAGACAGGTGTATTTTGTCATCTCTGCCATTGACACAAGAACACTTTGTCCTACACCACACAAAAAAAAGAAAGAAAAATTATTCTGCAAAAAAATAATACAAAGGTTTGCCAACTGTATACTTTTTTGATGGGTATATACAGGTTTTAGGGCATGCTTTATTGCTCTACTGGTTTTGGTATACTGGTATTGCCCTGGTTTTTCCTAATAACTTCAATGTAAACTGTGTGTAAATACTGTGATAGCGGTTTTTACATTTAGCCCAGCAAAGGCATTTTTCATAGACATAGGTCTTAGAAAATGCTTCTAGAACTGGTTCCTTTAAAAACAGTAGCATGTCAAAGTATCCGTAGCTCATGCGCTCGGCAGAGCCCTGTTCAAGGAGCCTAAAGGTCAGTGAATGGAGCCTGTACGGATTCTTAGTATGGAGCTCTACCGTCTCAAACACTACTGTACAGGCTATCGGACTTTACGGCAATATTCTCCCCCAGAAACAACGATGCAAAATTTTTGGGGGGGAATTGTATAAATCTGAACGAATAACTCTTTGCCTCTGCATGAGTAGTAGAGACCTCATATGGCAGCTGTAGTACGGCACCATACAAAATGGTTACGCGCACTGGGGGACATTTATTTATACTGGCAATTCTAGATGTCTGATAATTTTTCAAGAACTGTTTCTCTTCCCTCACTGCAAAATTGCAGCAAAAGTTGCACTTATTTACATTCAGTTTTTAATGCCCTTTATTTGTGTTTTTTTGTCACTGTATCATTACCTCCCCCCGTATGTATTATAATTTTTTACATTCGATTACTGTACAGTGTAACTTCACCTACCAGAATGCAAATCACTGTATATTGAGCCTGCAGGATGTGGTTGGAGATTTTAGTTTGGCAGCCTGCAGAATTGTAAATGCAGCCATAGATGAAAATGGTTAACAAATTAGTATCAGTAATGCAAAATGACCCATTGTATCTATATGTATTGTGTAGAATGTTGTTTCTTGGTAAACCTATGCAGAATTGATGATTCCTCAATAAGTTGTCCAAGTTCTCAGGCAGCAAATCTATAATGACCATATGTTACTGTTGGCATTGTCTTTACTGTGGAACTCAGTAATTGTTTTGTGCTATAAATAATGGAACTGGTGATCCACTTTTACCACAATTGCCCATAGAAAATTATTCCAAACAGCGTGGGTATAATCCTGTGATTTTTATTTGTATTTTTTTTTGCAACCATGAGATGAACATTCACATTACTTGGACTTGGATAGCAGTGGTCTCCACTTTGCTTCTTTACAATGTATCCCGTTTCTGCCATGTATATTTCTTACAGAGAACTCATTAGGAATTACCTTAGAAGACACTACAGACAATGGCGGATCATCATTGGGCGATTTGAGCTCCCGGCCCATGGCCGCCCCAAGTACAATGCGTTTTTGCAGCGAATCGTGGCAAAAAACATGACAAAACGTTATTGTGTATGTCCTGTAAAGGACCTGCAGACATAAAGATCACATGACCGCAGCTCCTAGAACAGCAGCAAGAGAAAACCGTCAGGTGAGATGAGCTAGATTTGTTTAAGAGGTCTGGGGTCTGTGTTTAGGGGTCTGCATTTAGGTGGTCTGGGGTCTGTATTAGTAAAAGGGGTCTGTATTTAGGGGGTCTGGTCTGGAGTCTATTAGTTTAGGGGGTCTGGGGTTCTGTATTAGTTTAAGGGGTCTTGGGTCAGTATTTAGGGGGTCTGTATTTAGGGGTCTGGTCTGGGGTCTGTATTCAAGAGGTCTGGGGTCTGTATATTTAGGGGGCCTGGTCTGGGGTCTGTATTTAGAGGTCTGGCTGGGGTCTGTATATTTAGGGGGTCTGGTCTGAGGTCTGTATATTTAGGGGATCTGGTCTGGGCTCTGTATTAGTTTATGGGGTCTGTATTTAGGGGGACTGGTCTGTGGTCTGTATTAGTTTAGGGAGTCAGGTCTGGGGTCATTAGTTTATGGGGTCAGGTCTGGGGTCTGTATTTAGGGGTCAGGTCTGGGGTCTGTATTAGTTGATTGGGTCTGTATTTAGGGGTCTGGTCTGGGGACTGTATTAGTTTATGAGGTCTGTATTTAGAGGTCTGGTCTGGGGTCTGTATTAGTTTATGGGGTCTGGTCTGGGGTCTGTATTAGTTTAGGGGGTCAGGTATGGCGTCTGTATTTAAGGGTCTGGTCTGAAGTCTGTATTTTGGGTGCTTGTTCTGGGGTATTTGTTTGGGGTGATCTGGGGTCTGTATTTGCTTAGGGAGGTCTGGTCTGGAGACGGCAATAGTTTAGAAGGTCTGGGGTCTGTATGTATTAAAATTAATTAGTCTGAGTAAAAGGGGTTGTCCGGGCACATCGATAGGTCATGAGTATGAAAAAACGGTCTGTGCCCGGACAACCCCTTTAATTTATGGTCCTGGGCCTTGGTGTCTGAATTTTTGTGTTTCTATAGAGGCTGGAAATGGCTGCAGAAGCGAGGAGCAACAATTTCTCAGGAGGAGTTGCTATACCGGTCTGTGTCAGATGGAGAAGAAAAGAGTACGACTCTCATCAGAGAAGACGTCACTTGTGAGTCACTGGATGTATAGAGGATCTGTCCGCAAAAAACGCGTCAAAACGGCATTGTGTATGTCCTGTAAAGGACCTGAAGACATAAAGGTCACATGACCGCAGGTCATACAACAGCAGCAAGAGAGAAGACGGTGAGGTGAGCTGTGAAGTAAGTATAAGGGGATCATGGATTAGTTTAAGGGGTCTGGGGTTTGTGTTTAGGGGCTCTGTATTCAGGTGGTCTGGGGTCTGTATTTAGGGGGTCTGTATTAGTTTAAGGGGTCTATATTTAGGGGGTCTGTATTAGTTTATGGGGTCTGTATTTAGGAGGTCTGGGGTCTGTATTTAGGGGGTCTGTATTAGTCTAGTGGGTCTGGTCTGGGGTCTGTATTCAAAGGGTCTGGTCTGGGGTCGGTATTCAAGGGGCGTGGTTTGGGGTCTGTATTAGTTTAGGGGGTCAGGTTTTAGGTCTGTATTTAGGGGTCTGGTCTGGGGACTGTATTAGCTTATGGGGTCAGGTCTGTGGTCTGTATTTAGGGGTCTGGTCTGGGGTCTATTAATTTATGGAGGTCTGTATTTAGGTGGATTGGTCTGGGGTCTATTAGTTTAGGGAGTCAGGTCTGGGGTCATTATTAGTTTAGGGGGTCAGGTCTGGGGTCTGTATTTAGTTATCTGTATTAGTTTATGGGTTCTGTATTTAGGGGGCCTGGTCTGGGGTCTGTATTAGTTTAGGGGGTCAGGTCTGGGGTCTGTATTAGTTTATGGGGTCTGTATTTAGATGACCTGGTCTGGGGTCTGTATTAGTTTAGGGGGTCTGGTCTGGGGTCTGTATTAGTTTATAGGATCTGTATTTAAGGGGCCTGATCTGGGGTCTGTATTAGTTTAGGGGGTCAGGTCTGGGGTCTGTATTTAGGGGTCTGGTCTGGGGTCTGTATTTAGGGGGACTGGTCTTGGGTTCGTATTAGTTTAGGGGGTCTGTATTAGTTTAGGGAGTCAGGTCTGGGGTCTGTATTTAGGGTGCTTGTTCTGCGGTCTGTATTTGTATACGGGGGGTCTGGTCTGAGGATGGTAATAGTTTAGAAGGTCTGGGGTATTTATTAGTTTAAGGGGTCAAGTGTGGGGTCTGTATTTAGGGGTCTGGTCCGAGGTCTGTATTTAGGGTGCTTGTTCTGGGGTCTGTATTTAGGGTGCTTGATCTGGGGTCTGTATTTGTTTAGAGGGGTCTGGTCTGGGGACGGCAATAGTTTAGAAGATCTGGGATCTGTATGTATTCTAACTTATTAGTCTGAGTAAAAGGGGTTGTCTGAATTTTTGTGTTTCTATAGAGGCTAGAAATGGCTGCAGAAGCGAATGAGCAAAGATGTCTCATCAGGAGAAGTCACCATACCGGTCTGTGTCAGATGGAGAAAAAAAGAGAACGACTCAAATCAGTGAAGACGTCAATTGTGAGTGACTGGATCTATAGAGGATCTGTCCCCTTTCCTGACATGTCTGTTGTAGGAAATCCTAGTATTCCACATAAAGTCTTTGTGTAGTGTACCCAGGACTAATAGACAAATGCGTTACCATTCCTATTGTCAAGAGGATGTGTCCCTATACAGTGTTATACAGTCAGCGATGGTTAGAGACTGTCAGTATGTAGGGACACAGCACTTTGACAAGAGGAATCGTAACACCTATTTGTCAATGCTCACACAAAAATGTGGTTTTCACTATAGACACGGCAGAGCGGCGGTGGGGAATGGGGGCCCAAGTTTGTGAAACAGCCAAGTGGCTATGGTCTACTTAATCCACCACTGGTCCCCTCCATTTTACAACATAGCAGCAGCAGGCTAGTGTTACCACGGTGGGAAGGGCCACGATTTTTGGGCTTTCCCAGGCTAATAGTACCAGCCTGCGGCCGCCCCAGTGTCTGACCTTCACTACGGATGGTCGGGTAGTGAAACGTACCCGACTCTTGTGATAGACGCTGTCAATCAGCCAGCGGCAATTACTAACGCGGTAGTAATAAAGTTTAAAAAGAAATACAAAGACAAAGAAAAAATATTTTATTGAAATACAAAAAAAAAAAACAACCCTAGTTAACCATTTTATTGAAAATAAAAAAAAACATCATTGAAGTAGTCCTCAAATCCGACGTAGTCCAATATCCAAACCTGTAAAAAAGCACAAACACAAAAAAAAAACCATTGTGGTAGGCTTAGATACAGGGCCCATGTGTGATATATCGTTGGACCCTGTATCTAAGTCTACCACATGTTAAGCTTGGATACAGGGCCCCAGCACACAGTAATCTTATACAGTATTTGGCTCCGGGTGCAGAAGAGGTCCTGACTCCATCCAGCGTCGCCACGTTGTGTGCGGCGCACAGCGTCGTGACGTCATGACACAGGAAGACGTCAGGACCTCCGCTACGCTCGGGATCGAGGAGGGTAAGTATATTGTTATCACTATAGTAACAGGGGCCCGTGTATTTTATTACATAGGCCCAATTTATTATAGTAACTTTTTATGGACATGGTGCAAGGGGCCACGGGACCCCTGGCTTCGGGGCCGGTTCGTAATTGTGACCGCTGTGACCCTTACAGCTACGCCATTATGTGTCAGTCGCCCGGAGATCCAGGGCACCGGGCCCAAAATCCGGGGCTTGGGCCCCCAAAAAGCCCGGTGCTAGCCACAGGTTGGCGGCACATCCCCTGTTTACACAGGTAGATGTGCTGCCAACAACAATAATTTCATAGGCTGCATAAACGATGTGGTCAGTCAACGAACACTGCCCTGTTTACATGGGCCCATAATTGGGAACGGTCCTTTGTAAGAACGCTCGTTCAGCTGATTATTGGCCCGTGTAAATGGCCTTGAGGGCTCATGCACATGGGCACAGAGTCTATACAGCAGTGAATGGAGACCTTATAGCTCCTTAGTGTGCTGCTAAACAAGCCCTATCGGGTGCAGTATATAAATGGGGATGTTCACCCCTAGAGAAAGGGAGTCCGATGGAACATGCCAATTTTTTTCTGGCCGGTTTGTACAGAATCAGACAGAAAATCCTCAGAGGCACACAGAGGTACAGTTGAGTTCTCACACACCTTTATGGCAGCCAAAAAAATCTTCCTTCGCTCCTTGGATGGGGTAGGTTTAAGGGTAAGTGTTGGGGTGTGGGTATTCTTGCCGTCATATACAGTCCTTACTCAGGATATAGCAAACAATGCTCGTATTTATTTTGAGCAAATACAAAACAAAAGTAAAATAACAACAAAAAGCAGGTACATTAGGGGTTAAATTGCCACTACCTTCATATCAAGCAGCACCCCAATCCACAGCTCATATGCTCTGAACTGAACCTGTCCCACCCTTCTCTGGGTGCACTTAAATACACATTATTCTATTTCCCAGAATTCTACAGTCTTAAAGGGACACACACATTTGTGTTTAAATTTCAAAAACATACATATTATACATAAACCATATATTATACATATTCCATACTTCCTGTCTCCTTTTAAAATGAAAATGAGTTTACAATCTCTATACACATAACCAAATCATACAAAAGGAAGATATATAAACCCAGCACCCCCTCCATTCAGGTTTAGTCACATACAGGTAAGATGCAGGTAATGCTGAGTGTTAGGCATCATTTACACGAGCGTGATATACGTCCGTGCGACACGCGTGCTTTTCACGCGTGTCGTATGGACCTATATAAGTCTATGGGGGCATGCAGACAGTCCGTGAGTTTTCCTCAGCGTGAGTCCGCTGAAAAAAACTCACGACATGTCCTATCTTTGTGCGCTGTTCGCACATCACGCACCCATTGAAGTCAATGGGTGCGTGAAAACCATGCGAACTGTGTGATTCGCGCAACAGCTGTCAAACTCTGAATATAAACAGAAAAGCACCACGTGCTTTTCTGTTTACAAACATCCAAACGGAGTGTCATCATGATGGCGGCTGCGCGAAAATCACGCAGCCGCGCATCATACAGGGCTGACACACGGAGCTGGTAAGTGCCTTTTGCTCGTGTAAACCAGGCCTTAGAGGGGAACGCTGAATCAGCTTGTCAGTAGAAATAATAGTGGACAGAGACAAAGGGTTTGCGGGCCAGCAGGTGAAGGAGCAGAGAGAGAGAGAGAGAGAGAGAGAGAGATACAGACAAGCTAATTCACTATTCACCCCTCAACAGTAAGAAAAGTCAAATTCATTCATTCAATACTGAATTGTATATTGTCTGCTTCATTGTTGTTTTTTTAAAGTTGTAAAAATTAAGAATTAAAAAAATATATTCAATAGCCAACTAAACTTGAATTGAAAACTTTCACACACAATCAAAACTAAAGATATTACAATATTCTAGTTATACACGCTCTTGTGAACAAATGCAGCGCCAATAAGTAAACCTTAATGATCTATGAGGAATAATCTATTTCTTTACATCGGGGTTCTGGTTTCAAACAACTTTATTATTTTAAGGAATTGCATTATGAGCAATTCCCTTTTATCACATTCTGTACGGAGTGATTCCAATAATAAGACATCAGAGTTGGGAAGAAAACAAATTTAATTTCACAAATGTTTATTTCTGAGGGCTGATGTCATGTGTTGAGTGCATCCATAGGATCCCGGCTGCTATATCTGTCACCTGTATACTGCTGCCAGTCACTGTAGGGAAGCAGTAGAGAAATTGTTGTCCTTGCAGCAGATCTGGTCTGAAATCACTTGCACTTCTACCTACTTGTCTACTGACTTAGGCGAAATTCACACGAACGTGTGCGTTTTGCGCGCAAAAAAACGCAACATTTTCTGCGCGTTGCAGTTCCATGTGTCATCAGTATTTGGTGCATGGCTGTACATGGCTATACAGTGGCATACGTCGGAAGCGACGTACACGACAAACGCAGTGTGAAAGATGCTCCAGAATTGTGGTTTTATCAGGAATGCAAGTATTAGGGCATGACCACACATGGCGGAATTCCTCCGCAACTGTCCGCATCAATGCCGCACAGAATCTGCGTTGCAGATTCTGCAGCGGATCTGCACAAAATGTGCAGAAAATTGATGCGGACTGGCCGCTGCGGACTGCAGGAAAAGTGCTTCTCTTCTCCCTATTCAGTGCAGGATAGAGAGAAGGGACAGCACTTTCCCTAGTGAAAGTCAAAGAAATTCATACTTACCGCCCGTTGTCTTGGTGACGCGTCCCTCTTTCGGCATCCGGCCCGACCTCCCTGGATGACGCTCCAGTCCATGTGACCGCTGCAGCCTGTGCTTGGCCTGTGATTGGCTGCAGCCGTCACTTACACTGAAACGTCATCCTGGGAGGCCGGACTGGAGACAGACGCAGGGAGTTCTCGGTAAGTATGAACTTATATTTTTTTTTACAGATACATGTATATTGAGATCGGTAGTCACTGTCCCGGGTGCAGAAACAGTTACTGCCGATCGCGTAACTCTTTCAGCACCCTGGACAGTGACTATTTACAGACGTCTCCTAGCAACGCTCCCGTCATTACGGGAGCCCCATTGACTTCCTCAGTCTGGCTGTAGACCTAGAAATACATAGGTCCAGCCAGAATGAAGAAATGTCATGGTAGTAAAAACAATACGCTCCGCAGCACACATAAGATCTGCGGACTTCATTGCGGAATTTTGACTCTCCATTGAAGTCAATGGAGAAATTCCGCCATGAGTCCGCAACCAGTCCGCCACTGCTCCGCAACAGACAGAGCATGCTGCGGACACCAAATTCCGCTCCGCAGCCTATGCTCCGCAGCGGAATTGTACGCATCGTGTAAACGAACACTGCTAAATTAAAGTGAAAGTCAATGGAGAAACGGCTCCGCTGCGGATTAACGCTGCGGAGTGTCCGCAGCGGAATTTAAGTGAAATTCCGCTATGTGTGAACCCGCCCTTACTAAAAGAGACATTTTAGGAAAGTTGACAGCTCCTCTTTAATATTAGGGATTTACATAAATCGCAATTCCCTGATACATGCACCTAGTTTTGGAATCAATCCTTTTACAATCCAGAGACCTCTGACAATACAGAAGAGAAGCCACACAGTATATAAGAGTTGTATACTGAATAATAATGAACATTTAAGAATATGTATTTATTTTTTTAAACCAGTTCACAATGGTTTGCACAAATAAAAATAATCTGATCTCATCCATATGCTATGGCATCGTCCAAAGTTATATAGATTTTAGGACAAGGTAATTGATGATATTAATTTGATATTGTCACTTAATTTATTTCTTGAAAATACCTTATGTATACTGGGCTTTACAGAGAACTTTATGGTCGCTTCTTCTACTTCTATACACATACAGAAGGTCTTATTCTATGCTCGAAAACTAATAGCGAACTATTGGATGTCTATGTATATACCTAGACTTGTTGAATGGAAAAACTATATGATTAAGACACTGCTCTATGGAAAAACATACTATATTAAGTTTGGCAAAACTTGCTGTTTTCCTTGATAGTTGGAAGTCATCTTTGGATTCCCTCTCTCGGAATAAATGGATGATTTTTGATTGAATTAAGAATGGAGAAAGAAGAGAAAGAGAAGGGAAAATCATTATAACAGTGTTTTTTTTCCTTCTCTCTCACTCCTATTTCTTTGCGATGTGAGTGTTCTGGATGGGGGGGGGGGGGGGGGCAGGTTTGGTATTGGGATATATTATTATATTTGTGTGATTTTGTAATTGTTTATTTTGTTGTTTCTTTTTGTAATTTCTAACTTTGAAGAATAATATAGATTAAAAAAAAACAAAAAACACCATACTAATCTCACCGCTTCCCCGCCGGTCGCATACCGATGCTGCCCCTCTACATCCTGCGGAAGCAATTACGTCCCGATACAAGGACATATGATAGCTGTAGCCACTCACTGGCTGCAATGGTGACTCGCTACAGCCAGTAGGAAAAAAAGGTCACGGAACACCGACCAGCATTGGTTTGGTGAAGTTAGTATGGATTTTTTTTTATTTGTGCACACCACTGTGAGCTGGTTTAAAATATATAAAATTCACTGGAGAAACCCTTGAAAACATAATTCTACTTTAGGAGTGACTTTAATGCACCACCATGCTGTAGATCAGAGGTCCTAAATATTTTGTCATTAAGTTATAAGCCACTTTCAAATACAACAGGTGGTGTTAACCCTCACTTAATATTAAAAGGGGTAAAGGCTATTAAAGATATTGACCCTAGTACCCAGTTCTGGTAATGATATCATATCACAGCTGCCAACAGCTGGGGAGCCACATGCAGAGGGCCTGAAGGCTACATAGCTAGAAGAGAAAAAAGGAAGATGCATGTCGCCACATGGTGCAGGTCACCAATGTAAGATGATAGTATAGTTCACAATAGTGGCAGTTATGCTCACCTGAACTGGATGTGCAACCTCAGGCACAACTCTGATGTAGGCAGAGGAAGATGTATAGATCAGCTGCAGCTAGGTCCCAACCGGTAGCAAAGGTAGATACTGCAACATGGATAGTCAAAGTTATGAGGTTCAAAATAAGGACCCAAAAGTAGCACTGCTGACATCAAAAGGAATCCAGGCAGTAATGATTTAATAAAGTAAAGTCTTTAGTGTGCCTAAACGTTTCAATGCTGTACCAGCATCTTCATCAGGCCAAGACACATCTTATATAATGGAGCCAATTATGCAAAGTCATTTAAAAAAACAAAAAATAAACGCCAGAAAACCAACTGTTGTCTGATGTTATATGAGGTCAGAAAATGAAAGTAACAGATGGATTTAAAAAACAAAATCACATGCTATAGTAGGCATATCGGACGGAGAAATAATGAATAAACTAAATATATAATAAAACTGCATTGGGATAAATTAATTGATGAATACATAGATGCATAAATAATGAGTGAGTTAATGAATGATGTCGGTCTTGCAGCTAGGGGTATGATTCCTATGAGAAGCGGGGGGAGGGGGGCTGATGACCGGCATCAGGACACAGAGAGAAACCTCTAAGGGGAGGGGGTGTCTCTGCTGTGCTGAAATAAACTCCAGGCGGGTGACTGGAGCGGCCTGATAACACATCAGGGCTAGCTGGATCGGCTGGATTTCTATGACAAGCAGGTTCATCCATTCCTTTATTCCAATGCAGTTTTATTATATATTTAGTTTATCCATTACTTCTCCGTCCAGTACAGCATCGAAAACCCATAGCCACAATAAAGACTTAAAGAGGCTCTGTCACCACATTATAAGTGCTGTATCTCCTACATAAGGAGATCGGTGCTATAATGTAGGTGACAGTAATGCTTTTTATTTCAAAAAACGATCTATTTTCACTTTATTAGCAATTTTAGATTTATGCTAATGAGTTGCTTAATACCCAAGTGGGCGTGTTTTACTTTAGAGCAAGTGGGCGTTGTACAGAGGAGTGTATGACGCTGACCAATCAGTGACCAATCAGCGTCATACACTTCTCTCCATTCATTTAGTCAGCGCATAGGGATCCTGCTAGATCCTTATGTGCTGTCTTATACGAACACATTAACGATACTGAAGTGTTTAGACAGTGAATAGACATTCCACGGAATGTCTATTCACAATCTCTGCACGTTACTGTTTCTGTGGTAGTTACAGCAGACCAAGCGTAATCTCGCGAGATTACGCTGTAGATGACAGGTTACAACGAGATTACGCTTGCTCTGCTGTAACTACCACAGAAACAGTAACAAAGTGCAGGGATTGTGAATAGACATCCCGTGGAATGTCTATTCACTGTCTAAACACTTCAGTATTGTTAATGTGTTAGTATAAGACAGCACATAGCGATCTAAAAGGATCCCTATGAGCTGAGTAAATGAATGGAGAGAAGTGTATGACGCTGATTGGTGAGCCTCATACACTCCTCTGTACAATGCCCACTTGGTCGAAAGTAAAAACACGCCCACTTGGGCATTAAGCAACTCATTAGCATAAATCTAAAATCGCTAATAAAGTGGTGAAAACAGATCGTTTTTTAAATAAAAAGCATTACTGTCATCTACATTACAGCGCCCATCTCTTTATGTAGGAGATAAAGCACTTATAATGTGGTGACAGAGTCTCTTTAACTTTATTAAATCATTACTGCCTGGATTCCTTTTGATGTCAGCAGCGCTACTTTTGAGTCCTTATTTTGAACCTAATAACTTTGACTATGAAGGCCACATATGACCCCCGAACAACTGGTTGGAGAACACTGATTTAAATCATCCATATACTATAATTATCTATAAATTTAGGTACTTTACTTTCTATGTATGTCACTTTAGGTCATATACACATGTTGCCACAGTCTAATTAGAAACCTACATAGAGATCTAAAGTGTGTATGTATGTATGTATGTATATATGTATGTATGTATGTATGTATGTATGTATGTATGTATGTATGTATGTATGTATGTATGTATGTATGTATGTATGTATGTATGTATTTATGTATGTATGAAATACACTGATACAGAAGCCGAAGCCCACATTCGCGCTTGGCATATTGTGGATTTTCCGTGCAGAAAGTACACTGCATGTGAACATGGCCTAAATGGATGAGCATGAGTCAGGAAAAAACGACTGCCCATTCCGTGGTCCCCAAAAGCAGCAATTCTTGATTAAATTTTATTGCACACTATTACAAAATGGGAACCGTATATGTGCTCTTTTATTTCATCCATATCTAAATGAAGCTATAGAACTGCTTTAAATTGACAGGACTAGCTGGGATTTGCATTTCTATATCTTCCAGGCAGTCACCAGTGAATAAACCATGCTCCGACTGCTGGCTGCTGCATACAATCATATGCAACTCTTGGACATGCCTGGGAAGATCTCAGATCTCCAACAGCCAAATTTGGTTTGCATTCAACCCTAAGTACAGCCAAACCTCAGGGGAATCTAAGTACAAACATTTCCTTGATGCTTGTCTTGCCATTAAATAATTTGAACACAAGATGTCACTCTCTGCGTGAGAATCTGACGTCTGCAAGAAGATATTTTTATCGTTTTGGTGTATATATAGCTAGAAAAAAAAACAGTTACAAAGTTTTGAGACTTTTACTTGACAAAATATTACACAAACAGTCTATCCGAGTTTTCAGTATTTACCATTTACCTATATTTAAAGTGTGAGAATTGAATATATTATTAGTAAAATGTAACCAATTTATCATATACTTGAAATCAATATTTATTGTACCATATAAGCAGATATGATTGATGATTGACTGGCATTAAACATGAGACAACATCTATATTGTATATAGGGAAAGTTTATTAGCCAGCAGTAAGTATGACATTTGGAAAGAGCTATAAATCACATATTAACAGACTATGTAACCGGGTTTCTACTTATTATCCTAAATCAGACCAGTACCCTGCTTACACAAAGTTATATTTTTACTGGAAACATCATTGTATTGGGGGTACAGACTAGTTGTCTTTTACATATAGGGTTAATGGTGATTTTTACACAAAGTTTGTGCCTATTCACAAATAGAAGTTCTAACTATCAGATTGTAGGACATTTATCATAATACAATACAACATTATCCTGTTGACTGTCACTTACCTTGCTGTAAATGAGATGAACCTAACCAGCAATACATGCAGTACAGTAAATACACACATCATAACAGAGATGTAAAGTGATTTTCCTCTGTGTCCTTAGAACATAGTTGGCTACTTCCTCTAACATGGGTTTCATTACCATATTTGAAGTCCTAGTTTCCTCTTGTGAGAGTAAATTGTGGGATCTGTTATAACAACATCAAGACTGTCCCTTAGTTTGAGCTGCAGCAGGAATCCAGGGATGAGGACCTCTGTGAGCAGAGGAGAAGCAGCTCCAGCCTGGTTGGGAAGCCCCTGAGCTCCATGCTCCTCTATCTGTGGAGGGTTTCATCTAGAAGAAGTGCTTTCTTGTGATTGCAGAATCCCAGGATCCTGTTACATGGAGCTGCGTCACCCTTGGATCACATGGTAATTGTGGCTATTTCAGGGATGAGGACTTGAGAGTGCCACAAAGCTCTTTTTTTTGTCTTCTCCTCAGTGGTGGAGTGTGACTATGGTGGGATGTGTAGACTGAGGAGCTGCCTGTGATCACACATTCAGGAGCTCTGACCTGTGCTTTCTATGGATTGATCCTAGAGGGGGTCTCTCAGGGGGAGGAAGGCAGCTCTAATTGGTTTCTCAATGAAAGATAATCAGCATTTCCCAAAAGGGACACTGGATTAGCACTCATCATCCAGCACTACAGCTTTCACAGACTCCTCACCCTCCTTTCCATTCCAGTCCATTCAGCAGTGGGTAGAAAGAAAACTTCACCAGCAGCAAGCACCTTCTAGGGGGATTCTTCTTCTTTTTGTCCTGGGATTGTGTGACTACTGCTAGCACAAGTTTTGCCAACACAATGAGTGACCTAGAGGAGGACTTTGCCAAGATCCTCATGCTGAAGGAGGAGAGAATTAGGGATCTGGAGGATCGTTTGTCAGAAAAAGAGGAGGAAATACAGGAACTGAAGAGAAAACTGCACAAGTACCAGTCAGTTCTGGCTGTGCCCATCAGTACCCAGATTGGACCAAGGACCACCAGAGCGCAGGGCATCTCAGCAGAACCTCAGAGCTTTAGGTCTTACCATGACCTCACCAGGCAGTCGTTTAAAAAATTCACAAAGTCTGAAAGGTAGGAGGAACTTACTATCTACACCCAGCAAGAGTCTCTCTATAGATCTCAGTGCTGTCATTCTAATGTGCTGCTTTATCCTGATGTACAGCAGACACAGGGCAGGCTGCCTGGTTTGCAGCAGATGTGAATGGGTTAATGTGTTTGTGCAGGATGCACATATCAGTGTTACTTTATTTCATTTTATAACAAAACATGGGCAGATCCCAAGACTTAGAAAACATTATTTAGAAAATACTGTCTAATCTCCAGCTATAAACAGATAACTTCATATGTGCCAAAGATACTACAACATGAGGCTAAGCATCCCAAGGCGGTAGCCAGAAGACTTTTCAGCTGTTTTTAACTACTTCCTGTCATTATGGTCCACCTACTTTCCACTGTGAGACTCTTTAGTGACAGTTTATATATTTACACACAAATACAGATGAAGCAGAGCTAAGTTTGTTAGATGTAGCAAATGCATGAGACTGCAGGTAAACTTACTGCATTGTCATAAAGAGATAGCCTGCCATACACATTTCCCTTTCTTTTGCCCTATTAGGGCATCCTGACCTGGCAGAAATGGTCCCCTGCAAGGCACCTTCATGCCATCAAGCTGTTTACTGTGTAGGAAAATCAAGCACTAGTTAAGATGGACTAACCCTTCTGATCCCTCCACAATTACCCTTTTTTGGGGGACCTGCAGAGTTATCCATGTATCAAAAATACAGCTCCAAAAAGTGAAATAGTTAATCCCAAAATTCAGCTCTGAGATATATATATATATAAAAATATGTTTCAAATAAAATAAAAAAATTATATATATATATATATATATATATATATATATATATACACATATATATATATATATATATATATATATATATATATATATATATATATATATATATATATATATATATATATGCAAAAATAAAAATATTGATGCATGAATGTATAACAATATACACAGAAAAAAATTCTATGATATAAATATGGTATATTATATATATGTTTATAGTAGCTGTAGGGTAGTTGTACTGCTTTAAGGAGATGTAAGTGAGCCACAGACAATGGGAAAGTAGCATCGATCTCATCTGTCATTTAAGCCCCCTTTGGAAATTAAATAGAGGAAGTCCAGAGCATTATTGGCTTTTAGAAGCTGTGAGTACATGGCTGAAAATGCATGTTTCAGGATATTTAATATCCCATTAGCTAACCCTCCCCTCCCTTGCTTCTCTCTCGCATACTCTGCTCATCATCCGATCTTTACACACTTCAAATGACCATAGAATCAGCGCCAGCTCTGAAGGATAGGGGTTTAAAAGCTGCATTTCTATAGTGCCCTGACAGTGAGTGTATAGCTGTTCCCAAGGTAATGCTGGTTTTTATATCAAACTCCAGAAAAACTGAAAAGAAGAGCATAGTTCTTTTGTAGCAAAGACATGAAGGCAGTAATAAGTGTGGCATTCCAGGAGCAGCAAGGGTTAAAATGGCCAGCTGTTGTCTTGTCATTGCTAAAAGTTCAACCCTTGCTTTTTAGAAATAAAAAAAGGACTCAATTCTTGATTTTTTTTCTAAGCCATCCTATAGCTCTTCTTTATTGCAGTCATAAAATATTGGGACATAGACTATGAACCAATTCAAAAGCTGGCCATCATATAGCTGTCAATGGAGAATTATCCACCTAGCTCCACTATGAACATGCACGTTGAACCTTACTGAATACACCTGTTAGTTCAGAAGAACAGAAAGTGATAGGCGTCTGCCAGACAACTCATGCACCACTTATCACAGGGGAAAGAATAGGAATGGTACAGGTAAAATTCCAACCTGTCCAATGCAAATTTCTGTCTGAGTGACAGGACCCAACAACAAAAATCTGGTGTCTATGGACTTCTTAACAGTTTTAAATCTTTTTTTATATTAATAGTACATTATAAAAAAAAAAAGGGTTATATATCTTAATATAAGCTTGTTTATAAAAACGGAATACATTCAGTGCCGTAACATGGTCATACATATTGCGGTCAAGTCCCTGAGTTCTGATACTAAGGACCACAGTTGAAGATAGACTTTGCTATAAGGGCACAATATATACATTAATCCATGTACATATTGTGTTCCCATTGGAGACTGTGTAGACAGGCACTTCCCAAAGGATCAGCAAACTAATGCAGACTACTGTTTATTGCACTGTTACAATGCACGGCCATGTGCTCTCCTATAGCAGCCATTTTTTTTTAATAAACCTATTATATTGTAATGCATTTGTTCAGATAAAATAATGTGCAAACCAGTTGAACCATGTAACTTTAACAGCAATCTACTTTATTTTAATACGTATTGTATGTCCCTCTTTCGCCACCATCCTTACTTCTTTAGTTGGCATTCATTGGATTGGTGCCACAAAAGGCAAACAAAGTTGATTGACATTAGAATAACATCTGGATAAACATGGCAGCTGTTAAAGAGTTAACACTCTAAATGACAAACATTTACAGCTAATGACAGGCCGTAGATCATTTCTCCCAGGCCATACATTCAGGTTTTACTGGCTCGGCCTTCTCTCTCTTATTCCCATGCTGATAGTCATCATGGTGTAGCTTTTTTGCAGGCCTTAAAAAAACAAATGTCCTAAAATAAGACTTAACCCCTGATCACATTTCCATAAGGAGAAAGCTCTGTATTCAATGAGACATTTGAAATATAGCAGGAATGCGGACGTGCGCTAAAATAGTGAACAGTTGTTGGTTTTTAAGTAGTGGCAACGACAAAGGCCAATGGTTCGTCATTGGAGTAAGAAGTCTAATATAGACGCATCCTGTCTTAAATAGTAAAGATGTGGTCACATAAAGGTCATGGACAGAGTTATATTGAGGCCAATGTACCCTTAAGGTGATTGTCACTGTATCGGATTATTTTAAGTGTGACAACTTGGTATTCTGCCCCATAGAGATCCACTCTCACTCAAGCTTATTTTGTCCTGCATAAAGTGACTATATTTATTCTACCCGATGACATGTGCAATGCAAAAAACCCCCAGGGTAATTTTGGTTTTGGGCAGGCAATGATGTAATGTACCTTAAATTGTCTGTCCTGTTCTCTTGACCAAAACATCAGTTGTTACTATGTCATCATTGCGGTGCATTTTTTCAAACCAGATTATTTTCGGAGCTAAACGCATACATAGTCACAATGGCGGACTTGTGTAACCAGCTACTGTTTTTTTTATTTAGGTGAGACTTAAAGGGGTATTCCCAAGATCATTAATGATCACCTATCCATAGGATAGGTGATAATTTTCTGATGGCTGGGAGCCCCACCGCTGGGACCCCCACCAATTGTGAGAAAGGAGTTCCCGAACCCCCAGATCCTAATCACTGCTCGACCGCATGCGCCTGCTGCTTCATTCACAGTCTATGAGAATGACAGAAACAGTTGAGCACTGCACTCAGCTGTTTCCATTATTCCCATAGACTTTGAATGGAGTGGCTGGTGAATGCTCAACCGCCGCTCAATTCAATGTCCTCCTCACTGCGGTCGAGCAGTGAGGAGGAATAGGGGTACAGGGCCCCCGACCTCATGATCAGTGGGTCCCCCACCGATCAGAAAATGATCAACTATCCTGTGGATAGGTGCTAATTTATGATTTTAAGGACTATTTACATGAACAAATAATCAGTAAGATTCCAAGGCTAATGAGTGATCGTGCGTGATAATCACTTAATGTGAATAGGCAAAGCAACTGAAAGACTAGCGAAAAAACGCTTGTTAATTGTACAAAAAATTACTTATGCGAACATAAAAATAATCCTTTGTCGTTCTGACGTTGTGGAATATAAACACGGATTGTTTGATTGATGCAGAAATGTGACATTGGTAAATAGGTGAATAAACAATACATTTTTATTAAGACGATAATGTTGAATGTAAATACTTGTCTGTAATCACCATTCATTTGCTTATAGTTATCGTATCGAAGATTGCTAATACGTATATATACAAATGGACCTTTAGGCAACTTGTATCTCTTCTAGATCAAAGTTGTTTTCTTAGTTTATTTGCATCATGTCTTATGGGAATAGTTAAATGGGTTGTCCAGGACATTTCGAAGAATTGCTGCATGCAGGGGATGTGATAAAATTACAAAAGAAGTATTACCTGGTAAATCCCCAGCCGCTCCAGCGCAGACGCTCCAGTGCTGCCCACCGGTCTCTGTTGCTGTCCAGCAGAGATGACGTTACAAATACCTGCGCATAACTGCTGCCGATCACTGTCCTTAGTGGTGATGGTTGCATGGTGGGCATTTGACCTATGAGGACAGTGACTGGCTGCAGCGATCATGTGCGGGTAGTCGGGATGCCATCCCTGCTGGACAGTGACAGAGACTGGCAGGCAGACTTGCAGCATCGGCGCTGGAGCAGTTGGGGATTTACCAGGTGAGTATTACTTATTTTATTATATTATCACAGCCAGCCTTTTAAATGTCCCAGATAACCCAATTAATCTTATCCGTTTATCAATTTGTTTTTCTGTGTGGTCGGCCGCAATTTCCCCTTTAGTAATCTCCAGGGGGTTTCAGAAGCCAAACTGATCACTGGGGTGGTTTCCCATTAAAAATAGGTTGTTATGTTGGGACAGCCCTTTAGGGGAATTTAAATATAACAATTTAGCAAATATACTAATGATCGATGCCCAGTATACATGTAACATCCGTAAAGATGGACATTAAATATCACACCAATTATCGTACACATGTGGCTCAGGTTGGTCACAAGCTGGCCATAGACTTGAGATTTTAGCTGTCCGACAGATGAATGAAGTGTAGTTTGTCGTACTGTACTTTTGGCGGATACTACCACAAACATATACAATAGTTCATAGTTAAATATTGCCATGTGCAGCAGTCGATCGTACTATGAACTACAAATTATAGCCATATTAGCCAACAACCAGCCAAAACATTCTACACAATATTTCTATAGATTGTGAGAAATCAGTCACACGGCCAATTAATGGTCTATTGTTGGCCAATATTTATCTCAAACCTTTGTCGATCATTTATACCCATAATACATGGGGTCGAAGATGTTTTTTTCTCTGCAAATTTCATTATCAGTTTAATATGTTTAGAGACGTTTTCTGGCTAAAAAAAAAAAACAAATTCCAAGAAATAATGTAAAGTGCTTGTGTTGGCCTGTTATATTCATCTGTTATCTTTTAGCTATGTCTGTGTCTTCTGTCGCTGTCTTCTAAATTTGACAACAGGAATTGGCTGCCATTATTGCTCCCACAGGGGTTGATACCAAGCTTTCCCACAATACAGAATGGCAAATCTGCTAATCTTACATTGCTCATCCATAGCCCTGCAGGAATTGGAAGTTATAAGGGCACATTCAGATGTGGCGGAATTGCTTTTGAATTCCGCTGCGGACAGTCTGCAGTGGAATTCTGCAGCAGCCGTTTTTTTACATTGGTTCCTATACATTCATAGGTAACTTAGTTCAGACGTTGCGGAAAATAACTGTGCGGAACTTAGGCTGCGGTTCAGATTTTTCACTCCGCAGCATGCACATTTTGTAGTGGAGAAGCAGCGGAATTTCAATGCAAAAACTGAAATCTGTGGCAAGTCCGCTGTGATATCTGCAACGTCTGAATTACCTGTCAAATATGCAAATGTTGCTGCAGATTCATTGCGTAATTGCCGCGAATCTGCAGCAACATTTGCAGCGGGAAAAATTCTACCACATCTGAACATACCCTAAGCCAGACAACCTGCCACCTGTACGGGAAAAGGTGGTATAGGTATATTGACCTATTTCTAGGAAGCTATACCTAAAAAGAAACCTTGGTGCGGCGCTGTTCCCTACTAGTGAAATCCTTTGAATGGTTCCCAGTAACAAATATCCAAGAGTGACCTTGAGGTGACCTTCAAAGGATTTCACTAATAGGGAACAGCGCCACACCAAGGTTTCTTTTTAGGTATAGCTTCCTAGAAATAGGTCAATATACCTATACCAACTTTTTCCGTATTGTAACCGGACAAAGTTTTGCATCTGGATGAACCCGCGGCTTGCAGTTTCCTGGATCTCTACATTCCCTAGAATACGTCTACGGGGATGCCGTGCTCCTAGCATGACATCACCAGGTGAGCACTATTCAACAGTCTCTTTTTCTTGACAGTTTCATATGTGGCATAATGCCCTATGTCTGCGCCATTGTGTATTTTTTCTCTCCTTCAAGTGAACCTGTCACCTGTGTCCCTCATATAAGAAACTGATGAATTTTTAACAAGATGTGATCTAAAGAATTTTACTTTATATGTATGATATTTTTTTAATTTAGGTAAAAATGTTCTTTACTATTATATGGTACCAATAGGGAGTGAGTCAGAGAGAGTAGAACATTTTATTTCTGTGGTCCATTAGGGCTTTTATGGTGTGGAATGTATTTCCTGACACTGTATAGCAGTACAGCAATGTGTTGACATAGTAAGTACTAATTTAGGCATTCAGCTAGTTCTGTTTTACATTTAGGTTGATACCATAGACATCGCTAATAATTACTTATAGTGTTCCCGGTCAACTCGCAACTCTCAAAACAGAGCTGTTACGTATCATGCACACATAGGAAGGACTATATCAGCAATGCAGTCCTGTCTCTGTGCTCCGTCAGATAAGGGCATGACCACACATGGCGGAATTCCTCCGCAACTGTCCGCATCCATGCCGCACAGAATCTGCGTTGCAGATTCTGCTGCGGATCTGCACAAAATGTGCAGTACATTGATGCGGACTAGCTGCTGCGGACTGCGGGAAAAGTGCTTCCCTTCTCCCTATCAGTGCAGGATAGAGAGAAGGGACAGCACTTTCCCTAGTGAAAGTAAAAGAATTTCATACTTACCGGCCGTTGTCTTGGTAACGCGTCCCTCTTTCGGCATCCAGCCCGACCTCCCTGGATGACGCGCCAGTCCATGTGACCGCTGCAGCCTGTGCTTGGCCTGTGATTGGCTGCAGCCGTCACTTAGACTCAAACGTCATCCTGGGAGGCCGGACTGGAGACAGACGCAGGGAGTTCTCGGTAAGTATGAACTTATATATTTTTTTACAGATACATGTATATTGAGATCGGTAGTCACTGTCCCGGGTGCAGAAACAGTTACTGCCGATCGCTTAACTCTTTCAGCACCCTGGACAGTGACTATTTACAGACGTCTCCTAGCAAAGCTCCCGTCATTACGGGAGCCCCATTGACTTCCTCAGTCTGGCTGTAGACCTAGAAATACATAGGTCCAGCCAGAATGAAGAAATGTCAAGTTAAAAAAGCAAGACGCATCCGCAGCACACATGACATGTGCATGACAGCTGCGGACTTCATTGCGGAACTTTGAATCTCCATTGAAGTCAATGGAGAAATTCCGCCATGAGTCCGCCACTGGTCCGCAACAGACAGAGCATGCTGCGGACACCAAATTCCGCTCCGCAGCCTATGCTCCGCAGCGGAATTGTACGCATCGTGTAAACGAACACTGCTAAATAGAAGTGTAAGTCAATGGAGAAACGGCTCCGCTGCGGATTAACGCTGCGGAGTGTCCGCAGCGGAATTTAAGTGAAATTCCGCCATGTGTGAACCCGCCCTTAGATAGGTAAAGTGAGTGAAGTTAAACATTTACATATATTGTCTATATAACATCAGGTAATTATACTGTTCTGGTCAAGTCTTTTAATATGTTTTAATTCAATATTAATCGTTTACTTCAGGCTTCTATTTTTAAGTAATACAACTCTAAGGAAATTGTGCTTTGCTGCGTCACTTATATTATCATTTACTGGATGTTCCTGTCACAGTCCAATGTGAAGATTAATTAATGTTGCCTTTTAGTGGTTTTGCATAAGGGATTGTTGGCTATTGTCCAAACGAGCTGAGTTCTCCATCAGTGGTAAATCTGCCATAAGCCAACCTGAGACAGTTTTCCACATTTTGGGGGCTGGGTTGGAGTCAGAAATAAGCAAACAATCTATATTCTGAGGGAAAGGAACTAGGAGGGGAAACCTACTTCAACATATTACTTTTGTTTGGATATCTTTTAAAGAGATTTTCCATAGGTAAAAAAATAAAGTTTACTACGGTGAATAAATTACATGCCAACAGTTCACAATATAGGGTCCACAAGAGTGCATTTTTGTACAAGGAGTGTGTACATACGCGTATATGTATCAATGGATGCCCACCACCTAAACAAAAGACCACTTGAAGCTGCGTTCCATAAGATCTCTCATCCTTAAATGCAGCCGTAACTCCCCCACAATCAGCTGGCGGCACCCACACCATTGGGTCCATGGTTGTGCCAAGTCCTCCAGCATGAAACCCACTCATGGCAGCAGTTCTCTGCTGTGGGTAATAGAGGGGGGTCCTCCTTCTTAGCCCATTTAAGCTTTTTTTGCCAATGGTTTGTAAAATGTACACTTATATTTTTAAAAATACATCAGATGCAATTGAGCGGAACAGGATTATTGATCAGAGCCCTTATCATGTTGGACTTTCTTGATCACATGCAATTCAATATTGTAGTCATTCATCATATGCATCATTTATCTTATGTGAAAGGATATCAGATGATTAACTGAATCCATCAAGGACACAATTTTGCATTTATGAACATCAATATCATTGTGTCATGTGACTCACGTACTAATAAACATGGGTGATATATATATATATATACAAACAGAAATGAGCAGCACTCAAGATTCAATTCCAAGATGATAGTGAGCTCAGGCAGGTAATCCCGATCCAAGGGATATGGGTAAATATAGAAGAAATCCCACAGCACACCAATGTAGTAAGAAAAAGTGGTTTATTCAGTCAGCACAAGCTGCAACGTTTCCATCCTGCTATAGGACCTTTTTCATGCTTGTGCTGACTGAATAAACCACTTTTTCTCACTACATCGGAGTGCTGTGGGATTTCTTATATATATATATATATATATATATATATATATATATATATATATATATATATATATATATATATATATATATACTTATTTATTTTATTTACATACCCACAGATGCTCTGTACTACCAGCTGCGGGTTTTATAGGTTTAATGTGTAGTTTCACCTTTGAACACTGTTTTAACAATTTAGATCAAGATATGATCTGAATAAACAGTTTCACTATTTTGCAAGTACTTTGCTTTGTCTATCATTTACTGATCCTAAGATACAGCATTTATTACAGCTCTTTTTTATTTAGAGCTGCAGGAACTATTTTGCAGGCTGTTGAGCTCAAATCCCCCTGCATTCCCTGCTTCTTTAGTGTCTGCTTAGGATTTGCTCAAATGATTATTCTGGGAAGTGTAGTCTTTCTTTATATAAAACAAACAGAACTAACTCCAAGAATTGCAGTGCATCAGAGATCATAGCTTTATAGTAGCTCAGCTTAAATCTTACATCTATGTCTGTCAACAAGCTTGCTGTAAGGCCGGGTTACCATGGGACAGATACGCTGCATAAAAATCATGCAGCGTATCTGACCTGGAACATGCAGTACATTCCGTCCGAAAACCGCACCAGTTTCGGACGGAATTTCCGCTGTGGGAAGCAGCGCTAAAAAAGCTCATACTTACGTAGGCCGTTGCTATGGCGATGCAGCCCTCCATCACAGTCCGATCCGGCCTCCCTGGATGACGCTGCAGCCCATGTGACCGCTGCAGCCTGTGATTGGCTGCAGCGGTGGTCACATGGGATGTAACGTCATACTAGGAGGCTGGCCTCTGACGTCATCCAGGCTGCCCTCCTGGGATGATGTATCATCCCATGTGACTACGGCTGCAGCCTGTGATTGGCTGCAGAGGTCACATGGGATGCAACGTCATCCCAGAAAGCCGGACTGCATGAAGGAGGAGGGCGTTCTGGTTAAGTATGATCTTTTTTTCCGTTGTTGAGATTTTTGCGGCGTATTTGCTGCGAATACGCCGCAAGAGTCGCAACACTGGGCTTTCTGTTGCGGGTTTTGCATCCCCATTGAATTCAATAGTGGAAACCCACAATGGAATATCAATAAAAACGCAGCATAAATTGACATGCTGTGGAATTAAATTCTGCACCGCAAATCAATTTATTAACGTTTACGTTGCATTTTTTCTTCCCGCAGCGTGGGCATGAGATTTCCTGAATTTTCTGGGAACACAGAATTCGTTAAAGCAAAGTATTTACATATGTAGTCAACTTTTTATGTCGATTATATGGAAATGAAAAATACAAAATGGTGCTCAAATGTAAACATTTGCCTTAAATAAATAACGCTAAACTAAAGAGAATGCTTGCAAAGGCTGCGTTCACATCTGCATCAGGCCTCCGTTTCGACAAAACTTTCCGTCGGAATGGAACCCTGAATGACACAAAGCTCCGACGGAATGTCGGAACGGAGCCCTGACGCAGATGTGAACGCAGCCTAACACCTTTTATAGAGAACCTATAACCTCTCCTGACATGTCTGTTTTAGTAAATACTTGAATTCCCCTTGAAATAACAATTCGAGAGCATCTCTTCTTCAAAATTGACTTTATGCCGTTCCTCTGTCATTCCTCCTAGAAATGTATGAATAAATTGATTGGACAGTGTCAGATTGAATAGAAACACAACCTGTAAAAGATCTGCCAGACACAGCTTCTGTGTCGACGCCCGTGGGTAATCAGTCTGCACCTGCTCCTAAGTCTGAGAGAGTGACACGATCTTCTACCAGTCAGGCTGGGAGGCTGAGGAGTGGGAGAGCCTATCACAGCCTGGCCAGACGGAGCTAGCTCCCGCCCTCTGTCTATTTATACCTGCATTTCATGCTCCTCATTTGCCTGTGATTCTTTTCTGTTTCCTGGCTCTGCTGCTCCTGCTATGATTATTGACCTTGCTTCATTTTTGACCCTAGTTTTACTGACTACGCTCCTGCTCTGCGATTTGTACCTCGTGCACTCCTGGTTTGACTCGGCTCGTTCACTACTCTTGTTGCTCACTGTGTTGCCGTGGGCAACTGCCCCATTTCCCTTAGCTTCTGTGTACCCTTGTCTGTTTGTCTGTCGTGCACTTATTGAGCGTAGGGACCGTCGCCCAGTTGTACGCCGTCGCCTAGGACGGGCCATTGCAAGTAGGCGGGGACTGAGTGGCGGGTAGATTAGGGCTCACCTGTCTGTCTCCCTACCCCGTCATTACACAACCCCAACTGGTTACACAATTTGTTAATATGTTACTAGAAAGAATAACAGAGGAATGCAACAACGCAGAGTTTTAAGAAAATATTCTCCAAAATTGTGATATTAGGGAGAATACAGTTAATTACTAAAATTGCCAAGTCAGGAGAGGTGACAGGTCTTCTTTAATACAGGCTCATGTGTAGACTATTTAAAACAATATCATTTACTGTACTTAAACTTAAAGGAATTTTCCATGATGTTTTAAATCAATCCTAGGAATCGGTAATAAATTAAAAAAATAATAATTGTATTATTATTACAGTTTTAATTCTTCCTCCTTCCTTCCCAGTGTTATGCCCAGGTCATAGTGACTTTTTTTTTCCATAGAGATGTTACTTCACGTGAACGCATTGTTTTTAAAAAAGAAAATCCTCTGATGTATCCTATTTTTTGCTTGCTAGATATAATTTTAAAATAGATGTTCTAGTGAAAGTACAATAGTGGCGTTGTATATTTGTTTTTAGTCCAGTTCTTCAGGTCCACTTATACGATGTTACATGTCAATGCATTAGACTCAATCCTGCCGCTATGTCATGCTATCGCTATGTTAGAGATAACCCATTTCAAGAATAAGTCTGGGCAAAAGTTCTGTGCCTAGGCTCTTTCTGTAACTACTATAGACTTTTTTGGAGAGGGCCACACGCAAGGAAAGCAGGCAGGATGAATTAAAAAACAGGGATCTGGAACCGCTGTTCTCCTGATAGGTGAGGATCTGAAAGGCAGGACACTCGCCTATCAGGCATTCATGTCCTTGTAGATATGCCATAGATGTTGAAGATGGGAATAACCCCAGGTGGAATAGGGGAAGGGTTTAAAATGTCCTGCGATTTTGAATGCAAATGTTGGGAGACAGGATACTAGCTTTGACTTAAAATTTTTAGACTTCTTAACCCCCCAGCCCATGACAGATGGTAATACCCATAGTCAATGCCCTAGGGTTACAGTGCTTTTATTTCCAATTCTAACCAAAGGAAATCTGTTACATCCGAAAGTTCATTGGATGTATTGACATCTGCTGACCTATATCATGTCATATTTTCTGTTCGGCAAAGCTAGGTGACAACTTTTATGGAACTGTAATGGCAGCCACTGGACAGCTTGACCTCTTATGTTTTATGCTACTTTACTGTTTTTATGACTGTAGTTCAGTACTGAAAGAAAACGCTCAGGGTTAAATTTCAATGTGAAACTACATAATAATAAAATGCTCTCTGTGGCCACTCCTTGAAAGCGAGCTTGCACCAAGTACTTTTTATACCCACGTCGGATTAACATGGTGATGGAATAACTGTACATATAAAGATATGCTTTGTCTCACAATACATTGAAGCATGGCTTAGAATACTCCTTGTAATGTGTGGCATTTGCAGCGTGGTATGTAATGACTATGGCATCTGACTTGGCACGTAGCATAGTTTCTAATGAAAGTAAATCTCTTTGGATAGTGGATGTAAAGTGCATCTCTACAGCTGTAAATAGAGGATATCATTTAATGGCTGTGTTTGGTTTGCTCAATAGATTTGCCAGAATGGATATTTGCATTGCAAGGTTGCTTTCAAACTCATGCCCACTTCTCCTGCCACACTCTTCTTTCACAGTGTACTGTACGTAGGGTAAACTTCTTTCATTTTTCCACTAAGTGTTTGGACTTGTACTTTAGAATAGAAGCCATAAAGTTTATTTTCAGCAGGCTGACTCATTATACTTTTAAACAATCCTGACAGGTCGAATATATGAACATTGTGATTTTACATGGGGGAGGGGAGGTGTGCGATGCACAGAAGTAACCCTTCCAGCACTAAAGATTCACCATGTGCCATGAAGCAACATGTGTTGTCTGGGTCACAATTGTAACTGTCACTGCTCTTGACGTCGTAAGCAAATATGTAATAAATCGTGCATGACATTCTTGATGCCAACATTTTACAATACATAGTATTTTATGTGGACTGTTCACATAGTCCAAGCAAATATACACAGTCGAGTCACATTATTATGACTACCAGCTAATATCCAGAGTAACTTCCGTGTGCAGCACGGACAGCAGCTAGACGCGATGGAAGTGACTCAATAAGCTAATGGTAGGATGTCTCAGGTATCTGGAGCCATGCTGACTGCAGTGCATCCTACATTTGCTGGAGGGTGCGTGGGGGAGGATCCATAGAGCGAACAAGACGATGGAGGTGGTGCCACAAATATCGTGACTCATCGGAAAGGCAACCCTTTGCCAATCATCTATATTCCAATTCCGATACTGTCGTGCAAATTGAAACCTTTTTTTCCGATGCACCTTTGTTAGCATAGGAGCAGTGAGCCTCCGTCTGCTTCGGAGCCCCATACGCAATAGGGTTCGCTGAACTGTTGTTTTAGACACATGTCTGGTAGCCCCCTGGTTGATTTTCACGGTGAGCTGCTCCACTGTAGCGTGTCATTCGGCCCTCGCACACCTCTGTAGCCGGCGTTCACCTCTCACATCAATGGCACGTGGTGCTCCACAGTTTCCACGTCGGTTATTCCCAATGGTGCCATTTCTCCTCTCACGATACACTTTCACCACAGCAGCACGCAAACAGTTCAGAAACTGCGCTGTTTGAGAAATACTATCACCCTTGGCCCGAAAGCCAATAATCATCCCTTTTTGCAACTCTAAATCGCCCCTTTTACCCATGGTAACAAAGAGTGACATGTGTTCAGACAGCCTATCCCACACCTTATATACCCACCAAGCCAGCCCACGACACTTCACTTTCTTCATGGGCTACGCACTATCAACGTCAAAAGTAAGAGGTGGTCATAATAATGTGACTCAACTGTGTAAGTGATCTATACTGATCTCAAATGGGTAGATATACAAAGCAAAATGCTCCGTAATTCTGGCTAAAATTGCGCCACAAAAGTAGCAGACATGGCGTGTGCCACATTTAATATGTGTTTTAGACACTTCTTTCATTTTCCTAGCCACTTTTGGAAGTGTCAAGCAAAAGGGGCATGGCTAAGAGAGTTGTAAAAAGTGCCAGATTTGAAAACCACGTGTGCCATTTAATATTAATGTAATGTACGCCACCCAAAAGGTGGTATAAGGAACATAAAAGTGTCTAACATGTCGATCAAAATGTGCAAAATTTAGCATAAAGCGTGTACCACTGTAATAAATTTGGCACCGTTTCTGCTTGTGTGGTCCAGTTTTATACTGTATAGCTTTAAGAATTACTTTCGTGGATTGTGTGACAAATTTGCTGCGTATTTGTGTCTTGTATTTGAGTACGGTTTTTCACATAGCATTGATGTCTATGGTGAAATTCTGCATCCAAAATCTGCAACACATTCAGAAAACACTGCGTAAAGTATTTCCGCAGTGGCAAATGTCCACACGGAAATGGAAACCATGTATGAGTGTGTTTTCATCCGTAGAAATACATGGTGTAAATTTTGGCAGCAGATATTTCTGCTACGGAAAATTACATAACTCTAAAAAGGTATGTCCACACACAGCGTAAACACTGCGGAATTTCCGTCTGGAAATTCTGCAGTATTTTTGCAAGAGAATTTTCCGCTGTGAGTGTTAATGTACCCAAAGAATCATTCACTCAATATGACGATCGCTTGTCTGATCTTTCGTTCTCAAATTACCCAAAATCCTGCTTTCTGTTCTTTGAGTCTGTTTTTTTTCCTGTTTACCTGGTACAGAAATGATTCCGTTTCCTATGCATTTCCATACAATACAGTGGACTGTTGGGCTGAAATTGGATCACACGTGCAGAATGTGGTATATTTTGGACCTCAAACAGATGGAAATTTGGATTTTTGTGACAAAACACAACTTTGAAATTCAGTTGTGTCTAAAGCTGGCCATAGACGAGAGACATTTGTCTGTAGGATTTGCCTACAATCTTGCTTGTTTGCTGGATAAAAAGATGAATCGGACAGGTTGGACTTTAACCCACCCAACCCCCTGTGCTCTGGAAGAGAAGGAGTGCCGGAGGTGTCTAGAAACCATTTTGATAAATGAGACCCATTATGTTCCAGGAAATAGTTATAGGATTTGTTAATATTTAATGTGCAAATTAACTACTACATTCATGCAATTTTGCAATTTTTTGTAATTTTTTTTTAGGCCAATACAAGGATTGGATCAGATTACAGTAGAGCTGTCTTTCCTTTATACTTACTGTAGAGAATTTATGAAGACTGGCGTTTCATACTTACAGGCTTCTAAAGAGCGCTGGAGTAAGACGCGCTTCATTTATTAAGAGGCGCACACCTATTAGTAAAGGAAACATCCTTTGGCCATCCGTGTGCCAGAATGTCAAATCTATATTTTTGCTATAATTTACGCCTATTTCTGGCATAAATAATATAAAATTTGTTGGGCCACGGCATGCCCCGTTCACTAAACTCAACCTATTTCTTGGTAAAGTGGCGTGAGCAGCGCAAATTCTGCAAAGGTAGAATTTTTGGTGCAAATTGCGCCTTTCCTACATAAGAAAGCTGGCGTAGAACTAATAATACATTTCCCCCATTGTATCTTATGAGGCAAATAAATAATGCACTAATAGCGTTGTCAGCATGCTGAGCGCAGGTAGATGGATGTACTGAAAGCTTGAGAGACCAAATAGAATAATAACTGGTGATCTCTGCAGGCCGGGATGAATGTACAGTGTGGCTCACCGGAGTAGTCAAGCAGAACGCTGCTGGGACACATTCTTAACTCACCACGTTATGGGACACATTCATGCTCTAGATTACGGCTGTGTCAATTAGACATTAAAATAGTCAATTTGGAACTTATTTTTAGTTATGGTATTTGAAATATTTTAGCTGTGCACTTTGCTAATCAAACCCGTCACTAAATATTAACTCAGTCACTGCCAATAACACGATTTCTCTTCAAAGATAGGTCTGAAGTTCACCAAGCTATTTAACATTATTATGCCCCAAAAAATCTTAATCAAGTAGAAACTACGTGGTCAACATTCTGTGCTAACTGAAACCCCGGCTTAAAGCTACACTAAGGCTAGGATCACACACATAGTTTTTGATGCAGTTTTTGGCTCGGTTTTTTTATGTGATCCTGGCCTAAAGGGGTTACCTAATGAAGACAAGTCCATCTCATATTGTGGGTCTCCCTGTCTGTGGTATTGCCTTCGGGGACCATGTCTGCTGTCATTGTCACCAAATCTGCACTGTAAGTGTTTATAAAGGCAGTGCACCCATTGAAATCAATAGGTGTCCATTGTTGTGAGCAGATGGCTGTGGTCATACTAGACATGAATTTTGGCTTTAGCTAGGAGAAAAAATTTTGCATCAGTATTCCCTAATAGGGTAAAGAAAAAGAAGTTGTCTGAAATAGCCCACCCCTAATTGTAATTGTATTACCAGCAGTTCTCTAATATAATATAATTGGAATCCTGCACTGGTGTTGGGAAATTCTAAACCTTTTTGCTACAGGGATTGTATATTGTGAATAACATTATTACAGGGGCTCTTGCAAAAGGTAGCGTCACCCAAATATAACATTTCCTATTACTTTATTAATTTATCATTTGTTTGCAAGTTTTTTTTTGTTTTTTTTTATACCCTGAACCTTCATGCTAAAACCCTTTTTAATTAAAACAATTGGGGGGTTATTAAAGCCTCACTTGACTGCATAGTATTATAGTATAGTATAATAGTAACAATAATGCTTAAAGTCCTACTCTGTGCCAGTATGTATATCTTAATAATTTCCCATAAAATTGTGACAAGTGTGCCATTTTTTTGTAAATGCTCATCAGGAAAAAGACATAAACAAAAGGATACTTTCTGCTAAACAAATGCAAAAAATTGTTTGTATTTTCGGAAACATTGGCTTACAATAGGTGTGGTGATAGTTGACGTGATTTGTGCCCAATTTACTAAAAGGCAAAAGCCTCTTAGGGCCTGTTCACATCAGCATTGTCTTTCCGTTGAGGGGTTCCGTCGATTGCACTATTGATTCCGTCAAAACAACGGAACCCTTTCACAACAATGACAAACGGAAACCATTAGCAAAGTTTCCGTCACCATAGAGATAAATGATGATGCAAACGGAAGCTAAGGTTTTCGTTTGCCTTTCCGTTGAGGGGTTCCCCCGACAGAAAGTTCAGATGTACCCCTCAACAGAAATCAACGCTTTATGTGAACGCAGCCTTAATACATTTGGCACATTTTGAACTGTTGTAGAGGCCGAAAAATAAATCTATGCCTGCTATGAGCGACACTGCACTTTTTCAGCTATTCCTCTTGACCTGTTGACATACATATAGCCGCAGCATATTTGATATTGTCGTATTCTAAGCGACCCATAAAATAAAGTTATTTTTTACCGTATGGTAAGCGGTGAAAGAGACAAAGGCGGAATTGCTGTTTTTTTTGCATCCCGCCCAAAAAAAATTAATAAAATCTAATCAATAGCTTATACAGTGAAGGAAATAAGTATTTGATCCCTTGCTGATTTTGTAAGTTTGCCCACTGTCAAAGACATGAACAGTATAGAATTTTTAGGCTAGGTTAATTTTACCAGAGATAGATTATATATAAAAAAAAAAAAAAAGAAAATCACATTGTCACAATTATATATATTATTTGCATTGTGCACAGAGAAATAAGTATTTGATCCCTTTGGCAAACAAGACTTAATACTTGGTGGCAAAACCCTTGTTGGCAAGCACAGCAGTCAGACGTTTTTTGTAGTTGATGATGAGGTTTGCACACATGTTAGATGGAATTTTGGCCCACTCCTCTTTGCAGATCATCTGTAAATCATTAAGATTTTGAGGCTGTCGCTTGACAACTCAGATCTTCAGCTCCCTCCATAAGTTTTCGATGGGATTAAGGTCTGGAGACTGGCTAGGCCACTCCATGACCTTAATGTGCTTCTTTTTGAGCCCCTCCTTTGTTGCCTTGGCTGTATGTTTCGGGTCATTGTCGTGCTGGAAGACCCAGCCACGAGCCATTTTTAATGTCCTGATGGAGGGAAGGAGGTTGTCACTCAGGATTTGACGGTACATGGCTCCATCCATTCTCCCATTGATGCGGTGAAGTAGTCCTGTGCCCTTAGCAGAGAAACACCCCCAAAACATAATGTTTCCACCTCCATGCTTGACAGTGGGGGCGGTGTTCTTTGGGTCATAGGCAGCATTTCTCTTCCTCCAAACACGGCGAGTTGAGTTAATGCCAAAGAGCTCAATTTTAGTCTAATCTGACCACAGCACCTTCTCCCAATCACTCTCAGAATCATCCAGATGTTCATTTGCAAACTTCAGACGGGCCTCTACATGTGCTTTCTTGAGCAGGGGGACCTTGCGGGCACTGCAGGATTTTAATCCATTACGGCGTAATGTGTTACCAATGGTTTTCTTGGTGACTGTGGTCCCAGCTGCCTTGAGATCATTAACAAGTTCCCCCCGTGTAGTTTTCGGCTGAGCTCTCACCTTCCTCAGGATCAAGGATACCCCACGAGGTGAGATTTTGCATGGAGCCCCAGATCGATGTCGATTGACAGTCATTTTGTATGTCTTCCATTTTCTTACTATTGCACCAACAGTTGTCTCCTTCTCACCCAGCGTCTTACTTATGGTTTTGTAGCCCATTCCAGCCTTGTGCAGGTCTATGATCTTGTCCCTGACATCCTTAGAAAGCTCTTTGGTCTTGCCCATGTTGTAGAGGTTAGAGTCAGACTGATTAATTGAGTCTGTGGACAGGAGTCTTTTATACAGGTGACCATGTAAGACAGCTGTCTTTAATGCAGGCACGAAGTTGATTTGGAGCGTGTAACTGGTCTGGAGGAGGCTGAACTCTTAATGGTTGGTAGGGGATCAAATACTTATTTCTCTGTGCACAATGCAAATAAATATATATAATTTTGACTGTGTGATTTTCTGTTTTTTTTTTGTATATAATCTGTCTCTCACTGGTAAAATTAACCTAGCCTAAAAATTCTAGACTGTTCATGTCTTTGACAGTGCGCAAACTTACAAAATCAGCAAGGGATCAAATACTTATTTCCTTCACTGTACATACCCCAAAATTATGACATTGAAAAATACAACTTGTCTCGCAAAAACCAAGCCCTAATACAGCAACATTAACTAAAAAATAAAAAAGTTATGGGTCTTGGAATGCGGCAATGAAATAACAAAAAAAAAATGTAAAAATTGCTTGGTCCTTAAAGGCTCTTTTCCAGAATCGACATCTATCCTCTACCTGCAGGGGGGGGGTTGACTGCTGTGACCACAGAATGAGCGTTCCCGAGGCCCCTAAGTGAATGTAACGGTGGCCAAGCATACGCAGTACCGCTACATTCACTGTCTAAGGGACTGACGGAGATGGTCGAGCGCTGTACTCGGCTATTTCTGGCATTCCCATAGACAGTGAGTGGAGTGACTCACAAAGGGGTACCGGGGATGCTCGTTCTCGTGATCAGTGGGGGTCCTAGTGGTCAGACACCGGCCAGTCAGACATTTATCACCTATCCTGTGGATGGTGATTATGGCCCAAAATAGGCCGGTCCTTAAGGGGTTATAACTTTGACTTTAATTACGTCTCCTGGGAGACCGCACCCACTTTTCTTGTCATTTTTCAAATTTGGCGAGTGATGAAAAGTCCAAATTCTGGCGTGAGCTGCTTAGTAAATATGGCACATTGTGCCTTCACATTGCCGTACCTGCACTGTCTTGGACCATGATAGAGTAAATGTTACAATTGTGGCCTTAATCACAAAAAAAATGTGCCTTTACAAGAAAATTTTTGAAGCATAAAAGATTTCCACTGGTCGAAATCGATCATTCTTATTACAATAATTTCAATTATTATGGTTAATGCCAGTAAAATTGTTTAGATCGTTAATGATAATTATTTTGTCTGCTCTGTGGTCAGCATGTGCCATCTGTGCCATCTGACCTGCCTCTTTTTTCTTCTCATCTAGAACACAACTAATAAAACCTCAAATCTGTGGTACCACACCAGAGCTCTGTATGCCTCCGATTTTACATGAAGGCACATAAAGATTTGTTTCTCTCATATTCATATGGAATTTTCCATATTCTATCACTTGCTGTACTTCAAGGTTATTCTTCACTAGAAGCAGTTCATCTAAGGGAAAATACCTCCGTAACCTGCTGTCGTGCAGAAACACGATATGATATCACAACAGTTGCCGGTTGTCTGTTTTCAGCAAATTAAGAAATTTATGTTATTTTTTTTGCATAATTATTAGTTGTTCAATATTTCAATATTCTTTCTGTATTAATTTCTTGTGGTTTTCAAGAACTTTGCTTGTTATTATTCAGTAGGAATATTTATAGTTTCTTTCCAGCAGATAAAATTCTGTCCATGGTAATGTGATGGACGTACAGGAGCACGGCTCGTTACAGTTACAGTATGTGTACCAGAGCTGTGTCTTCCAATGATCCCAGCACCCGTGTTTCGACAGGTCCATAGGGTTTCTATGCCCCGCTGTACAGGCTCTGTGCACACAGCTCTGTCGCGTGTATGACACATAACTGTGCAAATCATATAATAATATTCTATAACGTTTTTCTAACCCTAACCTTGACCTTTTGATCCATCAAAGGCATATTTGGGGAGTGGGAAGTGAGTGATTTTTAAAAAAAAATTTGTACTGACTAAATTTTGCTCACTTTTTGGATTTATGGAGGAATCAACCCTTGCCTGCTGAGGGATATAGAATGTAACCATGTGAATCTGAAGTTCATGCAAACCCCCCCACACACGTTAACATCAGAGCTTTGGCTTAGGAGACTGATGTAGATTATAACAGTACATTAGGGAATTGCTATTTTTGTAGGTCCCTAATATATTCTTAGGACATTTTTGGCTCTTTTTCCACTCCATTTTTTACTGTGGAGGAAATGTACAATGTTAGGGAATGGAAACGCATGAATGCCCCATTTACAGACTCACTTATTCCTGTAGATTTTTAGTACATCTTACCGTGGTTTTTGTTTTAGATGTGCAGTTTTTGTTCCAGTATCAGTTGTTAACAGTCTATTTTAAAATATTAAACTGTCTACATACACAGCAGTTTGCTTTGTGGCATTTTAATGGTGTATTTAGGGTCAGTGGCGATTTTTAAAAATGCAGCATACTCAAGGTGTGATGTTTTTTCAGTTTTTTTTTTCTCTATATGCTTCTCAATATAACTTAAAAAAACTCCTGGAAAATGATCGTACAAAATGACCCAAATTAAAAAAACGCCACTTAAAATGCTTCAAAGTACGCTTGCTTTTTACATGCAACAAAAAAAACAAACTTAAGTGTTGATGACAATTTTTTTAAAGTGGAAGCACAAGAATAAAAGGGGAAAAAAAGAGTAAAGCTGGGTTCCCATGTAGCGTAAACGCTGCGCAATTTCCGCAATGGAATTCTGTGTAGAAATTCTGCAGCATTTGCAGTAACAGCAAATTGGATGAAATTCAGAAAATCTCATGCCCATGCTGCGGAAAAAAAAACGCAGCCTAAACGATAATAATGTCAATTTATGCATTTTTTTTTCCCGTTGTGGGTTTTCCCCATTGAATTCAATGGGGATGCAAATCGCGCATCAGAAAGCCAAGTCTTGCAACTTTTGCGGCATATTCGGCAATTACGCCAAAAGAATCGCAACTGCGGAAAAAAAAAATCATACTTACCCAGAACGCCCTCCTCCTTCCTGCAGTCCGGCCTCCTGGGATGACGTTGCATCCCATGTGACCGCTGCAACCAATCATAGGCTGCAGCGGTCACATGAGCTGCATCGTCATCTAGGGCTGCACAGCTGGGGCGCGTAGCTATAACAACGGCCTACGTAGGTATGAGCGTTTTTTACCACTGCTTTACGCAGTGGAAATTCCGTCTGGAAAAATGCACCACAATGTGGTGCGGTTTTCAGACAGAATGTACTGCGGGTTACAGGTCGGATGTGCTGTGTGGTTTTTACGCAGCGTATCCGTCCCGTAGGAACCCGGCCTAAAGGTGCCCATACACATTACACAAAATTCACATGAAACCACTTGGCAGGATTGGGCAAAAATCGAGTTTCTATGGGGCCCACTCAACTCTCTCCTGATAGAAGCTGTTGGGGGAAAGAAGAATTGAGCATGTTAGATTTCAACATGCCCGATCCTTTATGCCCATTGAAGATAAGCGGCTACCAGAGGTTCCCCTCTACCCTGTTCGGCCAACAGTTATTTCATGTGTATGGCCACCTTAACTGGTTATTGCGATGATTAAAAAAACATTGGTATAAATTCAGGTTTACACATGGCGGTTTTGCTGATGTATTATTTCACTGCAGCAACCTAATATACAATGTTATTGAGTGGCAATATATGTAATACCATTGCAATTTTGTGATAGTTTTTTTTTAAGGGTTATAAACACAATAGGAATATGTTATATCTTATATATGTTTTATCTTATATACTGTATATCATATCGCTTTTGTGCTATAGTGTTGCAGTCGCTCCGACTGGACCATGTAGATATGTTTTACACCTACCTGCACAGTGTCTAGAATAAGGGGATTGGCTAAGGGGCATGTGTGCATTTGTCCCCTGCAAAGTATCATCGTATATGTATGCTAGTCATGAGGTGGTATAAGGAAGCTAATGGGCTTAGCGAGTTGTGCCCAATGTAGTACTATGTAGTGCTGAGAGTGCAAATCTGTTAAAAACGGGAATCTTCTTCCAAGTTTTAATGTATCTTTGTTAAAAACAAAACAATGGAATACGAAAAAATAATGATAGTGGTGACGGGCAGGTAATGTCCAAGGTACAGAGAGTGATGAGGAGATAGGCGGTGGCCTACGCGTTTCAGACCCCTGCTGGGTCCTTAGTCAGAATGCCCAGCTAGTAAAAGTAGTAAAAACGCCCCGATGTACGCACATAATACACGCCCAGTTGGACTTTTACTTTAAACACGCCCACTTGGACTTTTGCAAGCCTCATTTGCATAAATACAAAAATGGTCATAACTTGGCCAAAAATGCTCGTTTTTTAAAAATAAAAACGTTACTGTAATCTACATTGCAGCGCCTATCTGCTGCAATAGCAGATAAGGGTTGCAAAATCTGGTGACAGAGCCTCTTTAAGTCCCCTTTTGTTACAACATCCAATAATTGGCTGAACGATCGTTCATATGAATGTATGTTCCCGATCATTGTAAACATGTCGAAGCGATCAAACGGCAAATGATAATTTGCTCGTTCATCGTTGATTGCATCTTTTATTATGACATAAGAATCATTGCTTGTCGGCAGCATATCCCCTCGTGTAAACAGGGCATGTCCTGCCGACAATAATGTAAAATGAATGAGGGAGGAAAACGAACGATGGCCTGAAGGATTGTTTGTATGAAATAATTTATTATAATTGCAACATATAAATGCCTGCTATATCGGCGTTCATTACTGGCAATTTATCTGCCTTTGTAAAAGGACCCTTAGGGTTTGTTCACACAGAGTTTTTTGCAGGCAGATTTTGTCCTTCCTGCGACCATTGAGCGCCGCGGGCAAAAAACGCAGTGAAAAACGCTTTCTCTGCCTCCCATTGATGTCAATAGGAGGTCAGAGACGGAAATGTGGGAAGAAAGAGCATGACACTTTTTCCTCTCCGCAAGCGTTTTTTTCTGCTTGCGGGAAAAAACGCCTTTGTCTCCGATTTAAATCAATGGGAGGCGATTTCGGATGGTTTTTGGTGCTGGAAAAACTCTGTGTGAACTCGCCCTTAGATAATCAACTAATATCTGTTTATCCATTCAGTATTTATTTTTGGAAAATGTATTGAGGTTTATTGGAAATTTTGGGTGAAGCAGGAAACAGGTGGCTGAATGCATTTTTTCCATGGTCATTTCTGAAAAACTGCAATAAACATTTACTGTTTTCTGATGACCTGCTTTGGTTTCCCATGCACACAGTGAAGTATCCATGATGGGTTTATTGAGGCTGAAAGAGACAGTTTTATTGAGTGACAGAGGCTGCAACAACACTGCCCGAAGCTCGCTTCTAAGGACAGCTGTAAAAGTCACAGAGATCCCTCATGAAGGCTTCATCCCGACACTCTACCACCTGTAATGCTCACAGTAGGAAATAGCAGACATATTAGTCATGGCCAGCGTTGTCCTCCATGTTCAGGGTAGTAGCCAAATGTTTTTGATATGGGTCTTTTGGCAAAGAATAATATATAAAATGTCCAGATCAAAGGCAAGTGTTTATTTTACTAGAGCTGATAGTTCTAACATTGTGAAGATACCGCTTCATGCACATCAATTATACGAGTAAAGTAGATATGGAGGCGGTATAGACTGTAAACAGTCCGTCACAAGATGGCCACACAGGACATGACATGTATTATCACACACTGTTATCATGAAGCGTGTGTGTACAATGCATTAGACCTCGTATAGATCCATTAAAGGAGAAGCAGATTAGAGATTTCTCCATAGAGCCCATTCTATTAATTATATGACTAAGAATGTTGTTTCGGAAATATAAGTATGCACAAGTCATTTATTAGAATAAATTAAGTCGTGTTTGTCTTGGATAACTAATAAATAGGTGATATATCATGCATTAATAAGGAGATCTATGGGGTTACATATATACAGCTTAGAAAAATACTCAGCCCGGGAGGCAACATGTGTCCTGCCAGTTCCCCCCTGTTCAGTTTCTACATCATCAGGTTTAAAACTTACTTAACTTCCTCTCGGGGGCCTCTGGTGTTGAACTTTGAATAGAAAGCCATCATTCTGTCTTTTACAAAATTACTCATTTGAGGAGCATCTTCAATGGCATTGAAGTATCAGACGTGTTTATTAGGTCTCAGTTCCCATTCACACAACCCTGTTATGAATACATGTTGTATGGATCCGTATTATAGATAGGTGTTGTATGGATGCATTATACAGTGACTACTATGGTCCGATACTGTACATTTATCTGTCCCCATTTTTATATGAAGGCATAATCATGGGGAATCAGTGAGAAGAAAAATGATGGCATGCTCCATCAAATGCCATATTACAATAGTATTCTACCTAGAAGCATTGCTTCTAGGGGACAATATGGTGCTGGACGGAGGCACCATATGGCGGCACACATAGTGAATACTCACTGTTATTTATAAAACAGAAGGGACCTCCGTACAGGTTCTGAGCACCCGACTTTGCTGTTTGTATGTAGTCTTATTCTCACACAGATATCTAAAAATACAGCTTTATCCGTCAAATGTTGCAGATACCACACAAGAAACTTGAAAAGATACCACTCAATTGGGTTGCTCCATCATTTAATTTTTCAGTTTATTTTTATAATTCACTTTGTGATTAGTGGATAGATGAGAATTTATACTTCTGCAGAAATCGATGCAAACATGTGGGGAAAATACAAACTCCATGCAAGTTTTGCCCTTATATGTACCCCAGTGCTGTAAAGCAACAGTGATCACCACTATGGAGCCAGAATGATGGATTGACCACTCATTCTTTTTAGTTACTTCCCATTATAAGGAAATCTGTATAAGCACCGTCAGATACTGTATTCGGTTTGAGGTTTGCGTATACAGCAAGTGAACAACCAGTTCTTAAAGCTGATTGTTGGAAGTAGAAAATATGGATAAGTTTCAATGATGCATGTGGGGAGCAAAAACTTGCCGATCTGGTCTGATTCCACAGAAGAACCACTGTTTACACAAATTACCGAAAAAGTGAATGCTGGCTATGATAGAAAAGTGTCAGAACACACAGTGCATCGTAGCTTGCTGCATTTGGGGCTGTGTAGTCACAGGCTGGTCAGAGTTCCCATGCAGAACCCTATCCACCGCCTAATGTGTCTACAATAGGTATGTGAGCATCAGAGCTGACCATGGAGCAATGAAATATGATGGCCCGGTCTGTTGAATCATGTTTTCTTTTACATCATTTGGACTGCCGGGTGCATGTGCATCGCTTACTTGGGGAAGTGATGGCACCACGTTGCACTATGGACCAGAGGAGGGAGTGTTATTCTGAGGGCCATGGCCTGTTGGAAAAACTTGGGTCTAGCGTTTAAGTGAATTTTTGCTTTGACAGGTACGACCTACCTTAACATAGTTGCTGACCAAATACACCCCTTCATGGCGCCGGTATTCCCTAATGGCAGTGGTCTCTTTCAGCAGGATAATGCGCCGTGCCAAGCTGCAAAAAAATGTTCAGGAGTGGTTTAAGGAACATCACAAAAATTTGAAGGCATTGACTTGGCCTCTAAATTCCCCGATCGAGCATCTGTGGGATGTGCTGGATAAAGAAGTCTAATCCATGGAGGCCCCATCTCGTATTATCAGTGTAGTCACGGCAGTATGTGAGTACAGTCGCTAATATACATTCCGGTCCCCCGTCGCGCTGATTATGAGATTGTAATCGATTTTTATAGCGCTGGCAGGGGCCTGAAGTCTAGTGGCACAGTCTTCCTTCATGACGTCACAACTCTTCGTCATGTGACCGGTACCGCTGTACTCTATGTACAAGCAGTAGCAGTAGTTACTGCTTGTACATAGATTTTGTGGAGTCCATGCCTGAACGGGTCAGAGTTGTTTTGGTGGCACGAGGGGGACCTACACAATATTAGGCAGGTGGCTTTATTGTTGTGGCTGGACAGTGTATATACAGTGAAGGAAATAAGTATTTGATCCCTTGCTGATTTTGTAAGTTTGCCCACTGTCAAAGACATGAACAGTCTAGAATTTTTAGGCTAGGTTAACTTTACCAGTGAGAGATAGATTATATTTAAAAAAAAAACAGAAAATCACATTGTCAAAATTATATATATTTATTTGCATTGTGCACAGAGAAATAAGTATTTCATCCCTTTGGCAAACAAGACTTAATACTTGGTGGCAAAACCCTTGTTGGCAAGCACAGCAGTCAGACTTTTTTTGTAGTTGATGATGAGGTTTGCACACATGTTAGACGGAATTTTGGCCCACTCCTCTTTGCAGATCATCTGTAAATCATTAAGATTTCGAGGCTGTTGCTTGGCAACTCGGATCTTCAGCTCCCTCCATAAATTTTCGATGGGATTAAGGTCTGGAGACTGGCTAGGCCACTCCATGACCTTAATGTGCTTCTTTTTGAGCCACTCCTTTGTTGCCTTGGCTGTATGTTTCGGGTCATTGTCGTGCTGGAAGACCCAGCCACGAGCCATTTTTAATGTCTTGGTGGAGGGAAGGAGGTTGTCACTCAGGATTTGATGGTACATGGCTCCATTCATTCTCCCATTGATGCGGTGAAGTAGTCCTGTGCCCTTAGCAGAGAAAAACCCCCAAAACATAATGTTTCCACCTCCATGCTTGACAGTGGGGACGGTGTTCTTTGGGTCATAGGCAGCATTTCTCTTCCTCCAAACACGGCGAGTTGAGTTAATGCCAAAGAGCACAATTTTAGTCTCATCTGAACACAGCACCTTCTCCCAATCACTCTCAGAATCATCCAGATGTTCATTTTCAAACTTCAGACGGGCCTGTACATGTGCCTTCTTGAGCAGGGGGACCTTACGGGCACTGCAGGATTTTAATCCATTACGACGTAATGTGTTATCAATGGTTTTCTTGGTGACTGTGGTCCCAGCTGCCTTGAGATCATTAACAAGTTCCCCCCGTGTAGTTTTCGGCTGAGCTCTCACTTTCCTCAGGATCAAGGATACCCCACGAGGTGAGATTTTGCATGGAGCCCCAGATCGATTTCGATTGACAGTCATTTTGTATGTCTTCCATTTTCTTACTATTGCACCAACAGTTGTCTCCTTCTCACCCAGCGTCTTACTTATGGTATTGTAGCCCATTCCAGCCTTGTGCAGGTCTATGATCTTGTCCCTGACATCCTTAGAAAGCTCTTTGGTCTTGCCCATGTTGTAGAGGTTAGAGTCAGACTGATTAATTGAGTCTGTGGACAGGAGTCTTTTATACAGGTGACCATGTAAGAGCTGTCTATAATGCAGGCACCAAGTTGATTTGGAGCGTGTAACTGGTCTGGAGGAGGCTGAACTCTTAATGGTTGGTAGGGGATCAAATACTTATTTCTCTGTGCACAATGCAAATAAATATATATCATTTTGACTAAGTGCTTTTCTTTTTTTTTTTTTATATAATCTTTCTCTCACTGCTAAAATTAACCTAGCCTAAAAATTCTAGACTGTTCATGTCTTTGACAGTGGGCAAACTTACAAAATCAGCAAGGGATCAAATACTTCACTGTATATATGTAAACAATTCCATTTATCTGGCATTAATGGAATTTAACAGGAACCCTGATTATCAAATATTGTGGAGTTTCAGATGGCCATGGAAAAGTGTTTAAAAGCTTCAAAGAAAATATCTGCAAAAATCCAGGAAGACAGGCCATAATAAAATGCTAATACAAATGATACTATTATTGTTCTTCATCAGATTAGACTCATAATTGGTTTTCTCTGCTAGGTGCTTTGCTTCTGGTCCTCTGAGATTCCAACTCATCTGCGCTGGAAAGAAGTGTATAATTCCTGGACAATCATAATGAATACTGAAGTGAAGAATTTTTATATCCTTATATTAGACCGTTGGATAATATATGTAGGCCAAACAATTAAGTAATTAATTGAACACATGTAATTTAATCTCGGTTCTGTCTTTTAAGAAATCTGGCAACTGAAGCTCCGATCTATAATTGAAATTCCTCTGACATAGAAGTCGGTTTTGTAACAGCTGTGCCTTTAAGAAAAAAAAAAAAAAGCTCAACCTCTATATGCCTGAGAAAAGTGATCCCTTCTCAAAGTTAAGAGAAACTTGCCCTTCCTCCGCAACTGCTGTTCCTAAAGCAGCTAATATATTATTGATGTCCATTTGGAGTGTAAGTGCCTCATTTTCTCTGTAATTTGGAGACGACTCTCAGACAATGGAAATTATCTGGATGGAGCATCATTCATAAGGGAAAGTTTTTGTAGTTTTGTCTTCTTAAATAGCATGGGCAGTTTTTCTGTATGGGCAGATCAATGAGGTACATGATGTACAATTCTCATGGGATATCAGAACTTTATTTTATTTTAATATCTGTACAATATGTATCTATTTTTTGCCTAAATATTGGACGGGTTAACACCCTCATCCTATCGGCTTGGACTCTGGTCAGCTAACTGAGCATACATTGTGCCTTGCATTTAAAATGTACTTGGCAAGATATTAACATTGATGCTATAATGTGTTTTGTTTCTTTTCACGCCTAATTAAACAAGGAGGTCACTGTTTTAAAGAGACCACTGTAATTCGGGGATAATAAAATTAAAGCCAAATAAAATAGCACTGAATTAAAAAGAATCTGCCGTATTTTAACCACATCTTTTCACTGTGACTCTGTGATGCATATTAATGAGATTTCTTTTGGCCGAGCCACGCACCACTGAATGGATTGAGGTATTTACCTTCCTCCTCCGATTTGTAGGTAGTAATTATCTTCTCTTTGATGTGTGTTGTTGGGTGGATTCGTGCTCACATGGAGCGTTTATGACAGATGTAATCACTGACTCTTTTGTATGTATGGTATAATGTAAAAAAATGTATATATTACTCTTTACATGTCATTGCATGGTGTAAGCAAAGATAAAATTGTAGAAATAATTAAAGTTCTCAAAAAAGTCCTATAAATCAAGGACGTTGATTCTGTCGCAAGATGGAATTTTATATTGCGTAGCTGTATTAGACTGCAGCACCTGGGCTCTTATGCTTACAGGGGTCCAATGGGGCCTCTGCTACATAATATTAATAGTAGTACTATCAATAGAACTTGGAAAAATGCAATGAATAATTTTAATTGTATAAAAATTAGTCATGTTATAATTTCTTATATATTTATTATTAGGGTATGTTCACACGCTAGCTGGCTTTTACGGCTGAAATGACAGCCTGTTTTCAGAAGAAAACAGCTGCGTCGTTTCAGCTGTAAATGCTCCTCCTCGTATTATGCGAGGCGTCTGTGACGCTCGTATATCTTGAGCTGCTCTTCATTTCGTTCAATGAAGAACGGCTCAAATTACGTTGCAAAGAAGTGTCCTGCATATAATGTATATAAGTGCCCTGCACTTCTTTGCCGAGGCAGTCAATTTACGCGTCGTCGTTTGACAGCTGTCAAACGACGACGCGTAAATTACAGGTCGTCTGCACAGTACGTCGGCAAACCCATTCAAATGAATAGGCAGATGTTTGCCGACGTATTGTAACCCTATTTTCAGACGTAAAACGAGGCATAATATGCCTCGTTTACGTCTGAAAATAGGTCATGTGAACCCAGCCTTACAATAAAATCATTATATATATAGCGCGTTGACCATTAAATGGTTGCACTGGGGTCCAGGAGCTTTCAGACTAAATTCACACTACGTTCGGTATTTATGTTCAGCGGAACCATTTTAAACACCCCATGCGAGCATATGGCCAGATTTATATAACTTTATGACTATACAGTTACACACTTCTGCCATAGACTGCCATATATGTTATCATTTTCTATATTGTATTAAAAAGCACAGTCGACTGCATTTTTTAATGCAGTTGGAGCTGCAAGTTCCCGACGTATACTGGCCAAACGTATGTCAAAAGGACACCCTGTGCTATGTTTCTGATACTACCAAACACATTATATAAAAGCCTCTTTGTGTTACATTACTGTGAACTTTTTTCACTACTTTATTGTTGTGCTTGTCCATGACACATCATAGAAATATTGAGTAGTTCCACATCACCATCCACATCCATGCCTGCATGATAAGTACCCCATGGATGTTAATGAGGGGGGTCATTGATATGAATGGGTACCATTTAATAGTATATTTCCCCTGCAGCAGATGCTGAAATACCCTTTAAATGCCTTGCAACCATGTACAGTATATTGTAATTGGATCACTGTAGCAACTAATGGATCCATTATATTAAACAATGTTACTTATGCTATACCCAAACATATGTGTATATTGTATAAATATATATATATATATATATATATATATATATATACATACACACACACACGCACACACACACACACACACAAACACGCCCACACACACATACACACTTACACATACACACACACACATATATATATATATATATATATATATATATATATATATATATATATATATATATATATATATATATATATATATATATATATGTAAAAGATGGAGGTATATTTTGCTCTTTCCGGAGGACACTAGCACTTCTAATACAGGCAGCTTTGAAAATTTCCTGGTTATAAATTACAGTTCCATTTTGTGAGTGGCTTACGGCCAGTTTAGATCATGAATGATAAATTATTCAACATTGCAGGATATTTTCTGACAATATGGTTAGTGGAATATAATTTAGATACATAGCCATATTATATTCTTTTTTGGGGGGGTCGAATTTATTGGACCTCATTTATGCTCCTATTTTTATACAGAGAAACAAGAAACACAAATATAATTTAGATGTCTATATAGTGAAATTAATATGAATTATCTATTTTGACCAAGTTATGAACAATTTTACTTTTATTTCTAATGACTTTCTTAATAGACAACTGGGCGTGTTTTTACCGTTTGACCAAGTGGGTGTTGTAAAGAGAGTTTATGTGTGAGTATGTGACAGCACATAGTGATCTCGCAAGATCACGATGTGCTAAGTACATGAATGGAGAGAAGTGTATAACACTGATTGGTCAGCGTCATACACTTCTTTTTACAACGCCCACTTGGTCAAAAGGTAAAAACACGCCCAGTTGTCTATTAAGAAACTCATTAGCATAAATCTAAAATTGCTCATAACTTGGTCAAAATTGATTGTTTTTCTAAATAAAAACCACTGCTGTTATCTACATTACAGCACCAATCAGATTATGTAGGAGATAGGGCACTTATAATCTGGTGACAGAGCCTCTTTAAGGCAGATTTATAAAATTGTCAACAGTTCGAAAATATTTTTATAACAACTCCTAAAAAAAAAAAATTAAAAACATTTTATTTCCAAATTTAATGCAGTTGGACACACAAATATAAGTTTGAGACTTTCATACATGACCCCCACATGTGTTTGTTTATGATGTCACTTATGCAGAGTACTATTTCTGTGACCCAATCTTCCCTACGCAGCTGTATAACATTCAACATGTCACGGTTCACCAAAGAAATAACACCATTGTAATAATTGATGTTATTTCACCAATTACAGTACAGTAAAGTAAATTATACCACTATACATGACTTATTCTCCCAGGAAGGGGGATGTGGGCCTAGAAGACATATTGTGAAAATTGTCACTCGATCACATTTATGTCAAAAGAGAATAGCGCTGGGATTATTTATAGATTGACTAAATAAAGCAAAATGCATGTAATGCCCCTACTTCTCCAGCGTGGCACATTACTGCTGTAGCAAATGAAGCTAAATAATCTCTAGACAGAGGTGCCAAGATCTGGTAATGTAAATGTTAATGGTTCACATAAATATAAGGAGAATTAACTTTAATAGACTTACCCCACACCTGCAGCGGTTTTAATGTAAATTGCTGTAATACAGGATTTATGACTTCAGTAAATGTTGGGATTATACGTGATAGACAAACACAGTTAAATTCCTATATTCTGGCAGCTGATGGTCTGGAAATGGCCTGTCCATTAAAAATAATTCCAAAAGTTTATTTTAATATACAATTATCATATAGTACTAACATTATAAACTCTAAAGGTGGAACTAGAAGTTTCTGAATTCATAAGAACTGTAACATGAAGTCCATGTAATGGATTAGCGATAATACCCTGATAGTGTTATATACATACATATGGCAGCACAGTCGCATTTTATTCCATTTTATTCCATTACAGTGTAGATGATATTCGGAATAAGATTAAAAGCCGACAGTATACACAGTTCCATGTTTAGTGGGTATTCACTGTCAATGCTCGCTCTTAGGCCTTATTCAGACGAGCGTGTCTGTTTTGCGTCCACAAAAAAACATAGTGTATTTCATGCACTTCAATTACATGTGGCATTAGTGTCCTTTCTGTGTGGTATCAGTTTTTGACGTCCATGTTTCTGCACTTTCTCCTTTTTTATAATTTCTTTAGCAAATGATGCGTGAAAAACGGAGAGCACATTGATGTCGTCTGTGTGCTGTCCATGTTTTTCACGCATCCATAGACTTCAATGGGCAATGGACCAATATAGGACATACAGTGAGTTACACGCAACGGACACGCGCTGCGTGAAAAAAACACGCATGTGTGAATAGTCCCATTGATTTGCATGGGTCCGTGTGCTGTCAGTTATTTCAACAGACAGCTCGTGGACGTAAAATACGGTCCTATCAATAAGGCCTTACACTATAGTGCCTACTATAGGATAACTAAACGTTTCAATGTAGCTTGTACTGACTTAATTACAATCTACCGCGTAGAAATTACAAAGCAATAATGGCAGACACAAGGTTTCCTTCTGATCAAGATAGGAACATGGCCTTAAGATAAATAGCGAGAAAAGAGACATCTTTGGGCTGTTGTTGCTTTGACCCCGGGGAGATGACTATTAAGCCATTGAAAGGGCAGAGGCTGCCTTTGGCTCCCTCCACCTTAAAAATAGCTGCTACATTAAAATGAAGCGATAACGCTCTGCTAAGATCTGCATTCCGTACCTTTTTATTACACGCTTTAGATGTAAGACTGAAATGCTTATGGAGTGAAACAGCAATAAAACTGATATATTGGTGATACATTTTTGTCGGAAAGCTGAGGACATCTGCCTAAGACAAATACTCTAGATTTATTTTTAAACTTGCATTGTTTCATGATGAAGCTGTAATTGAAATGACAATGTACGAATGGCACATATAAAATAAGTGACAGGATCGCCACATTTTACATACAAACCTGCCTTAGACCTCATTCACACGACCGTGTCTGATTTTGTATCTTGAGAAAACTGGACCCATAGTGTCAGTGCTGCAGTAGATTTGCGTCCGTGTGTCCGTTTTTCACCTATGTTTTCTCGTCCGTTAAAAAACGGAAGGAGGCCAATTATATCACTTTTGTCACAATTTTAGTCACAACCCTCTAAAAACACCCAAGAAGGGCAAATTAATGCACAGACGCCATTTTCCATTGCTTTACAGCATATAGAGAGCTTTGTTTAATTCCCCTGCTTTGTTGGATCAGACTTGGGTTTTTTCTTGGCTGTTGATCATGTCTTCTAAACCTGTGGAAAGTGTTCTGTTGGCCTGGCTCATCTCTTGACGATTTGGCCAGCAATGTAAGACCCACATGGAGCAAATGTGCTCAAAGTGTGTCTCCTGGTGATGAAGCAATATCTCCTGGTGATGTGTCAGTGTCTCCTGGTGATGTGTCAGTGTCTCCTGGTGATGTGTCAGTGTCTCCTGGTGATGTGTCAGTGTCTCCTGGTGATGTGTCAGTGTCTCCTGGTGATGCGTCAGTGTCTCCTGGTGATGAAGCAATGTCTCCTGGTGATGTGTCAGTGTCTCCTGGTGATGCGTCAGTGTCTCCTGGTGATGCGTGAGTGTCTCCTGGTGATGCGTGAGTGTCTCCTGGTGATGAAGCAATGTCTCCTGGTGATGCGTCAGTGTCTCCTGGTGATGCGTCGGTGTCTCCTGGTGATGTGTCCGTGTCTCCTGGTGATGCATCAGTGTCTCCTGGTGATGAAGCAATGTCTCCTGGTGATGCATCAGTGTCTCCTGGTGATGCAGCAGTGTCTCCGGGTGATGAAGCAATGTCTCCTGGTGATGCGGCAGTGTATCCTGGTGATGCTGCAATGTCTCCTGGTGATGCTGCAGTGTCTCCTGGTGATGCGTCAGTGTCTCCTGGTGATGCGTCAATGTATACTGGTGATGAGGCAGTGTCTCCTGGTGATGCGGCAGTGTATACTGGTGATGCAGCAGTGTATCCTGGTGATGCGGCAGTGTATACTGGTGATGCTGCAGTGTCTCCTGGTGATGCGTCAATGTATACTGGTGATGAGGCAGTGTCTCCTGGTAATGCGGCAGTGTATATTGGTGATGCTGCAGTTTCCCCTGGTGATGCGTCAGTGTCTCCTGGTGATGCGTCAGTGTCTCCTGGTGATGCGTCAATGTATACTGGTGATGAGGCAGTGTCTCCTGGTGATGTGGCAGTGTATACCGGTGATGCAGCAGTGTACCCTGGTGATGCAGCAGTGTCTCCTGGTGATTCTGCAGTATATACTGGTGATGCGGCAGTGTATACTGGTGATGCGGCAGTGTATCCTGGTGATGCGTCAATGTATACTGGTGATGAGGCAGTGTCTCCTGGTGATGCGGCAGTGTATAATGGTGATGCGGCAGCGTATCCTGGTGATGCTGCAGTGTCTCCTGGTGATGCTGCAGTGTCTCCTGGTGATGCGGCAGTGTATACTGGTGATGCGGTGGTGTATACTGGTGATGAGGCAGTGTCTCCTGGTGATGCGGCAGTATATACTGGTGATGCGGCAGTGTCTCCTGGTGATGCTGCAGTGTCTCCTGGGGATGCTGCAGTGTCTCCTGGTGATGCGGCAGTGTATACTGGTGATGCGGCAGTGTCTCCAGGTGATGCTGCAGTGTTTTCTGGTGATGCGGCAGTGTATCCTGGTGATGCAGCAGTGTCTCCTGGTGATTCTGCAGTATATACTGGTGATGCGGCAGTATATACTGGTGATGCGTCAATGTATACTGGTGATGAGGCAGTGTCTCCTGGTGATGCGGTAGTGTATACTGGTGATGCGGCAGTGTATCCTGGTGATGCGTCAATGTATACTGGTGATGCTGCGGTATATACTGGTGATGTGGCATTGTCTCCTGGTGATGGGGCAGTATATACTGGTGATGCGGCAGTGTCTCCTGGTGATTGCTGCAGTATATACTGGTGATGTGGCAGTGTCTCCTGATGATGTGGCAGTGTCTCCTGGTGATACGACAGTCAGCGGCGTAATTAGGATAGACTGGGCCCCATAGCAAACTTTTGACCTCTCCCACAACCAACGCTCCCCCAACTTTACAACCCCCATCCTCCCGACAATGAAAATGTATCAGTTCTGTGTGCAATGTGAAAATACAGCTAGGCTGCCAAGTTGAAAATCATCTATCCCCCCCTATTTTATGAGATCCCATTAATAATGATCCCACAGCTCCCTGTAGATAGTGCTATACACAGTCCCTTGCAGACAGTGCCACTCTACCCCCTGTAGATAGTGGTTCACTCAGTCCTCCTGTAGATAGTGCCACACATATCCCCTTGTAGATAGTGCCACACACACCCACTCTTAGAAATTGCTACACACACCCCTTCGTAAATAGTGCCACACAACCCATCCATGTAGACAGTGCCATACAGCCCCCTTTTGTAGATAGTGCCACACAGCCCCCTCTGTAGATAGTGCCACATAAAACTCCCTTGTAGATAGTGCCAGACAGCCCCCCTTGTAGATAGTGCCATGCATCTCCCCCAAACAAATAAAAATATTGTACTCACCTAGCCCTGCTCTCGCCATGAATTGAGTCTCCTCAGCAGCCTATGAGACACTGAGACAGGACCCTTGCGTAGGCTGGCGTGATCCAGTGATGTCATTGCGCCGGCTTGCTGTCCCAGCGGCCTGTAGCATAGTGAATGGCAGAGCAGGGACCTAGCCTCCTACTCCGCCAAAGTATTCAATTGTATCCAGTGGCGTACCTATAGGGGTCGCAGCAGTCGCAATTTCGACTGGGCCCCGAAGCCAGGGGACCCACGGCCCCCCACTTGGTCTATTCAAAGTTAGTACAGCAACTGGGGCCTATGTAAAAAACAGAAGTTCATATACTAATCGTCTAGACTTTAATTAAAAGTAACTACAATCAATACCTTAATCCATTGTCATTTTTGCACTACCTAACTTTAAGTTATACTTACAGTGAAGGAAATAAGTATTTGATCCCTTGCTAATTTTATAAGTTTGCCCACTGTCAAAGACAAGAACAGTCTAGAATTTTTTAGGCTAGGTTAATTTTACCAGTGAGAGATAGATTATATTTAAAAAAAAAAAGAAAATCACATAGTCAAAATTATATATATTTATTTGCATTGTGCACAGAGAAATAAGTATTTGATCCCCTACCAACCATTAAGAGTTCAGCCTCCTCCAGACCAGTTACACGCTCCAAATCAACTTGGTGCCTGCATTAAAGACAGCTGTCTTACATGGTCACCTGTATAAAAGACTCCTGTCCACAAACTCAATTAATCAGTCTGACTCTAGCCTCTACAACATGGGCAAGACCAAAGAGCTTTCTAAGGATGTCAGGGACAAGATCATAGACCTGCACAAGGATGGAATGGGCTACAAAACCATAAGTAAGACGCTGGGTGAGAAGGAGACAACTGTTGGTGCAATAGTAAGAAAATGGAAGACATACAAAATGACTGTCAATCGACATCAATCTGGGGCTCCATGCAAAATCTCACCTCGTGTGGTATCCTTGATCCTGAGGAAGGTGAGAGCTCAGCCGAAAACTACACGGGGGGTACTTGTTAATGATCTCAAGGCAGCTGGGACCACAGTCACCAAGAAAACCATTGGTAACACATTACCACGTAATGGATTAAAATCCTGCAGTGCCCGCAAGGTCCCCCTGCTCAAGAAGGCACATGTACAGGCCCGTCTGAAGTTTGCAAATGAACATCTGGATGATTCTGAGAGTGATTGGGAGAAGGTGCTGTGGTTAGATGAGACAAAAATTTAGCTCTTTGGTATTAACTCAACTCGCCGTGTTTGGAGGAAGAGAAATGCTGCCTATGACCCAAAGAACACCGTCCCCACTGTCAAGCATGGAGGTGGAAACATTATGTTTTGGGGGTGTTTCTCTGCTAAGGGCACAGGACTAATTCACCGCACCAATGGGAGAATGGATGGAGCCATGTACCGTCAAATCCTGAGTGACAACCTCCTTCCCTCCACCAGGACATTAAAAATGGCTCGTGGCTGGGTCTTCCAGCACGACAATGACCCGAAACATACAGCCAAGGCAACAAAGGAGTGGCTCAAAAAGAAGCACATTAAGGTCATGGAGTGGCCTAGCCAGTCTCCAGACCTTAATCCCATCGAAAACTTATGGAGGGAGCTGATGATCCGAGTTGCCAAGCGACAGCCTCAAAATCTTAATGATTTACAGATGATCTGCAAAGAGGAGTGAGCCAAAATTCCATCTAACATGTGTGCAAACCTCATCATCAACTACAAAAAACGTCTGACTGCTGTGCTTGCCAACAAGGGTTTTGCCACCAAGTATTAAGTCCTGTTTGCCAAAGGGATCAAATACTTATTTCTCTGTGCACAATGCAAATAAATATATATAATTTTGACAATGTAATTTTCTTATTTTTTTTTAAATATAATCTATCTCTCACTGGTAAAATTAACCTAGCCCAAAAATTCTAGACTGTTCATGTCTTTGACAGTGGGCAAACTTACAAAATCAGCAAGGGATCAAATACTTATTTCCTTCACTGTATATTACGGCATATACTGTTTCAGAACTAGACCAAGATATATATATATATATATTTCAGTAAATGTTGATTGTTTTGTCAGTATTTGACTAGTGTTTCTCTGGCAGTAATAAGCCACGATGGACCTTTCTGCAGATTGAGTAAGCAATCAGGCTAGCTGTAAATATGCACAAAGATCAAATTAAGAAAAACGTATTTTTCCTCAGTCTCCATAGACTGCATTTCGGAGAACTGTGACCCAACACAGCAAGAATAGGACGTGTTGTGTGTTTCACATATGAAGCCCAAAATATTACCATGTGTATTGTTCTACTAACTAGCACTAAATATTATGATTTTCCATTTTTTCTTTTTTTTATATGTTTTACTATATTGGAACTTATCCCCCAAGGAGAGAAGAAACCAAATCATAATAAATAAATAAAAATGACATCACCATTAAATGATCTTTGCAAATTTTCTCTCCCACTAGGACTATATTTGTAAAGGATCTGCCAGGCACAACTTCTGTGTATACAGGTAATCAGTCTGCACCTGAGTCTATGTCTCTGAGACTGACTCCATCTTCCACCACTCAGGATGGCAGGCTTAGGAGTGGGAGAGCCTATCGCAGCCTGGCCAGACGGAGCTAGTTCCCGCCCTCTGTCTATTTATACCTGCCTTTCCTGTTCCTCCTTTGCTTGTGATTCTTCTCGTGTGGTTTCCTGGCCCTGCTACAGCTCCTAACTATTTGACCCTGCTCCATACCGACCCTGGCTTACTGACTACTCTCCTGCTCTGCGTTTGGTACCTCGTACATTCCTGGTTTGACTCGGCTCGTTCACCACTCTTGTTGCTCACGGTGTTGCCGTGGGCAACTGCCCCATTTCCCTTAGCTTTGTGTACCCTTGTCTGTTCGTCTCGTGCACTTACTGAGTGTAGGGACCGTCGCCCAGTTCTACCCCGTCGCCTAGGGCGGGTCGTTGCAAGTAGGCAGGGACAGAGTGGCGGGTAGATTAGGGCTCACTGGTCTGTTTCCCTACACCCATCATTACAATATTATTCCAAATTTGTCCGGTTCTACCTTATCTTCATATGGCCAGGATCACACACACAGTTTTGATAAAGTTTTTCTGGCAATTTTTTTTTCAGCCAAAGCCAGAAGTGGATCCAAAAGGAAGAAAATATATGAAAGAAAGACTGAAGCATCTTCCTTCTTTTGTGTCAACTTTTGTGTTTGGCTCAAAAAAACGGAATCAAATACTGCATCAAAACGGTGTCATCCCTGCCTAATACAAATTTCCATTCATTTTTCATCGATTACCAATATATTCTTTGCCATGAAAATAACTTCCAAAAAATGCTCAAAGAGCCCTAATAAGACCCCTAATATCCAGAGTATAAGTGTGGCAGGTTCTTGCACATGGTGGTTCTGTGAGTAGTGCTTATAAAGTGTGTGGTTTTATGATGCAAATCATTGTGTATTATATTATGTAGAAGTGAATTAATATAATGCTATTCATGAATCCATTTACTCTTATGCCGTGGGAGGGGATATAACAATTTCCTAATAAGACAGACCTCAGTCTAACCCAAGGTAAACCCCGCCCCTCTCTAACCGGCCATTAAGATATAACTTTTATTATATCATTAAAACCGCTTTATAGTTCAAATCCCAAGTGCAGAAATTAAAATCAAACTAGTGTCATTTTAAAATAACCCACGGTATTACAGCCAATAATTGCTATTATCAATGAATCTCAATCGATTCCTCTGTACATAACTAATCCTGTATATGTAACAACATACAGAGGAATCAAATAGAATTTGATTAGCAAATCTGCAATAACAATTCAATATCCGCAACCTAAAAGAATATACTAACTTGACAACCCCCTTTAAGTATGCAGCAGCCTCAACGATCAGCTGATCACTGTTAGTCTGGTTGCTGAAACCTCTGTGATCGCCAGAAGAAGATGCAGGTATTCACACATCTCCCCTGACATTGCCCTTTTAATATTACATTCCCATCATGGGGCAGCCATGTATAACATGTCAAGTTGGGTCTTTCAGAATACAGTCTGCTCTCTACAGTGGATCTCCACTCCTGCTTAAAAGGGATTGATTTTTTTTTGTAATTAATACCAGATTGAGAAAGATAATCTTTTTTTTTATCTGTATTCTTTTTATTGTAGATTTTTTAAAGAGGCCCTGTCACCACATTATAAGTGCCCTATGTCATACATAATGACATGGGCGCTGTAATGTAGGTGACAGCAGTGCTTTTTATTTAGAAAAACAATCTATTTTTACCATGTTAGGAGCAATTTTAGCTTTATGCTAATTAGTTTCTTAATGCCCGAATGGGCGTGTTTTTACTTTAGACCAAGTGGGTGTTGTACAGAGGAGTGTATGACGCTGACCAATCAGTGACCAATCAGCGTCATGCACTTCTCTCCATTCATTTAGTCAGCGCATAGGGGTCCTGCTAGATCACTATGTGCTGTCTTATACTGACATATTAACGTTACTGAAGTGTTTGGACAGTGAATAGACATTCCTTCCAGCCAGGAAGGGATGTCTATTCACAATCCCGATACTTCGCTAACGGTTCTGTGGTAGTTACAGCAGAGCAAGCGTAATCTCGCGGGATCACGCTGTAAATGACAGGTTACAGCGAGATTACGCTTTGCTCTGCTGTAAGTACCACAAAAACGTTAACGAAGTGTCGGGATTGTGACTAGACATCCCGTCCTGGCTGGAAAGAATGTCTATTCACTGTCTAAACACTTCAGTAACGTTAATATGTCAGTATAAGACGCACATAGCAAATAATGCAGGGTCACCATGCGCTGTCTAAATGAATGGGGAGAAGTGCATGACGCTGTTTGGTCACTAATTGGTCAGCGTCATACACTCCTCTGTACAACGCCCAGTTGGCCTAAAGTAAAAACACGGCCGGTCATTAGGAAACTAATTAGCATAATGCTAAAATCGCTAATATCGTGGTTTTTGTTTTTCTAAATAAAAAGCACTGCTGTCACCTACATTATAGCGCCCATCTCCTTATGTAGGAGATAGGACACTTATAATGTGGTTACAGAGCCTCTTTAAATTTTATTTTCTGTACATGATTAAAGCAGCAGCCATCTTGCCTGAGCTGCTTTTAACAGCATTTAGAGGTATACTTTACAGCAGCCACATAGACCACAGGAAGCTGCAAACTGGAGGGGACCAATTGACTTCTTTGGGAGAGTTTTCTGTGACCTGCGCAGAGGTCATTGTGAAGGAAGGGATAGAAGGAGAGCTGTGTCTATCACCTACTGTCGATAGTGGATCCTGTGTTATCTGTATATAGAGTTGTTATCTTACATTGTAATCCTGCCTGTGATGGTAATGAGATGACTGCTGAGAAGTGATCTCTACAGAACAGGAAGTGTCAGTCTATTGTGAGGCCCAGTGGCCTTAGGGAAAACGGCAAGATTTAGGGATTATTTTGTACTATAGATAATGACAAAGAGAATTAAAAAAAACAACATAAAAAATTCTTAAAAAATATGCTTACCATAAAAACTATTTCACCAAAGGGTCATTTTCTGATGACACATTCACTTTAAGGAATTACTTCAGCAGGGAGAGAGTGAGAGTGTTCCTATAATACATATAATACTAAGACATGTTAGCAGTCTTCACCCTCTGTTTTATTACAATCTATGGTCTGTGTATGGGACACAAATCACACAATGGTGAGCAGACAGAAAAACGCCTTACTGTATTATGGAATCACTCCTGCTGCTAAATATATCAATTTCCTTTACCTCTTCACTTCCCTTTACCTCTACCTTTAATGGACAAAAAAATGCCAATTGAGCAAATCACAAAATGTATTCTTAAAGTGTCAGTAAATTATTAAATGTTACGTTATAATAATGTTGTAAATGATATTTCACAGAGGCAGTGATTTCACAAGGGTCTCTGTTATGTATTACCCTCAACATCTTTTAAAGGACCCCTGCATCTAGGGATGAACAACATTCTTCTCAATTCACCGACAGCTGCAATTCTTAAAAGTCTGTACTATCTCCTACCTTATATTGGATATATTTCTGTCAAATCTGCACACTTCCATCTGTATGGTGATCATTAAAATCTAATGGTATAATAGATCAATGAACATTCCTACGGTTTCTTATATCTGATTTCTACTATTGAGCTGGCCTTAAAATACCTCCGCTTAGAAGTGATACAGTGCGGGCAAGGCACAAAGGATATAAGGAATTGTACAGACTGCAGGTCACACTCTGCTCTACAGTTCACTTCGCATCCTGCGAGTAGAAAGTGATTAACGCACCTCCTGTCACTATTTCTTTCATTCTTTTTTCAAAGGGAAACATCTTATTTTAAGGATCTAGTGTTATGATTAAACTGTTTGTCGAAACTAAATAAATTACCTCTTTGCACTTCTCTGTGATACTTTTAAGAAGCATTTGACATATGTTTCAGCCCCTTCTTTAATTTACCATCCCTCATTTGCCCCTTTGCACCCATCTTTGAAGTAAATAGGGAAAGAACAACCTGTACCAATGAGCATCAGCGAGAAATACATTGAAAATTTCAGTGTGACAGGAAGGTTTATACAAGTTGTAATATGAATCATCATATAAAGTTGATGGACGTCATTGCATTAAAAGGAATGAGTTTGATCACTAATGATTTTCACCAAAATCAGCAATGTCCACCCTAGCAGAACAGGGCCTTGTTACCAGGGATCATTCACTTACTTTTGAAAGTAGGTGAATGACCACTAATAAATCCTAGCACAGGGACTCCTTTATATCTGAAGGAGTCCCCACTGTTTTTTTTAGTGTCGTATGCACTAATAGCTCTAAGCTGTGATTGATTAGGTTATATCACGTGATGCCCCGTTACCTCAGTTCATTGGCCTTCTTTTAAAAGTGGGCCAATGAACTGAGGTAACCTGGGACCACTTGATGTAAACTAACCAATGACAACTTAGAGCTGTCACTGCTGAGTTTACTGTCATGGACCCAGGAAATGTGAGTATAATAATTGTTTTGCTTTTTTTATGGTGCTTTGCGTGTGTTTTTTTTACCGGTTCAGTTGTTGGACTACGGCGAATTTGAGAACTACTTTAATGATGGTGTTTTTTTTTATTCTCCATAAAATGGTTAACAAGGGTCGTGTTTTTTGAAATTTCAATAAAAAAATTTTTTTTGTGTGTCTGTGTTTTTTATAACTTTATTACTACTGCCTTAGTAATGGCTGTTGGTTAATTGACAGCGTCCATTACTAAGGCGGGGCTTAGTGTTAGCCAATGAAGAGCCTAATACTAACCCCCCATTGTAACCCCAGTACCCACCATCACCAGGGGTACCAGGTACAATCCAGTACCCGACCATCTGCAGTGATGGTCAGGCACTGGGGTGGACGCAGACTGGTATTATTATGCTGGGAAAGGCCAAAAACCATGGCCCTTTCCACCGTGGTAATGCTAGTCTGCTGTTGCTATGTTGAATCTGTATTGTTTCTAAATAATGGGGGGGGGGGCACATCATTATAAAATAATAATTTGAAAAAAAAAACGATGTGGGGCCCCCCCATTTTTCATAACCAGCCAGATACAACATAGCAGCAGGTTGGCGTTACCAGGGTGGAAAGGGTCAAGTTTTTTTGTTCTTTCACAGCCTAATAAAAACAGCTTATGGCTGCCCCAGTACCCCGACCATTACAGATGGCCGGCCGGATACTGGATTGTACCCGAGTCTTTCCGACACCCCTGGTAGCGGTGGGTACTGGGGTAATAATGGGTGGGGGTTAGTGTTAGTCTTTTCACCTGCTAACGCTAAGCCTTTCCCTAGTAATGGACGTTTTCTATCAGCCTGTGGCCATTACTAGGGTAGTAGAAATAATGTTAAAAAAATAGAGACATAGAAACATCGTCGTCATCGAAGTAGTCCCCGAATCTGAAGTAGTCCAACAACCGAACCTGTAAAAAACAACAACTACATAACAAAATTAACATATAAAAAAAGCAAAGCAGTTATTATACTTACTTTCCTGGGTCACTGGATCCGCAATGTCAGCGAGCTATGCTGTTTCCAAAACTTCAGAAGTTATGGGGGGTGTCAGCACTAAAAGTGCTTAGGGCAGAATCAACTCTAAATATGGCCCTGCCTGTATCTGAGCCTATCGTGTGTGATACTGTCTGCTGGACCCTGTAGCTAAGCCTATTATGTGTGATACTGTCATCTTGGCTCTGTAGCTAAGCCTATCATGTGTAATACTGTCTGCCGGGCCCTGTATGTAAAACTATTATGTGTGATACAGTCTTCTGAGCCATGTATCTAATCCTATCATATGTAATACAGTTTGCTGAGCGGCTTTATGTAATCCTATGCAGCAACATTGCTATAGGTGTCGTAGTACTATAGACATGCTGTCTCCCATATATATATATATATATATATATAAAATATATATATATATATGATATACATACAAATTTTTGGGGGAGGGTACATGTATTGGGGCTATTGCCCCTGACATTTTAAGACATTAGCAACCCTAGTGCAGCATCGTTGGGTAAACATAGGAGACCCAATGATGCAGCTGAAATCTGTGGACCGTCGGCCTAAAAGAGAAATGGGGGGGGGGGGGGGCAAGAGGAACCTTTGCATCTGGGTCTTTAGCTACGCCCCTGTCTACTATGTTCACACCACATTTGGGCATCTCAGTCATATTGGTTGTAAAACAAATACAATACAAAACAATACGAAAAGTTGGGCACCAGCAGCAGATTTTTAGGTTCAGTGTCTACTTTGCTCCTCTGTTTTATCGAGCCCTGCATTAAAGATAATTTAACTGCTCAGATGACTGTACTTCGTTCATTCCAGACAACGTCTGTAAAGTGTAAGACCTTAAACATCTGAAACCTATGACAAGTTACACGATAGAAAAGGTAAAAACAAAAAACATCAATAATAATCCATCTTTGTATTGTCATTACCCAAGAATGGTATCTAGAAAAAAGAAGAAACTACTAATTTATTATACAGCTATGTACATACCGTAGTTACATATTATAGAGCAACAACTATTATAGAGATTTGACGATAATAAATCATTGGTTATAACATAAAGAATAACATGGGGGAAGTAGTAGTTAGAATATTTAAGTGAAGCAGCCAGGCAGCACAGATGAGCCCTGTATGATATTGACAGATATTTACTTTTGCTGGAGGGTGCATGGTCAGCACATTTTAGCCCGATTGGAATAAAGTTCACATACACTATATGGACCAAAGTATTGGGACACACCTGTTAATCATTGAATTCAGGTGTTTCACTCAGTCCCATTGCCACAGGTGTATAGAATCCAGCATCTCGCCATGCAGTCGTCTTTACAAACATTTGTGAAAGAATGGGTCGTTGTAAAGAGCTCACTGAATTCCAGCGTGGTATTGTAATTGGACGGCACCGTTGTAACAAGTCATAAAATTTATTTTCTCCTAGATATTCCACAATCAACTGTGACTGATATTATTACAAAGTGGAAGCGTTTAGTAATCACAGCAACTCAGGCACAAAGTGGCAGACCACGTAAAGCTACAGAGCAGGGTCGCCGAGTACTGAGGCTTACAGTGCATAAAAGTTGCCACAAACCTCCTCTGGCATTAACATCTGCACACAAACTGTGCCCGAGAGCTTCATGGCATGGGTTTCCAAGGCCGAGCAGCTGCATGTAAATCTTACATCACCAAACACAATGCCAAGCGTCGGATGGAGTGGTGTAAAGCACGCTGGCACTGGACACGGGAGCTGTGGAAACGTGTTCTGTGGAGTGACGAATCACGCTTCTCTATCTGACAGTCTGATGGATGAGTCTGGGTTTGGCGAATGCCAGGGGAACGTTACCTGTCTGACTGCATTGTGCCAACTGTATTTTCTGGAGGAGGAGGGATAATGATGTGAGATTGTTTTTCAGGGGTTGGCCTAGGTCCCTTAGTTTCAATGAAGGGAAATCTTAATGCTTCAGTATACCAAGACATTTTGAACAATCGTTTGCTTCCAACTTAGTGAGAACAGTTTGGGGGAAGACCCTTTTCTGTTCCAGCATAACTGTGCCCAAGTGTGCAAAGTAAGGTCCATAAAGACATGGTTGGGTGAGTTTGGTGTGGAAGAACTTGATTGGCCGCACAGAGCCCTGACCTCAACCCCCTTCGACAACCTTTGGGATGAACTAGAACAGAGACTGTGAGCCAAGCCCTTCCGTCCAACATCAGTTTCTGACCTCACAAATGATCTTCTGGATGAATGGGCAAATTCCGCTCATAGAGACTGTATCTACAGGGACAGGGAGAGGGGGGGGGGCGCTATCTACAGGGGGAGTATGTGGCACTATATTCAGATGTAGCCATCTTTATCTTGACTCTGGTAACTTGCTGCTGCGTGATATCACACAACAAAAGCCATTAAAAAAGTAAAGTTAAAGTTGCTTGACACTGTGTATTTAATACGTTTAAAGTAAAGATATAGATGGCTACACCTGTACAGGGGTAGTATGTGACATCATCTACAGAGGGGGTGTGTGGCATCATGTACAGGGGGCTTGTGCGCATGCGTGGCCGGCGCTCCATTCATTTTTATGCAGCTTCCGGACACACAAGCTGGACACAGACCCCGGAAATCCCATGCTTGTCATGGTGCACTTCAGGGGACTTTCGGTTTCCCGTTCTCCTTATCGCTGAGGGTCCCAGCGGTCGGACCACCAGTGATCACACATTTATCCCCTATCCTGTGCTTTGTGAGACAACCTCTTTAACTAGGCTACAGGCTGTATTTTATTGGGGGGGGGGGGGGGTTTGGGGCTGTATGGCGCTATCTACAGGAGGGTGGGCTGTATGGCGCTATCTACAGGAGGGGGCTGTATTGTGCTATTCTACAGGAGGGGGGGGGCTGTATGGCGCTATCTACAGGAAGGGGGCTGGATGGCGCTATCTACTGGAGGGGGGCTGGATGGCACTATCTACAGGAGAGGGCTCTATGGCGCTATCAGCAGGAGGGGGGCTGTATGGCACTATCTATAGGGGGGCTTTATGGCGCTATCTACAGGAGAGGGCTGTATGTGGCTATCTACAGGGGGGCTGTATGGCGCTATTTACAAGGGGGGCTGTGTGGAGCTTTCTACAAGGGGGGTCTGTATGGCGCTATCTACAAGGGGGGTCTGTATGGCACTATCTACAAGAGGGAGGTGGGGGCAGTATTTACAAGTGTGTGTGACCTTATATACAGGGGGGCTGTATAGCAAAATCTACAGGGGGGGCTGTATGTCACTATCTACAGGGGGCAATATCTAGAAGGGGGTGCTGTGTGGCAGAATCTACAGGAGGCACTATCTACAAAGGGGGACTGTGTTTGGCATCCAGTGGACGGGGGCCCAGTCAAAAGTTTGCTATGGGGCCCAGTCTTTCCTAGTTACGCCCCTGCTGCTTCCTGTTGGGTAATATTGACCACTACTATTGGTTCCTAACCAGGAGGTCCTGCTCATAGTGAATGCCCTTCTTTTAATATTATCTTTTGTTTCAAAATTCTTGCCAGCAAAACATGTTTTGTTTTTTTTAGTTAAACAATTAGTGTGTAGGTGATTAAACATTGTTCTAATTTATTTTATTTTTTTCACGAGTCAGGAAATATTATAAATTGGATTCAATTTATAATATTTCCCAGCACTGGTCACTAGATGGAGCCATTCCCAAAATTGCAGCATTGCATGTGGTAAAGCAACCACATTGCTTTATGCTGCAAAATTGGGTAAAAATCCCTCGCTCTAGTGAGCTCTCAGAATCCCCCCCTCCTTTATCCTGGCTAGTGCCGGGAGAAACGAGGGGTTTGAACGGTCTAACCTCCTACACTGTGTGTCGCCATTTTTTGAGCTAACACCCAGTGTAGTAGGTTTACATACAGTAGTAAACACACACTGAAACACGAACATACATAGAAATAACTTACCTGCTCCAGTCGCCGCCGCTCCCTCCGGTCCATCCGCTCCGTCTGCTGCCGCTGCTCCATGTGCACAAGTCCGGAAGCCACGACCGGAAGTAGTAATCTTACTGTCCGGCCGCGACTTCCGGTCCACAGGAAAATGGCGCCGGACGGCGCACATTTCAAATTGAACTGTGTGGGAGCGCCACATGCGCCGTTCCCACACAGTGGCGTACACGATAGTGGATGGAACGGGCCCCGTTCGCAGTCCCTATGGGACTGGACCTGCCGTATTCCATGTCTGTATGTGTCGTTAATCGACACATACAGAAATGGAAAAAAAAATGGCAGCCCCCATAGGGAAGAAAAAGTGTAAAAATAAAAAAAAGTAACACACAAACACACAAATTAATCCAAATAAAGCACTAACATCTTTAACATATTAAAATTTTTTTGGGGGTGACACTGTTCCTTTAATGACTATGCCTGTTTTGGCCTTATGGACCAGGCCAATTTTTTCAAATCTGACATGTGCCACTTTATTCGGTAATAACTTTGGAATGCTTTTATTTTTTTAAGCGATTCTGTCACACTGTTGGAGGGACAGTCTTTATTTTTGACCCAAGTCCCTCTGTCCCTCTGTGCGCCTTAAATGTCTCTCTTCTTGACCTGGGATATAGGTTTTCTATAAAGAGGAGCTGTTACCTCTCCTGACATGTCGGTTTTAGTAAATAATTGTATTCTCCAGTTGGGGGGGGGGGGCTGTTCTTATACAATGCCCAATCAGTGCTGACTGCCAGTTATGAGTGACTGTATAGTCACACTCCCTTGACAAGCGGAATGGTGACACCTAGTTGTCTATTTAATCATAAATTTCTATAAGGAATAACAGAGGAACGACACAACGCAAAGTTCAGAGAAAAAATGCTCCGTAATAGTTATTTTATAGGGAATACAAGTATTTACTAAAATAGACATTTCAGGAGAGGTGACCGGTCCTCTCTAGTAAACTTTACTATATTGCTGCAGAAACAATCTGTCTATTTCCTGGCTGTATTAGACCCGGGCATGTATATTTTTTCATCATTTGGTGCAATTAAGATCTTAAAATGTTCGAAATATAGATGGTTTTTGTGTAAATATTTGAATTAAAAGCTATTTAACCATATAGATATACATGAAGAACAGATCTTTTACACAATAAACCATGAGTATTCCTATTTGGGAGGTACAGTTCTGAATAGTTCGTTATTATTGAGTTTAATATTAATATTATCAGTAAGCTCCCCCTATCGACAGTGGCAATCTAGTGGCAAACCGAAACTTATCATTTAACTGTATGTCTATGAATTGGATTTAGAAATCTGTGTGAGAAAAAAAAGCTAAAAAATATACTAATAAATGAATCGGCACAGAATTTTGGAGTTTTTTTTTTATTGGTGTTCAAAGGCAGACATAATTTTTAGGCGAAATTCACATGAACGTGTGCGTTATGCGCGCACAAAAAAAGAAAGTTTTTTTGTGCCTTGCAGTACCGTGTGTCATCTGTATTTGGTGCGTGGCTGCATGATTTTCGCGCATATGGCATCGTTATGACACTCTGTTTTTATGTTTAGAAACAGAAATGAAGGAGGTGGTTTTATTTTTGCCTTCATTTCTTGAACAACTTTTGCGTGAATTGACTTCAATGGGTGCGTGATGCGTGAAAAACGCTCAAGTATAGGACATGTCGTGAGTTTTACGCAGCGGACACATCACGGAAAATCACGGACTGTCTGAACGGCCCCATTGAGTTACATAGGTCCGTGAGATGCGCGTGATTTTCACGTACGTATCACGGACGTGAACTACGCTCGTATAAATAAGGCCTTAAGATTGGAACAGTTGATTTTGGAGCCTTTCCAAAAAGTATAATGTTCTGAGATAGAGACAGCGCTAATACTGTATTTATACAGGGATTCTAACCATATCTATGTATAAATACTTTTTTTGGGGTGGAATTGTACTTTAAGTCTATGGCTTTTGAGGAACAGGTCATAGGAATCCCAATTTAGCATGAAAAACATAACAGGATAATCAGCCTGGCTGAAAAGTCACCCCGCAGCTGACTTATGAGATGTTCGCTTATTTCAGCCAAATTTGCATAGCTGTTGAGATTAGTTTTATAGCAACATATAGAAGGCAGGAAGGGAACTCATCTATTATTTCTTGGATGTGCTCATATCCAATTACCAAAGGTCAGAAAGCAGAACATTGTTTTCTGACTGTAACCTTTTGACTGCATTATAAATAAAAATCTTTGGCTTTTCCGTAAATGGTTAACTCTTCTTATGCTGAGGTTGGAGCTGAGCAACAATATCTCTTCCAAGTTCACCTAACTTTGTGTATTGACCACTATACTGTAACTAGCAGGCTGACAGTACCTGAATTTAAGTGTCTCTCTGGTTGGTTGATGATGTCAACATTTATGCCTGTTGTCTCTGCTGATTCAGCATTGTCAACAGGATGTCCTCAGATTTCATACATAACCTAGATGGCCTCAATGTGGAGATACAGTGATGTGTGATCTTAAAGGCATAGTGTTGACTAAACCAGCAGAAAAGATAGACAGAAGCTTTGCTGCTGCAAAGTACTCGAAGACGTGCAGCTCAGATACTGGGGGGTGGGGGGGGGGAACTGTGAATTATAGTGGTTTTTGCATAATGAAATGGGAATCTAGGAGATATATTAGATTGTATATGGAGTTTGTTCTTTAAACATACACAGTCGAGTCACATTATTATGACCACCAGTTAATATCCAGAGTAACCGCCGTGTGCAGCACGGACAGCAGCTAGACGGGCTGGGGGTGACTCAATAAGGAGCTGGTAGGATGTCTCAGGTATCTGGAGCCGTGCTGACTGCAGAGCATCACAGATTTACTGGAGGGTGTGTGGGGGAGGATAAATAGAGCGAACAAGATGATCGAGGTGATCCCACAGATGCTCAATTGGGTTCAAGTCTGGAGAATTAGGGGGCCAGCGAAATACTTGGAAGTCTTGGCCGTGCACTTCCAACCACTGTCGAATATTTCTAGCTGTGTGACATGTCGCATTGTCTTGCTGAAAAATTCCATCTGCCCCAGGGAAGACAAACAGCATGTATGGGGGGATGTGATCTGCAACAATGGATTCATACCCAAATAGGTTCAGAGTACCTTCCACATGGATGAGTAGGCCCAGAGAATGCCATGAAAAAATTCCCCAGACCATAACGATACCGCCAACAGTTTGTGTTCTTCCAGTAATGGTTACAGGGTGTTTGTTCTCTGATGTTTCTTGCCTGACACGCAAACATCCATCCTTTCCATGAATCAGAAAACGTGACTCATTGGAGAAAGTAACCCTTTGTCAATCGTCGGTGGTCCAACTCCGATCATGTTGTGCAAATTGGAGCTTTTTTTCCGATGCACCTTTGTTAGCATAAGATCAGTGACCATCTGTCTGCTTCAGAGCATCATATGCAGTAGGATTCTCTGAACTGCTTTTTTTTTAGACACGTCTGGTAGCCCCCTTGTTGATTTTCACGGTGAGTTGCTCCACTATAACGTGTTGTTCGCCCCTCGCGCATGTAGTCGACTTCGTAGTCGACGTTCACCTCTCACATCAATGGCACGTGGTGAACCGCAGTTTCCAACTTCGATTATTCCCAATGGTGCCATTTGTCCACTCACGACACACTTTCACCACAGCAGTACACGAACAGTTCACAAACTGCGCTGTTTGAGAAATACTGTCACCCTTGGCCCGAAAACCTATAATCATCCCTTATTCCAACTCTAATAAATCGCCCCTTTTACCCGTGGCAACAACAAGTGAAATTTGTTCAGACAGCCTATCACACACCTTATATACCCACCAAGCCAGCTCACGACACATCACTTTCTTCATGGGCTATGTGCTGCCGACGTCAAAAGTAGAAGGTGGTCATAATAATGTGACTCAACTGTGTATACACGGTAGTTCACTGGCGTAGCTATAGGGGTCGCAGCGGTCGCAATTGCGACCGGAGCCCGAAGCCAGGGGGGCCCACGGCCCCCCGCACCACATCAATAAAGAGTTACTATAGTAACTCGGGCCGCGGGCCCCTGTTACTATAGTAACATACTTTACTTACCTTCCTGGTTCCGGATGGCAGCGGAGGTTCTGACGTCAAGCGCTGTGCGCAGCGCATGACGTCACAGCGCTATGCGCCGCGCACAGCATCGGGACGACAGAACTCCCGCCGCGGCTGAAGAGGAAGGTAAGGTCAGCCCTGACTGGCGGGGTCCGACTCCCGGGACCCGCCAATCAGCTGTTTTGAAGGGGCCGCAGCACTCGTACGAGAGCTGCTCCCCTTCATTCCTGTCACTTCATTCCGGTCACACTGTGAATCGGTGTCGGCGATTCACAGTGTGAGCGAGTAGTGAAATGAAGGGGAAGCAGCTCTCATACGAGTGCTGCGGCTCCTTCAAAACAGCTGATTTGCGGGTCCCGGGCGACACATCAGCTATTGATGGCCTATCCTGAGGATAGGCCATCAATGTTTAGGGACTGCACAACCCCTAAGCCTACGATGTATCAGGCTTAGGGGGCCCATGAGACAGGATCACAGATTGTGTGATCCTGTCTGCTGGGCCCTGTATCTAAGCCAATCACATGGTAGGCTTAGATACATTGCCCATGTGTGATCCTGTCTGCTGGGCCCTTTATCTAAGCCAATCACATGGTAGGCTTAGATACATGGCCCATGTGTGATCCTGTCTGCTGGGCCCTGTATCTAAGCCAATCACATGGTAGGCTTAGATACATGGCCCATGAGTGATCCTGTCTGCTGGGCCCTGTATCTAAGCCAATCACATGGTAGGCTTAGATACATGGCCCATGAGTGATCCTGTCTGCTGGGCCCTGTATCTAAGCCAATCACATGGTAGGCTTAGATACATGGCCCATGTGTGATCCTGTCTGATGGACCCTGTATATAAGCCTACCACACTGTAGGTTTAATTACAGGGCCCCAGCACACAGTAATCTTATACTGTACAAGATTACTGTCTGCTGGACCCTGTATCTAAAGCCTACGTTGTGGTAGGCTTAGATACAGGATCCCACAGACAGTATCACACATGGGCCCTGTATCTAAGCCTAACACATATGGTACTAACTTTTTTTTTTGTGTGTTTTCTTACAGGTTCGGTCGTTGGACTACGTCGGATTCCAGGACTACTTCGATGACGGCTTTTTTTTTATTATCATCAATAAAATGGTTAATGAGGGTTGTGTGTGTTTTTTATTTTTATTTCAATAAAATATTTTTTCTATGTCTTTGTGTTTTTTTTTAAACTATATTACTACCGCCTTAGTAATGGCCGCCGGCTGATTGACAGCATCCATTGCTAAGGCGGGGCTTAGTGTCAGCCGATGCAGAGGCTAACACTAACCCCCTTTATTACCCCGGTACCCACCGCCACCAGGAGTGCTGGGAAGAGCCGGGTACGATCCAGTACCTGACCATCTGTAGTGATGGTCGGCCACTGGGGTGGCCGCAGGCCGGTATTATCAGGAGGGGAAAGGCCAAAAACAGTGGCCTTTCCCACCCTGGTAATGCTAGGCTGCTGCTGCTTTATTGTATCTGGCTGGTTATGAAAAATGAGGGGGACCACGTCATTTTAAAAAAAATAATTGGAAAAAACGATGTGGGGTCCCCCCCAATTTTCATAACCAGCCAGATACAACACAGCAGGCAGCATTACCATGGTGGGAAGGGCCACTGTTTTTGGCCTTCCCCAGCCTAATACTACCAGCCTGCAGCCACCCCGGTGCCTGCCCGTCACTACAGATGGTCGGGTACTGGTTCGTACCCGGCTCTTCCCAGTACCCCTGGTGGCGGTGGGTACCGGGGTAATAATGGGGGTTAGTGTTGGCCTCTGCACCAGCTAACATTAAGCCCCGCCTTAGTAATGGCGGTTGTCAATCAGCCAGCAGCCATTACTAAGGCGGTGATAATAAAGTTTAAAAAGATACAAGCACATAGAAAAAATATTTTATTGAAATAAAAAAACACAACCCTCATTAACCATTTTATTGAGAATTAAAAAAACGCCGTCATTGAAGTCCTCGAATCCAAAGTCCAACAACCGAACCTGTAAAAAAACACAAACACACAAAAATAATCAGTAACACATAAAGAAGCAAAATTATTATTCTTACCTATCCTGGGTCCAGCGCTGGAGCCGCAATGTCAGCGAGCTGGGCCCTGTACCTAATCCAATCATGTGTGATACTGTCTGCTGAGCTGTGTATCTAATCCAATCATGTGTGATACTGTCTGCTGGGCCCTGTATCTAATCGTATCTTGTGTGATACTGTCTGCTGGGCCCTATATCTAATCCGATCATGTGTGCTACTGACTGCTGAGCTGTGTATCTGATCCTACCATGTGTGATACTGTCTGCTGAGCCACTGTATCTAATCCTATCATGTGTGATACTGCCTTCTGAGCCACTGTATCTAATCCTATCATGTGTGATATTGTCTGCTGAGCCACTGTATCTAATCCTATCATGTGTGATACTGTCTGCTGGGCCACTGTATCTAATCCTATCGTGTGATACTGCCTTTTGAGCCACTGTATCTAATCCTATCATGTGTGATACTGTCTGCTGAGCCACTGTATCTAATCCTATCCATAGTTTATAGGGTCGTAGTGCTATAGATATGCTATGCTGTCTACTATACACACATTTTGTGCGGACACATATGTATTGGGGCTATTTCCCTGACATTTTAAGCCCTGAGGGTATGTTCACACGGCATCGTCTGTTACGTTCAGGAGAAAACAGCACCGTAATTTCAGCCGTAATGGCATGTGCAGGCGTCTTTCGCTGCGTCCATTACGGACGTAATTGGAGCTGTTTTTCTATGGAGTCCATGGAAAACGGCTCCATTTACGTCTGAAGAAGTGACAGGCACTTCTTTGACGCGGGCGTCTTTTTTACGCGCCGCCTTTTGACAGCGGCACGTAAAAAAAAATGACCGTCGGCACAGAACATCGTAAGACCCATTCAAATGAATGGACAGATGTTTGCCAACGATTTTGAGCCGCATTTTCGGACGTAATTCAATGCTAAAACGCATGAATTACGTCCGTAAATAGTGTGTGTGAACCCAGCCTTAGTGACACCCCGGCTGCTAGTGCTGCATTGTTGGGTCACTTAGGAGACCCAGCGATGCAGCTGAAAGCTGCGGACCGTCGGCCATGAGAAGTTTGCAAGGGGGGGGGGGCCCAGTAAGAATTTTTGCATCGGGGCCCATGAGCCTTTAGCTACGCCCCTGCAGTAGTTGCAATGGTTATTTAAAAAATAAAATAAAATGAGGGGTGGTTGACCGTCTTTACAACTTTGTGTTCTTTTATTAGCCATTTTTTGAAAAAATAGTATATGCGTCTATGGACCAAGTACTGGTTGTAGTTCAGCTAATAATGACTACAATTTATTTATCGATCAGCTGTGGCTAAAATTCTGAACACTTTTGTATGACTATGGCTGGTATTAAAGGCTATGTACAACTTTGAAAACTTGTTAGTTTTTTTAAAATAAAAATGTGTATCAATGTGTTTGGTGCAACTTTGTGATTACTTTTTATTAAAAAAATATTTTTACTTTTTGAGATACAGCTGCTTTGTATCCTGTATACAGAACAACTGTATTGTGCGCTGAGCAGCACTGACGGGTTCAGTGACAACGGGTCCTGCATGTCTGCACCTGTTATCGATCACATCTAAGTTATTAACATCTACATTACAAAGCTTAGAACTTTAGCAGCAATATCTCACATTTTCAAGAAAATTTCAAAAGCCTTTTTTTATGGACCAGTTCCGTTCTCAAGTGGTTTCGAGGGTCTTAAATATATACGAAAGTCCCCATAAATCATGCAATTTTAAAAACGGAACCCCTCAAAGTATTCAGAACAGCATTAAGAAAGTTTCTTAATCCTTTATGCATTTCACAGGAATTAAAGCAAAGTGGTGATGAAATGTACAAATTTACAATTGTTTTAATCATTTTTTTTCTGTAAGATGGAAGGCTTTACAAGAGAAACGCAACTCAATATTTATTTCCCAGATTCTGCAGTTTTTAGAAATATCCCACTTGTGGCCCTAGTGTGCTAATAGACTGAAGCATCAGCCTCAGGAGCAACGAGTGGATTTTGGGGCCTCCTTTTATTAGGCTTTGTCCGGTTTGAAGAGGTCTTGTGGTGCCAAAACAGCGGAAACACTCCTAAAGACACACCATTTGGCAAACTACACCCCTCAAGGAATTTATGAAGGGGTATAGTGAGCATTTTGACCCCACAGGATTTTTGCTGAATTTATTGGAATTAGGCTGTAAAAATGAAAATCTACATTTTTTTCCATTAAATTGTCGAATTTCTTCATTTTGACAAAGAATAAAGGAGAAAAAGCACCCCATCATTTGTAAAGCAATTTCTCCCGAGTTTGGCAATACTCCATATGTGGTCATAAACTGCTGTTTGGAAACACGGCAGGGCTCAACAAGACAGGAGCGCTATTTAGCATGCAGATTTCGCTGGATTGTTTTTTTGGTGCCATGTCGCATTTGCAAAACCCCAGAGGTACCAGAGTACAGTGGTAGCCCCCAAGAAGTGACCCCGTTTTGGAAACTACATTCCTCAAGGCATTTATCATTTGCCTGGACATATGACAGAGCTCAGAATTGAAGAGCAACATGCGGATTTGAGGCCTATTTTAGTGATTTTCACAGCATTGGCCCACAATGGCAGGGCTCTGAGGTCAAATTGGAAAACAAACCCCCAAGTAGTAAACCCTATTTTGGAAACTACTTCCCTTAAGGCATTTTAAGGGGTGTAGTGAGCATTTTGACCCCACAAGTGTTTTTACATTAGAAATGAATGCACAGCGGATGGTGCAAAGTGAAAATTGCAATTTTCCACTGATATGCCATTTTTGTGTACAATATGTTGTGCCCAGTTTGTGCCATCGAAGACAAATATCTCATAAAATGTCAAGCGGGTTCTCCCGCGATGCCATACATGTGGACGTAAACTGCTGTTTGGGCACGCTGTAGGGCTCAAAAGGGAGTGCCATTTGGCTTTTGGAGCGCAGATTTAGCTTGGTAGTTGTTCTGTTTGGGGTTTTACTGGTATTTAAGTTTATAATGTGGAGGCATGTGTAAGCTGTGTGGAGTGCATCAGGGCATAATAAGAGGGTATAATAATAGGGTAAATAAATAATAATCTGCAGATGTGTGACCAGTGTCGCACTGATAAATGGTGCCCAATCTTATCCTCTTTTGGAACATTCTGCACATTTTGCGTCGCCATATTCTGAGAGACAGAAATTTTTTATTTTTTTGCCAATGGAGCCATGTGAGGGCTTATTTGTTGCGGGATAATCTTTAGTTTCATTAGTACCAGTTTGGGGTACATGCAATTTTTTTAATCACTTTTTATTCAATTTTTTGGCCAGCAAGGTGACTAAAAACAAACAATTCTGACAATGTTTTTTGCTAGCTCTATTCCCTGCCATTACAGCTAATGTAAATGCCAACAGCTGATCGGCTAACAACTTTGCTACCTGGCTCTTTTGCCGGGGTAACCATGCTGCAATGATGTGATTGGTCAGTCACTACTGACTGACCAATCACAGCGATCACGCGTGGCACTGAGCCGTGATTGGCTCTCCGCCGCATCTGTGACAGCAGATATCACTGTCCTGTCACCATGTCTTTTGACATTATGACAGAACAATACGAGGACGTAACTCAGGGGTCCCAAGCACGCGGCCGGTGGGCCTCATGCGGCCCCTGAGGCTGTCATCTGTGGCCTGTGGGACACAGAGCCGCTAGTATAGGCTCTGCTCCGGGACTCTGTGGAATTCCCTGACATCGCTGTCCATATATGGACAGTGTTGTCAGGGTCTTCCCCAGCGTGGAGTCCCAGACAAAGCGCTAGTATAGGCTCTGCTCCGGGACTCTGTGGAATTCCCTGACATCGCTGTCCATATAGTGACAGTGTTGTCAGGGTCTTCCCCAGAGCGGACTCCCGGGTAGAGCGCTAGTACAGGCTCTGCTCCCGTACTATATGGACAGTGTTGTCAGGGTCTTCCGCAGAGCAGAGTCACGGGCATAGCGCTAGTACAGGCTCTGCTCCAGGACTCTGTGGAATTCCCTGAAATCGCTGTCCATATATGGACAGTGTTGTCAGGGTCTTCCCCAGAGCAGAGTCCTGGGCAGAGCACTAGTATAGGCTCTGCTCCGGGACTCTGTGGAATTCCCTGACATCACTGTCCATTTATGAACAGTGTTGTCAGGGTCTTCCCCAGAGCGGAGTCTGGGGCAGAGAGCTAGTACAGGCTCTGCTTCGGGACTCTGTGGAATCCCCTGACATCGCAGTCCATATATGGACAGTGTTGTCAGGGTCTTCCCCAGAGCGGAGTCTGGGGCAGAGAGCTAGTATAGGCTCTGCACCTGGACTCTGTGGAATCCCCTGACATCGCTGTCCATATATGGACACACGATGTCTGGGGCTTCCCCAGAGCCGGAGTCCCGGGCAGAGCGCTAGTATAGGCTCTGCTCCGGGAAATTCCCTGACATCGCTGTCCACATATGTCTAGGGCTACCCCATAGCTGGTCAGTGATGTCAGGAGCACATCTGGAGTCCCAAGCAGAGTGCTAGAAGCGGCTCTGCTCCGGGACTCCAGCTCTGGGCAAGCCCCTGACACCACTGTCCATATATGGCACTGTGGCAGCATCTACAGAGGACACTGTGGCAGCATCTACAGAGGGCACTGTGGCATTATCTATGGGTGGGTGTGTGGCAGTATCTACAGAGGGCACTGTGACAGCATCTACAGAAGGCACTGAGGCAGCATCTACAGAGGGCACTGTGGCAGCATCTACAGAGGGCACTGTGGCAGCATCTACAGAGGGCACTGTGGCAGCATCTACAGAGGGCACTGTGGCAGCATCTACAGAGGGCACTGTGGAAGCATATACAGAGGGCACTGTGGCAGCATCTACAGAGGGCACTGTGGCAGTATCTACAGAGGGCACTGTGGCAGCATCTGCAGAGGGCACTGTGGAAGTATCTACAGAGGGCATTTTTGCATTATCTATGGGTGGGTCTGTGGCAGTATCTACAGAGAGCACTGTGACAGCATCTACAGAGGGCACTGTGACAGCATCTACAGAGGGCACTGTGGCAGCATCTAGAGGGCACTGTGGCAGCATCTACAGAGGGCACTGTGGCAGCATCTACAGAGGGCACTGTGGCAGCATCTACAGAGGGCACTTTGGCATTATCTATGGGTAAAAGAAAAAAAAAAAAGTCTGCTTGTGGGGTTTTGTGGCTCAGTCCCATTCACTTCAATGGAGCCTAACTGCAATATCACACTCCAGAGACAGCTGTGGTGTTGTTTCTGGAAAAAAGCAGCCACGTTAGTCTTATCCTGTACATCACCTTACAGGAGTTTTTCCATAAGAGACATTTATGACATATCCACAGGATAAACCCCGTTCTCCCTTTGTCTGCTCTCGCTGCCTCCCGGCCACTTCCGGTTATATGGTTGGGGGTTACGAAAACAGCATAGCTTGCTGAGCTACGCTGTTCCCGTAACTCCCACAGTAGTGAATGGCAGTTACGGAAGCATCGTAGCATGCGAGCTACGCATTTTCCGTAACTACCATTACGTTTTATGGGACTTACAGAAACAGCGCAGCTCAGCGAGTTACGCTGTTTTTGTAACTTCCGAGCATATAACCTTTTTCATGGTCGGAATTCTCCTCCTTCAGCCGTTACACAGAGCTGCTGAACAGGGTTTAGGGGGCCTGTGGATATGTCATAAATGTCTCTCATGGGAAAACCCCTTTAAGGCCATACACTTTATGGAGAGGTAAAGCAGGACAACTCTGTGACCAAATTCTAAGAAAGAAATCTGTGCACTTAAATGAAGTCATTGAAAGGAAGTTACAAATAACTTGCATTTTTTGAATTTTTAAAAAAATAACTTTTATATAACACAGCTTATATTTTAGTTTGGAACAGGAAATTAACAGGATATTAACACATAGTATGGTATCGCTCATGGAATATTTAAGATAGCGCTTCATAAAATGTTCGAATACTTTGTTATTTTATGGTTATTTTTGTACCCTGTTACATTACTTTTGTACCCACTTTATATTTGGTTTCACAGGCCTACCTTTAAACAGCATAATTTAAAAGTAAAATACAAAAGTAAAGTTGTTATCTGTAACACTATGTCTTTCATGTATGTAAATTGTTCTAATGGGATTTTAAGAAAAAAATCCGTTTTTGAGACATGGTTCACACAATTCATTGAGTCACAAATTGAATTTTGTTAGTTATATGGTTTGCAACATCCACACAGATCTTACTGCCTAGATGTGTTTTTCATTATTAACATTTGTAAATGGTTGGAGTAACGTTTTTGTCTTTTTTTATACATTTATGTTTTAGAAACTGAATTATAAATATGGTGTACCATTTTTATAACCTCACATAGCGCCATTTAGGGACACTTTGATATATGCTGCTATAATTCGGAAAGTTCTACTATGCTTGTGAAATTTGAGCGGAGGATTTTATGTCCAGTAGGGCATGCAAGGCAGTAGTGCTAACCACTGAGCCACTAGGCTACCTCTATGTACTCACTGTCCACTCCAGTCTTGGGCACCACTTTCTTTTTTTTAAATCCATCTCTTACAAATGCAAGATGAAGGCTGACAGGCGAAAGTTCTGTGACTAGTTGCACTTTCTAGAACAATTATTTTGAACCATAATAGGTATTGCAGTCGATCAGCTGATCACTAAATCCATGAAGGGGATGTCTAGTTTTGATGACCGTTTTTAAAAGATTTTTCCGTTCTATGCAAATAAAGCGTAATCATTGTTATAAGAAAAATCCACACAACTTTCTTTATGCTCGACTCATTATTTTGAAGATATGTTTACAGTCAGTGAATGGGAACAATCTTTTTTATACCCAGGGGCTTAATGGCTCTGACACGCAGGATCGAGCAGCTATGATGTTAGATGTGATCGATAACACGTGGATCCTGCGATTCAGAGACACACAGGACCCGCTGTTACTGAAACCATCAGTCCCACGGACCTGACTGATTCAGGTCTTAGCGAACGATACAGCTGCTCTGTATGCAGAATACAAAGCAGCTGTATATCAAAAAGTAACAATTATTTTTAATAAAATGTATTTAGGAAGTTGCACCAATTTTATTTTAAAAAACAAAAAACAAAAAAAAGTTTGCTACAATTATAGAAAGTCTAGGCAATCGTCGGTAAGCGAAATACATCACAAATCTCTCTCATATCCCGCATTGCAGCAATTATCAGTGTAGGTAAAAACAGTCTGGAGTCCAGGCAGTTTAGTTCACATGGGATTTTCTAAACAGAATTGTAGCAAACTCTCAGCTGTGAGAAACAATGAAGGGCAGATTTATTAAGACTTGACATTTCATACTGAGAATGATGCAACACATTAGGAGGCGAACACCTCTTTATAAAGGTGTCACACCTTTCTGCTGGCAGTGCGCCATAATTGTGGCAGAACAACCGCGCCCCTTCCACCCTCCCATTAGATAAAATAAAAAAAATACATACCTCACCGCTCCTCTTCTCTTCTCCCCACCAGGTCTCCTCCGGCTACCTCTTCATGCCACGGCTCATACAACACAACATTCAACGTCATTAGTGCTGTAAGTGACGCACAACTGATGACTTGGAGTGCTGTCCAAATCAGTACCTTGAATGAGCTGCAGCATGAAAAGGGAGCTGGACCCGGAGGGGAGAAGAGAAGAGGAGCAGTGAGGTAAGTATATATACATATATATATATATATATATATATATATATATATACATAAATATACATATATACATACGAGGGTGGGTCAAAAATTATCCGTACTCCATTGATATTAAAATTTCTGTTGGCTACACTGTCTTATCAGTCGCTGTCACCCCAGTCACTGCTGTGCAGGTTTGAACGTGTTACGTCTGTTTATTGAAGACTGCGGTGCGAGAAACAATGGCTGCCCCACTTGTGATTTGCATGAAAGAAGAGCAGCGTGCAGTGATTTGTTTTTTTGTGCTCTGAGGGTGTGTCTGGTGCCGATATTTATCTAACACTTTGTGCGCAGTATGGAGGAAGTGTTTTGTTGCGAAGTGTGAATGAATTGATAGAGAAGTTCAAGGAAGGTCGCACAAGTGTCAGCCATGAAGAAGGAGCCGGACGCCTGTCCACGTCCACGACTGATGACAATACTGAGCGCGCACGTGAACTGATTCTACTTGATAGACTATCACCTGTTTGTTCCCCTGAAAGAAGCCCCATGAGGACGAAGATTCACGTCTGATGAAGAGGGGAAGACAGCGAGGCATTCGTGGCTCGTAGCTCAGCCTAAAACATTTTTAGGAATACAAAAGATTGTTGATAGATGGACAAACTGTATTGAAAAGCAGGGAGATTATGCCGAAAAATGATGTATTTGTCTTTTCTGAAAGTTGAATGAAATTAATTCTACAGCCAGAGTGCGGATAATACACAGTTTAATAGAAAGCTGCATTACAGATGTAGCCATCTTTAACTTGATTCTGATAACTATTCATTATAGACTCTATCCAGAGTAGAGAGCCGTTACAAAGATCGCCTTTAGTTCTGAAGGACACGGCATGTCCATGCCTTAAACAGACAGTTCATTGATTTCAATTGGAACTGTCCAATACATCATTTCCCCTGTTGTAGCAATGCAGGAAAACGAAACACTTGCTCCAAGGTTCTCCAGCAGATTACATATAATCACTGGGGGGGTCCCAGCAGCGGAACAACCAGTGATCGACTTATCATTGAAGCATCTACTAAAAAGTGATGGCCCAAAGCAAATGAAGATGGTTTTTTCATTTGCACCCTAAAATATTCCAGGGGCTTGGGTGACTCTTGGTTGCAATTTGTTTTTGGACTATTTGTACCTGATGAACTACTGAGAAATTTCACCTGTATGGACTCTCTTGTTTGTTCAGTGTTTCAGTACACATTGGTGCACGTTTACTAATACTGTCTAATAGTTAGACAGCGTAAACTTAGACCAGGCAGGCACACAATGCGCCAAATTGATCACAGTGGTGCATGCTGCATGATCAATTTTGGTGCAACTTGCATGACCTGTTAGAAACTTTTCTCTTCCTTATGTCACTTTTTATTTGGCTAATTTTGCGCCAGAATTTTATGCCAGTTTTTTAGTGCACATTGGCGCATTTTGAGCCACACCCCTTCCCACTAAGACACTCCTCTTTCCCACTAAGCCTCACTTCTTTTTTTGGAATAGTTTTGGGACATTTAATACTTTATAGACCCAGACACATTAGTAAATTAGCTGCATTGACTTTTGACCTTTAGATGCCATACCCTTGCACAACATGCATTGTCCAGGTGGACTCTCTCATTAAAGGAAACTTGACACATTAATCATGCTGTCTGTTTTTTAGTCAGGAGGAGCTTAGCAGATTGATATAGCTCTGTGGGAAAAGATTCAGTATAACGTGTAATCTATTTATTAAAATACTCACTGTGGGCTCAAGAGTCCAGTGGGTGGAGTCCCCTTATGAGCATGCCTACACAGATAGCTATCAATCACTGAATAGGAACACCCACTGGACTCATACGCCCCGAGTTAGCATTTAAAAGAATAAAATTAAACCTTTTCCCACAAAACTATATATTAATTTGCTCTGACTGCATGTTTTACTTGACAGGTTCCCTTTAATAACATATCAGGACAGTAAACGTATCTGTATATGCTACAGTAGAAAACAAAACATTTCTCTTTAACATAAGCTTTGAATTTGCATTTTGGTAGACCACAGCCAGATTAGTCATGTAGGAACTTGGTCCAAACTTTTGTATAAGAGCGGACTAACTTCCTGGATCCAAAACTTGACTACCACCCATTGTGTGCTGGTAACATGTCAGCTTAACAAAACAGAAGACAACCTGGTGAAATCAGCCAGTCTGTCTCCTTAATTAAAGAAGCACTCCAGAAATGTTTATATTTTTACCTATGCAGTGTAGCATTGGGTATTATTAACCCCTTAGTGACCAGCCCATTTTAGGCCTTAATGACCAAGCTATTTTATTCGTTTTTCTATAGTCGCATTCAAAGAGCTATAACGTTTTTATTTTTTCATCTACATAGCTGTATGAGGACTTGTTTTTTGCGGGATTAGGTGTGCTTTTTAATAGCACCATTTTTGGGTACATATAATTTTTATATTAACTTTTATTAACCTTTTTGGGGGGGATTATAACAAAAACCTGAAATTCCGCCATTGTTCTATGCGTTTTTAAATTGACGCCGTTCACTATGCGACGTAATTAACATGTTACCTTTATTCTATGGGTCGGTACGATTACGGCGATACCACATATGTAGAGTTTTTTTTATGTTTTACGACTTTTGCACAATAAAAACACTTTTGAACTAAAATTATTTGTTTTTGCATCATCGCTTTGCAAGAGCCGTAATTTTTTTATTTTTCCATCAATGTAGTGATTTTTTGGGCTTGTTTTCTGCGGGACAAGACGTAGTTTTGAATGGTACTGTTTTGGGGTGCATGGGACTTATTGATTCATTTTTATTATGACTTTTTTGGGGGGCAATGGAAAAAAATTGCAATTTCGGCATGGTTTTTTGCGTTTTTTTTTTACTGTGTTCACCTTGCGGTTTAAATGACATATTAACTTTATTAATGGAGTCATTACGGTCACGGCAATACCACATATGTGTAATTTTTCTTACACTTTTACTAAATAAAACCACTTTTTATGGAAAAAAATGATTTTATTTATTTTTTTACTGTACTTTTTATTAATAATCTTTATTTCACTTTGATGACTTATTTTATTAGTCCCACTAGGGGACTTTACTGTGCGATGTTCCGATCGCTGCTATAATGCTTTGGTATACTTCGTATATTAGAGCATTATTGCCTGTCAGTGTAAACAGGCATATGTCCAGGGCAGACCTGGGGGCTTTTATCAAGCTCCCGGCTGCCATGACACCCCATCGGAGACCCGCGATTGCATTCGCGGGCCGCCGATGGGTGACAGAGGGAGCGCACTCCCTTTGTAAACAAAGTTAAATGCCGCGGTCGCTATTGATTTAACCGGTTAAACGGCCGCGATCGAAGTAAACTTCGATCGCGGGCGTTGGAGCAGGAGCTCAGCTGTCATCAGACAGCAGAGCCCCGACTCCTGCCTGCACGGGAGACCCGTGCAGGACTTAGACTAGGCTGACGTGAAAAGGCGTCAGCCTAGCCTAAAGCCCATTAGTGACTCACGTGAAAAGGCGTATTGGTGGTCACTAAGGGGTTAAAGAATAATCTAGAGGCTTTTGTGTATGCCCTGCGTATTCCTGTTTTAGTGGATGGATGTGCCATTTATGGGCTGTCTGCCATCTTGGTTCCTTCTTCCCCTCTGATATGGTTCCCCTAATGCAGCCTACATTTCCCATTATGCTTTTGGCTTTGCATAGGCAGAGGGAGCGGAGTCTCATCACACTGCGCTTCCTCTGCTCTAAATCCTATCTAAGTGCAGCAAGTAATAGATCAGTAGCATATAACTTTATGTCCCATAATTGCAGTCTCAGTGCATAATATGTAAATCAGCTCAGCCTGTCTCACTTTTTTCTGCTAGTGATAGATTTCTCTCTGTCAGTTTTTACACGGGAGACAGTGAGAAGCAGCATTTCATAGAAATACAATGGACTCTGCAAACAGCAGTCACAGATAGTATATCCATGCTTTTCTTTTTTTTAAACTCTGCAGCTAATCATTGTATGAACTCACCTATTATATAATTGCACTCCTAGTCTCTTATATAGGGCTGAAAAAGGGTGAAGTTGGGTGGGGAGGGGAGGGGAGGGTCTCAGCTGCTTGGAGGGATTTGATTGGTGATGATGTAATCCTGGAGTTCACAGGAAGTCAACCACACAGGAGAAAATGACTTCCTGTCTACACATGAGAGCATGGTCTATTTTGGTAGACAGACTGAGATAACATGACACAGTTGCCCATAATGGAAGGGTTCAAAATGTATCCAGTGCCCACCAAAAGTTCCGGAACACCCTCATAACTTTTGAACAGCTCGATGTAGAGGGTTGAAATTTGGTGGGATTTAATGGGGTCATAAAATCTACCAGTTAACGCCCCAAAAAAACACCCCACCCCTTTGGGGGCATTGGGGTGGGCGGGTGCAGCAAAATCTTAAATGGCACGGGGGGTCGAGTGGGGGCTCATTTGAAAGCTCTTTTCAATACAAAAACGATGGTGCAAATGATTTTGAGATAGGATTTTTTTTTCACTGAGATATTTAACGTTAAATTTATCATCTTCATTATCGGCTGTACACATTTCGGTAGTCGCTTGTTGTGCTCCACTGGAGACAGATGTATGAGGATTATCATGTACAGTGAGCAGAACATCTAAAGCTTTTTCATCATTACTAGCATGTTCGGGTCTTCCGGATCTTGGTGCGTCTTTAATTGAACCGGTTATTTTGAAACGATGAACATTTCTTTTAACAGTTGACAATGAAATTGGATCATGGATAGGATAAGTGGCATTGAATAAAGCTGCTACTTCTCGATACGATCTTATTTTTTCTTCGCCATACCGTCTCATCATCAATAAAGTGATCCTTACCGTTTCGGTCATTTTGTGATATGACAATAAAAATGTACAAAAATGAAAATTACTCTCAGAATTAGCGCTCTCTGAAATTCACAAGCGACTCCCGAAATGTGTACACATGAAACCATGTTACAATCATAGACAAGGTCCATTTTGTATCGCCGAGGCCTATTGTAATAATACGTAATTTAAAGTCACCTTGATGTGACATTCCCAAGCTCATACGCACATGCGCCCACACACATTTAGGATTTTACCCGCGAAGTAAATTTTGGGTAATGCTAACACCGGCGGTAGCCGATAATGTAGATGATAAATTTAACGTTGAATATCTCAGCGAATAAAAACCCTATCTCAAAATGGATTGCAGCATTTTTTTGTATTGAAAAGAGCTTTCAAATAAGCCCCCACCCCCGTGCCATTTAAGATTTTGCTGCCCCGCCCACCCCAACGTCCCCAAGGGTTTTTGGCGTTAACTGTTAGATTTTATGACCCCATTAACTCCCACCAAATTTCAACCCTCTACCTCGAGCCGTTCAAAAGGTATGAGGGTGTTCCGGAACTTTTGGTGGGCACTGGATATGAAACTGAACTGGGAAGAAACAGATGACACTGCTGGAATATTGCTGGTGAGTTGGCGTTATATGTGAAGAAAAAAAAGAAAAAAATTGTCGTGGTGCTTCTTTAAAGAGAAGTCCAGTCCTGCAGTAGTGACAGTCAGCACAAGATTTAATACGGTCGAAAAGATTATATGAATAGATGTCAGAGAATAATGATTGACAGCTGCATATGGAAGAAAGCCAATGTGTTTGAGTCTTTAGAGATCCCAGATAATCTCATGTAGCTCTGAACATATTGTAATAACATACTCAACATTTTAAGAAATGCTCCTCTACCGACTCTTGCAAACATAATATAATATATCTTGTGTGAAGTATGCAGTTAGCTAGAGACATCAGCTGCAGAAAAGTAGCCCGGGTCCCATTTGTGTCTGGAAAGAAAGCTGGTGAAAATCATATGACATTTCCTGTGTTCAGTCCATGTAAATCTCCATATGCTCCTTCGTTCTCAAATGCATTTAAACATTCCGTGATTCATTTCAAGCAGACACTGCTAATAAAGGTGAAGAGAAGATGGGCAAAAGACTCCAGGCCCAGGCAGTGAAAACAAGTAGAATACTGAAAGTAGAAAAGTCAAGTCTTCTATGCCACCCGATCCAAGGGCAGCAAAGGATAGAGGTGGAGACGCTGAGCTCGGGGATATATAGGTTTTGATGATTTGATTCAGTATTTTCACTTAATAAGTTAAGTAAATGCTGGTGGGACTCACAGAGCAAGCCTGTGAGTCCTGCTTCCCCCGCCCACACACTGAACAAGCTGTCAATCACTGTCTGTGGCTCACCGGCTCTCCCTATGAGTTCTAGCAGTATTTCGTTTTTACATGAAAATAATACTTACCAACTCTCCTGGGAAGGTCTGCGAGGCTCCTAGAAGAGCAAGCAAATTTCCTGGGTGCCCCGTGTCTTCTTTAAAATGTACTTACCTCTCCTCGTTCCGGCTATCCTCTACATTCCGAGGTGCCACTGCAAATAACACTCTTATGCCGGGGCTGGCGGGGCCCAGGAGTGGAGAGGATTGCAGAAACAGGGAGAGGTGAGTATCAGCACCTCTGGTCTGATGTCTGTATTACTTTAGGTGGGCTTTATTTGAATTAGGAGGTCTGTTTTTATTGGTCTGGTTTGTGGTTTGTATGTATTTAGAGGGTCTATTTATTTAGAAGGGTTTGGTCTGGGGTCTGTATTTATTTAGGGGATGGGGTATATTTTGGGGGTTTTGTCTGGGGTCTGTATTTATTTAGAGGGTCTAGCTGGGGAATTGTATTTATTTAGTGGGTCTAGCCTGGGGTCTGCATTTATTTAGTGGGACTGGTCTGGGGTCTGTATTTATTTAGTGGGACTGGTCTGGGGTCTGTATTTATTTAGCGGGACTGGTCTGGGGTCTGTATTTATTTAGCGGGACTGGTCTGGGGTTTGTATTTATTTTAGGCTGTGATGACGGGGTCATATGCCGAAATTGTGATTTAAATGCCATAGGTTGGGCTGTGTCCTATGTAAATTGATGGGACACAAGGTAAACATTTTGCAAGGCACGTTGCACTTGCTACACTGCTTTTCAGGATCTGCCTGATGTCTCTTCTCAAAAGTTGCAGAGTATGATTAAAATACAGAATCAAATAAAAAAACGATATATTCTGAAGCGCAACATCTTCCCCTCTATTAGGTGTGCCTTTATAAAAGGGGACCACCGCACAAAAGAGGGTTATTAGAGACACCCCTTTACACATTAGTATATAGATATACATACAAGCATACATATATATATATATATATATATATATATATATATATATATATATATATATATATATATATATATATATATATACAGTGAAGGAAATAAGTATTTGATCCCTTGCTGATTTTGTAAGTTTGCCCACTGTCAAAGACATGAACAGTCTAGAGTTTTTAGGCTAGGTTAATTTTACCAGTGAGAGATAGATTATATTAAAAAAAACACAGAAAATCACATTGTCAAAATTCTATATATTTATTTGCATTGTGCACAGAGAAATAAGTATTTGATCCCCTACCAACCATTAAGAGTTCAGCCTCCTCCAGACCAGTTACACGCTCCAAATCAACTTGGTGCCTGCATTAAAGACAGCTGTCTTACATGGTCACCTGTATAAAAGACTCCTGTCCACAGACTCAATTAATCAGTCTGACTCTAACCTCTACAACCTGGGCAAGACCAAAGAGCTTTCTAAGGATGTCAGGGACAAGATCATAGACCTGCACAAGGCTGGAATGGGCTACAAAACCATAAGTAAGACGCTGGGTGAGAAGGAGACAACTGTTGGTGCAATAGTAAGAAAATGGAAGACATACAAAATGACTGTCAATCGACATAGATCTGGGGCTCCATGCAAAATCTCACCTCGTGGGGTATCCTTGATCCTGAGGAAGGTGAGAGCTCAGCCGAAAACTACACAGGGGGGAACTTGTTAATGATCTCAAGGCAGCTGGGACCACAGTCACCAAGAAAACCATTGGTAACACATTACGCCGTAATGGATTAAAATCCTGCAGTGCCCGCAAGGTCCCCCTGCTCAAGAAGGCACATGTACAGGCCCATCTAAAGTTTGCAAATGAACATCTGGATGATTCTGAGAGTGATTGGGAGAAGGTGCTGTGGTCAGATGAGACTAAAATTGAGCTCTTTGGCATTAACTCAACTCGCCGTGTTTGGAGGAAGAGAAATTCTGCCTATGACCCAAAGAACACCGTCCGCACTGTCAAGTATTGAGGTGGAAACATTATGTTTTGGGGGTGTTTCTCTGCTAAGGGCACAGGACTACTTCACCGCATCAATGGGAGAATGGATGGAGCCATGTACCGCAAATCCTGAGTGACTACCTCCTTCCCTCCACCAGGACATTAAAAATGGCTCGTGGCTGCGTCTTCCAGCACTACAATGACCCGAAACATACAGCCAAGGCAACAAAGGAGTGGCTCAAAAAGAAGCACATTAAGGTCATGGAGTGGCCTAGCCAGTCTCCAGACCTTAATCCCATCGAAAACTTATGGAGGGAGCTGAAGATCCGAATTGCCAAGCGACAGCCTCGAAATCTTAATGATTTACAGATGATCTGCAAAGAGGAGTGGGCTAAAATTCCATCTAACATGTGTGCAAACCTCATCATCAACTGCAAAAAATGTCTGACTGCTGTGCTTGCCAACAAGGGTTTTGCCACCAAGTGTTAAGTCTTGTTTGCCAAAGGGATCAAATACTTATTTCTCTGTGCACAATGCAAATAAATATATATAATTTTGACAATGTGATTTTCTTTTTTTTTTTTATATATAATCTATCTCTCACTGGTAAAATTAACCTAGCGTAAAAATTCTAGACTGTTCATGTCTTTGACAGTGGGCAAACTTACAAAATCAGCAAGGGATCAAATACTTATTTCCTTCACTGTATATACACTACCATTCAAAAGTTTGGGGTCACCCAGACAATTTTGTGTTTTCCATGAAAACTCACACTTATTTATGAAATGAGTATCAAAATGACTAGAAAATATAGTCAAGACATTGACAAGGTTAGAAATAATGATTTTTATTTGAAATAATAATTTTCTCCTTCAAACTTTGCTTTGGTCCAAGAATGCTCCATTTGCAGCAATTTCAGCATTGCAGACCTTTGGCATTCTAGCTGTTAATTTGCTGAGGTAATCAGGAGAAATTTCACCCCATGCTTCCAGAAGCCCCTCCCACAAGTTGGATTGGCTTGATGGGCACTTCTTGCGTACCATACGGTCAAGCTGCTCCCACAACAGCTCTATGGGGTTGAGATCTGGTGACTGCGCTGGCCACTCCATTACAGATAGAATACCAGCTGCCTGCTTCTTCCCTAAATAGTTCTTGCATAATTTGGAGGTGTGCTTTGGGTCATTGTCCTGTTGTAGGATGAAATTGGCTCCAATCAAGCGCTGTCCACAGGGTATGGCATGGCGTTGCAAAATGGAGTGATAGCCTTCCTTATTCAAAATCCCTTTTACCTTGTACAAATCTCCAACTTTACCAGCACCAAAGCAACCCCAGACCATCACATTACCTCCACCATGCTTGACAGATGGCGTCAGGCACTCTTCCAGCATCTTTTCAGTTGACGTTGACACTGGCGTTTTGCCGGTACTATTTAATGAAGCTGCCAGTTGAGGACCTGTGAGGCGTCTATTTCTCAAACTAGAGACTCTAATGTACTTGTCTTGTTGCTCAGTTGTGCAGCGGGGCCTCCCACTTCTCTTTCTACTCTGGTTAGAGCCTGTTTGTGCTGTCCTCTGAAGGGAGTAGTACACACCGTTGTAGGAAATCTTCAGTTTCTTGGCAATTTCTCGCATGGAATAGCCTTCATTTCTAAGAACAAGAATAGACTGTCGAGTTTCACATGAAAGCTCTCTTTTTCTAGCCATTTTGAGAGTTTAATCGAACCCACAAATGTAATGCTCCAGATTCTCAACTAGCTCAAAGGAAGGTCAGTTTTATAGCTCCTCTAAACAGCAAAACTGTTTACAGCGGTGCTAACATAATTGCACAAGGGTTTTCAAGTGTTTTCTAATCATCCATTAGCCTTCTAACACAGTTAGCAAACACAATGTACCATTAGAACACTGGAGTGATGGTTGCTGGAAATGGGCCTCTATACACCTATGAAGATATTGCATTAAAAACCAGACGTTTGCAGCTAGAATAGTCATTTAGCACATTAACAATGTATAGAGTGTATTTCTGATTAATTTAATGTTATCTTCATTGAAAAAAACTGTGCTTTTCTTGCAAAAATAAGGAAATTTCTAAGTGACCCTAAACTTTTGAACGGTAGTGTATATATATATATATATATATATATATATATGTATACACACATATGTATACACACACACACACACACACACACACACACACACACACACACACACACACACACACACACACACACACTCATATATATGATTAATCATGTATTGGGGGATACATAAAAACAAAAAAAATGAAAAGTCTCAGCAATTGAATTGTAGCAGGTGCACAGATCAAACAGATATTTCTTTCGTTCTGGATATTTATATAGTTCTGTAAATTTAACTGTATGGGAGCTGCACATTGAGGGTATGTGCACACACACTAATTACGTCCGTAATTGACGGACGTATTTCGGCCGCAAGTCCCGGACCGACCACAGTGCAGGGAGCCGGGCTCCTAGCATCATACTTGTGTACGACGCTAGGAGTCCCTGCTACTCCGTGGAACTGCTGTCCCGTACTGGAAACATGATTACAGTACGGGACAGTTGTCCGGCAGCGAGGCAGGGACTCCTAGCATCGTACATAACTATGATGCTAGGAGCCCGGCTCCCTGCACTGTGTTCGGTCCGGGACTTGCGGCCGAAATACGTCCGTCAATTACGGACGTAATTAGTGTGTGTGCACATACCCTGATAGGGTGGAGAAGACATTCCCTTGTAATAAAGATAACTATATCTGTTTAACATTGGGTAATCCAATATACTCTTTTCTGCTGAAATATTTTCCATAGATGGCTTCTAGCATATTGCACATACCAGACCTGTGGAGGTCATTACTTCATATACTTCATACTAAAATAAGTGGAATCTGCTCATTTATTTCAGAACAGGACATGATAATAACACGGATAGTTTAAAAAGTACAACTCATTTTAGCTGGAAGATAAGCACATTCCAATGGATAAAAGGGTAAATTGTGCTAGCATCTGTGCCAATTTAAACGTTTTCAATGCAATATACATTTACTACTGAAATAACCTCAATATGCATAGCAACTTCAAAGAGCAAGAAGCGGACGTCACAAACCATCACATGTAAGAAGTTTATAGACACCTTGACTGCAGGAGCCATGACTTTGTGGAGCTTCAGTCATTTAAAGAGGCTCTGTCACCAGATTTTGCAATCCCTATCTGCTATTGCAGCAGATAGGCGCTGCAATGTAGATTACAGTAACGTTTTTATTTTTAAAAAACGAGCATTTTTGACCAAGTTATGACCATTTTTGTATTTATGCAAATGAGGCATGCAAAAGTACAACTGGGCGTGTTTAAAGTAAAAGTCCAAGTGGGCGTGTATTATGTGCGTACATCGGGGCGCTTTTACTTCTTTTACTAGCTGGGCGTTCTGACGAGAAGTATCATCCACTTCTCTTCAGAACGCCCAGCTTCTGCCAGATCACGCTGTGACGTCACTCACAGGTCCTGCATCGTGTCAGACGAGCGAGGACACATCGGCACCAGAGGCTACAGTTGATTCTGCAGCAGCATCAGCGTTTGCAGGTAAGTAGCTACATCGTTTTACCTGCAAACGCCGATGCTGCTGCAGAATCAACTGTAGCCTCTGGTGCCGATGTGTCCTCGCTCGTCTGACACGATGCAGGACCTGTGAGTGACGACACAGCGTGATCTGCCAGAAGCTAGGCGTTCTGAAGAGAAGTGGATGATACTTCTCATCAGAACGCCCAGCTAGTAAAAGAAGTAAAAACGCCCCGATGTACGCACATAATACACGCCCAGTTGGAGTTTTACTTTTAAACACACCCACTTGGACTTTTGCAAGCCTCATTTGCATAAATTTAAAAATGGTCATAACTTGGCCAAAAATGCTCGTTTTTTAAAAATAAAAACGTTACTGTAATCTACATTGCAGCGCCGATCTGCTGCAATAGGAGATAGGGGTTGCAAAATCTGGTGACAGAGCCTCTTTAACAATGTGTAACATATCTTCTTTACAGGGAAAATACGGTCAAAATGATCTAAAGCTAAAAGTAAGTGGATACCTGACCATCACATGGTGATATGAGCTTGTGCCCAAACCCTAAACAGCCCCAGACTATTATCCCTGATTCACCAAATGTTACTTTTTAGTAGGCACTATGCATTCCGGTATGTAGCGTTCAACTGACATTCGCCAACCTACATCAATCAGACCGCCAGAAAGTGAGACGGGATTCATAAATCCAGAGAAGACGTTTCCACTGCTCCCGGGTACAGTGGCGCCGTGCTTTACACCGCTCCAGCCTATACTTGCCATTGTGCATGGTGATCTTAGGCTTGTGTGCTGCTGCTTGACCCATTTCATGAAGCTCCGGATGCACAGTTCTTGTCCTGATGTCACTTCCAGAGGCAGTTTGGAACTCTGCAGTGAGTGATGCAACAGAGGATAAGTAATTTTACTGTACTACACACTTAAAAAAGCATTGAACTTATTTTTTTTATTGCACCCTCCATTTGTACATTGGTGTTTCAGTGGGGTGCTGTGTTCAAAAATACGTACTGATCCCCGCATCTTGTCATTTTTCGGGTCCAGCGCCGCTCACGTGATTTTCATTATGACCTGATCTGGAATCGCTACTTTTGAATAAACCAGAACTCAGGATCTCAATACATTCCTATGGGAGCCAGAACGAGGCTTCAAAGGAATGAATTGAAAGCCTTACTTCCGGTTTTCTGAAAAGCAGCGATTCCAGACTGGTAAGTATTTCTGCACACAGCACCCCACTGAAACATAATATGTACAAATAGAGTGCGCAATAAAAAAAATAAAGTGGAGTGCTCCTTTAAGCACTTGATAGCCCCACTCTGTGAGTTTACATGGTCTACTGCTACGTGGCTGAGCTGTTGTTACTCCTAGATGCTTCCACTTCACAATAACAACATCAAAAACAGTTTAACCGGGGCAGAGTTAGCAGATTAGAATTTTCACAAACTGACTTTGCAGAGGGCACCATATGACAGTGCCAGATTTAAAGTCATTGCAGTCTTCAGTGCGACCAATACTACTAGCAATGTTTGTTTATGGAGATTGCATGGCTGTGTGCTTGATTTTATGCACCTGTTTGCAGAAGGTGTGGCGGAAGCATCTAATTTCAATATTTAGGAGGAGTGCCAAAAACTTTTGCCCTTAGGCCGGGTTCCCACGTAAACGCTGCAGAATTTCCGCAAAGTAGTTCTGTGCGGAAATTCCACAGCATTTACAGTAGCAGCAAAGTGGCTGAGATTCAGAAAATCTCATGCCCACGCGGTGGAAAAATACAACGCAGCGTAAACGATATTAAATTGAATGTAATTCCGCAGCATGTCAATTTATACTGCATTTTTGTTGATTTTCCAATTCAGGTTTTCTCCATTGAATTCAGTGGGGATGCAAAACCCGCAACAGAAAGCCCAGGGTTGCGACTTTTGCGCCGTATTCGCAGCAATTACACCACAAAAACCACAACTAGAGAAAATAAAAAAAATCATACTTACCCAGAACGCCCTCCTCTTTCCTGCAGTCCGGCATCCTGGGATGACGTTGAAACCCATGTGACCGCTGCAGCCAATCACAGTCTGCAGCGGTGGTCACATGGGAAGATATATCATCCCAGGAGGCCGGCCTGGATGACATCAGAGGACGGCTTCCTGGGATGACGTTACATCCCACGTGACTGCCGCTGCATCAGATCACAGACTGCAGCGGTCACATGGGCTGCAGCATCATCCACAGAGTCCGGACCGCACTGCGATGGAGGGATGCGTAGCCATAACAACGACCTATGTAAGTATGAGCATTTTTTACCGCTGCTTTCCGCAGTGGAAATTCCGTAAAAAAAAACGCACCACAACATAGTGCGTTTTTCGGATGGAATGTACTGCGTGGTTTTTATGCAGCGTATCCTTCCCGTGGGAACCGGGCCTTATAGTATATAGTAGATACATTTGAAAAATTTACATTGGGAAAGAACAATATAATAATAGTGTCCAGAATGAAGGGATATATGGAGTGATTAAGCCCTCTCTGGAACGGCTAGATATTTCTGGCAGGCGGCACCGGCGTATTTCCTTGCACAACAAAAAAATTGCCATGTTGAAAACCAACAGACACAATCCTTGTTTCCTCCGTCATCTGCCAGTAAGAGACAGTAGGATGTCCCCCATATCCATTAGTATATCTAATTTATTTTACTGAATGTTTACTTTTAACCCAAATACAATATCCTAGCGTAACATATTTCGATCTTTGCTTCTGTAACTGCAGATTTATTGCATAACTAATTAAGATCACTGAACTTACTCATGTTGATCAATTCCACATGCAGAATATTTGCAACACAAATGCATTATAGTGTTTGCCTGTAATAGGGCACGAGCCGATTCTATAGTATTCGATGGCAGTTTCTGGCATTACGTGTTGGTCTGCCTTGACACTAAATAATTTCACTTGACAGTTTGAAATGACTTTGTCATACAGAGGCCATATGTGCTTTCTATTTCAGTGCCCGCAGTAGAAATGATCAGACGTGTTTCTATAGACACAAATAATTCAGTCTTGGCCACTAGATGGCAGCAGCTGTTAATTTAAAGCAAACAGAAATATATTTTGGAGTTTAAAAGTTGTTCTGTATGAAGAAAAACCGGTCATATATTGCAGTATGTTGGTTTCTGTCATTCAGCTTGTGCTTATCGCATGTGCTCTCTAGAATTAGATGGCGACTTCTTTACATAGCAAAAGCCAATGCGTGATGTTTTATTTTATGAAAATGCCCTGATGCAATGTTTGTCTAAAAGTGCTTTTACACGGGCACATATGCGCCCATGTTTATTACCTATTAACCAGCGCCGATTGACAATACAGCTTGTCAATATCTGCTCGTTTGCTCCATTCAAACGGAGCAATGATCGGGAGCTCGTTCCTCAGCTGATCGCTGCCCTGTTTACACTGGGTAATGATTGGGAACGACTATTCGTACTAACGCTCATTCAACTAATTATTAGCCCATGTAAAATGGCCTTAAAAAGTACTTGTCACTAGGTCATATAAGGTTTACTGACCTGAATAGCGATGTCTCCCTGGTTCCAGCTTTTTTTTTCCTCTTGGACCCCCCTGTTCAAGACATATGGCCCACTGTTGTGTTAGCTCCCTTTATGTCATTTTGCTGTAGTTAGTCAACAGGGCGTGAACTACCCTCAAGATGCCTCTTCCTGATTGGTCAGCATCAGAGACAGGGAAGCTGGATCCACCCCATTGGCTAACTATAGCAAATTAGCAAATAGGGTGCCAACACAACAGTGGGCCATATCTCTGGAACAGGGGGGGCAGGAAAAAAAGAAAAACATCGCTGTAATCAGGGAGACTGGGCCATTCAAGTGAGTTTACCAGTTCAACTTGTATGACATAGAGACAGGTCCTCTTTAAGGCTACATTATATACTGTTCACATCTACATTGGAGCCTCCATGGCAGATTCTATCAAATTTGACTGGAAAAATAGCGCTGCACGCATTGCTATTTTCCTCGTCAAAATGACAAACACCTCTGTGTCCCTGACACTCCCATAAACATGCTCATACTAACATGCATTTTACTTCCCTGGGGGGCATAAATAAGTGGCTAACAGGTACCTTTGACGCCGCTTATCTCAAGAATAAACAAAGAATCAGATGGGTTACAATCTAACTGTTAATCTTCTTTTCTGGAAATCAGTAATAGTGAGAGATCACGGCTGCACCAATGTCATCTTCTCACATGTATCTATGATTTATCAGAAGATCATTTTTACTGGACTTCCCCTTTAAATTTCCTTTAGCTTTTTTTTTGCAATAGGAACCATTCATAGTGACATCATATTCAATTATTACATATTAGTATTCTTGTGATATTTTTCATTTTGCACTTAACCATTTATATGCCATACATGTACTCATTCAGAAGACAGTAGCGTACATTTGATGGTTATATACTAATTTGCTCAGTTTAATGATGATATATCCATTTCCATCCATATAATAACTGTCTGGATCCTATTAAACAATGATATCATGCTTTATAAACTTGAGATCTCATGCAGGCAGGGGGCCAGGAAAAGTCTTCGAGGGTTGCATCAATCTTTGTACGAGATATGATTTATCAGATAAGAACATGAGAACGGACTCAAGACTATGTGCAGAATGTCAGCTGCTTGCCTCTATTCTGGCAGTGGAGGGTTAAAATACATACTTAGTGAATCACAATAGTGCGTTGAGAAAAATTGTTTCACAATAAAGCCGGCCATAGACGTAACATATTTTATCATCAGATTAATGGGATCTGCTGACAATTGAATGTCTATGGGGCCCGACATACCTTGGTGGTAAGGGCTGCTGTCAGCGGAAACATGGGTAAGGCTTATTCGAGGTCTTGCTGTTTGATACTAAGCAGAGGCGTAGCTATAGGGGGTGCAGAGGTAGTAGTCTCACCCGGGCCCTGAGGTGGTCCACAAGTCTCTTTGCCACATTAGAAGATGCCAATATTATAAATGCCACATGGTAGCTGGGACTTGTTGCAGGTTTTTCATTTGATCCCAGGAGCTTCAGGTTACGCCTCTGCCCCATACAACATAGTAGTATCACCCACACTGAGGCCTCATGCACACAACCACATTGGTTTTGCTTTCTGCAAAGCGACGGGTCCGTTGTGTCCAGCCGGAACGCGAAAAAACCTTGTTGTGCCTCCATGTGTCATCAGGACTCGAAGATCCACAACAATTCACACGTACTGGTGAATCCGCAAATCCGGACCGTAAAATGACTTGTCCTGAGTTTTGCGGTCCGGATTTTCTGCCACCGCACCAATCCGTGTAAATCACAGTCGCGTGAATCGGGCCATAGAAAAGAATTGGTTTGCAATTTATCACTAAAAATATGGATAAATTGCGGCCGCAAAAATACAGTCGCGTGCATGAGGCCTGAGGAAAACTGTCATTTGTCCTACACCAGGACCTAGTGCAAGAACGTGGCCGTAATTGGGGTTAATTGCTGAAAAGTAGTTGTAGTTTTTTTAAACTTTTAAAAATGTCACCCAACTGAATTTCTGTCGTCTCTTGTTAGGTGTAGACAGATTACTTGGTGACATATTTTAAGAAATGTTCCTTATAATTTCTTATCTAAATACTTTTTATGTTATGTGCCGTACATTTGCACCAGGCTCTGAGCGGGAAGCGAATGCACCATGAAAATTCAATTGTATCTCTTTGCTTTGAAAGCCAGCAGTGATATTAAGTATTTACATTGGCTCATTAATGGCTTCTGAGTTTCCAGTAAAAAATGCGCCTCCTATTCCCAGACAAACCACCACCAATTTGTCAATGCATGTCAGCGCTCACTACTACCAATCAATATCTGTGAGCTCATTTCCTCTGAGCATCAAGTCATTCTAAATTCCTTGTAATATCCGTGGAGAACATGGATTTATTCAGGGTCTTATGTCTGATAAGGGAACGGTAGTTTGATAAGTAGTGCAATGTATCACAGTAGTCGCCAAATATATATAACACTTAATGTTCCAGTTGCTATAGAGGTCTGTCAGCTCTCCGGAAAAGTATATTTTTGTAAATCCTTGTATTTCCCATTAAAATAAGAATTCGGAAACATATATATTTTTTAATCTGCAGACTGTCGTTCCTCTCTTATTCTTCCTAGAAATGTATAAATAAATCGATAACTGTCTGTTAACTTTCATATAGTCAAAGGGTCGTTTCCATACACAGTCTTATTCTGTTAGCACTGATTAAAAATCCAGTTCTCAATTTATTCAAGAATTTCTAGGAGGCATAACAGAGGAACATCCCAAAGTAGAATTTTAAAAATGGATGTTTCAAAATAGTTATTTTATAGGGAATACAATTATTTACTAAACAGACATGTCAGAAGATGTAACAGGTCCTTTTTAAAGCTTCCCATCCTGGTATTTGTTATAGCTACTACCTGTCCCCCATACCCTCTGCTTTTATCCTCCCCATCCAATACCTTTTAGGATAGATGGACCCAAGTTGTAGGGACTAACCAGAGCTTGTGGCCCTTTTCATTGGGGCTTATAACAACTACAGAGGCTGCCCCTATGGTACATAAACTCTTGAATAACTTCTGTATCTCTGTTGGAGGCTTGTGGTTCGATTATTACACAAATAAAATCTGTAGGCCTGGCTCGGCAAAGGAGCATCCATCAAAGCATTATAAATCCACCATTGCAAGGTGGCACTAGTCACTAAAGTCGTTTTGACAAATGCTACTAAGCATTGGCGTACATAGATTTCAGAGGCCCCCAATAGCAAATATTCAAATGGACATATCTCATACTTCCGGGCAGGAAGACACTTTAGTAGCCAAGAATGTATCTGGTACGTCCTTGATAACAGTTCAAACTCAGGCTAGGATCGAAGTCTTGTTTTAAAGCTATGATTCTTGGCATTAAAACAGGACCTGGTTAGGATCTCTAGCTGCAATTTAGCCGGATCTAGAGCGGGTTAAAGTGAGAGCTGCATATACCATATTTTTCGGACTATAAGACACAGTTTTTATCTTAGAATCTGTGCTGTAATCTTCTGCAGCATCTTATACCCTGAAGGCAAACAGCTGCCAGTGTATGAAGAGGCCAGGGACTGATGTCTGAGCTTCAAAGGTCCTTGCAGTGCAGTGTAATGGAAGCTGCATGTCCTGTTCTTTGTGTAAAAGATCTCTGTGTTATCTGCTCACTGAACAGTCACATCTTACACACAGAATTCTGTCATCTCACTGTTCAGTGAGTAAATAACACAGCCATTAGCACACACAGCGCAGTAAATCTGTGCAGGTCCTGATCTGCAAGGACCTTCTAGCCACGCCCCCTCCTATATACAGAGTTGCAAAAAGGGCAGATGCAACACCATTAACCCCTGCCTCTCCACATCTCTGATGTCTGGTGAGTTCAGGGGAGGGTGAGAGCACTATAGCTGCCAATATTTTGTATTTCTGTGTTGACATTGTTATGGGGCACTGTGGCAGGCATTGTATTGAACTGTGGCTGGCACTGTATTGGGGCACTCACTGGCATTGTTATGGGGCACTGACTGGCATTGTATTGAGGCACTCACTGGCATTGTTATGGGGCACTGTGGCTGTCATTGTTATGGGGCACTGTGGCTGGCACTGTATTGGGGCACTGACTGGCATTGTTATGGGGCACTGACTGGCATTGTATTGAGGCACTCACTGGCATTGTTATGGGGCACTGTGGCTGTCATTGTTATGGGGCACTGTGGCTGGCACTGTATTGGGGCACTGACTGGCATTGTTATGGGGCACTGACTGGCATTGTATTGAGGCACTCACTGGCATTGTTATGGGGCACAGTGGCTGTCATTGTTATGAGGCACTGTGGCTGGCATTGTATTGGGGCACTGTGGCTGGCATTGTATTGAGGCATTGTGGCTGGCATTGTTATTGGGTACTGTGGCTGGCTTTGTATTAGGGCACTGTGGCTGGCATTGTATTGGGGCACTGTGGCTGGCATTGCATTGAGGCACTGACTGGCATTGTTATGGGGCACTGTGGCTGGCATTGTTATGGGGCACTGTGGCTGGCATTGTATTGGGGCACTGTGGCTGGCATTGTATTGGGGCACTGTGGTATCCTATTGTGTGAATATTACCCAGTAAATATACAGTTAAAGGTAAAACTTTTTTTTTCCCTTTTATGCTAAAAATGTATGGGTGTGTGTTATGGTCCAGTGCGTCCTATAGTCCGAAAAATATGGTACTTGCATATTTCACTTCGACCCTTGTGTCTAAATGCTCTATCTCAGACGAGATCGGAGCTAGAGCTTCAATACTGGTCTTGTTTTAAAGGAAATAATCTTAGCTTTAAAACAATCTCTAGCTGTGACGTAGCCAGAGTTAGAGCAGGTTTAAAGAGGCTCTGTCACCAGATTTTGCAACCCCTATCTCCTATTGCAGCAGATCGGCGCTGCAATGTAGATAACAGTAACGGTTTTGTTTTTTTTTTTTAAACGAGCATTTTTGGCCAAGTTATGACCATTTTTATATTTATGTAAATGAGGCTTTCTAAAGTACAACTGGGCGTGTTTACAGTAAAAGTACAACTGGGCGTGTATTGTGTGTAACATCTGGGCGTGTATTATGTGTGTTACATCTGGGCGTTTTTACTTCTTTTACTAGCTGGGCGTTGTGTATAGAAGTATCATCCACTTCTCTACACAACGCCCAGCTTCTGGCAGTGCAGACACAGCGTGTTCTCGAGAGATCACGCTGTGACGTCACTCACTTCCTGCCCAGGTCCTGCATCGTGTCGGACGAGCGAGGACACATCGGCACCAGAGGCTACAGTTGATTCTGCAGCAGCATCAGCGTTTGCAGGTAAGTAGCTACATCGACTTACCTGCAAACGCCGATGCTGCTGCAGAATAAACTGTAGCCTCTGGTGCCGATGTGTCCTCGCTCGTCCGACACGATGCAGGACCTGGGGCAGGAAGTGAGTGACGTCACAGCGTGATCTCTCGAGAACACGCTGTGTCTGCACTGCCAGAAGCTGGGCGTTGTTTAAGTTAAGGCACCAACACCATGTGTCGGCCGCATATCCCGGACCGACAACAATTACGTACCGCAGAGGTAGGAATCTACGTGACTACCTGATGCATAGTCATCATACTGGACCTTCTACTATCTCCAAAAATTGGCTGAGGACGTCTGTCATAGGCTCTCATTCATGTGGCCGCTGTTCCTTTTGCCATTTAATGCCCACCACTAAACAATTTACCAACCCAGTTGATAATAGAATATACCAGGTCAGACAATTCATGAACTGTCAGAGTAAAGGGGTGGTCTATATCGCTAGGTGTCCCTGTCCCAAACTGTACGTGGGGAAGACCGTACAGGAGCTGAGGAGGAGAATATCCAAACATCTTAGCACTATTAACAACAGAGAAGATACACCCTTATCTAGGCATATACGTTGTTCTCATGATGGTGATACTTGCTCGCTACAATTTTGGGGTGTCACGCAGGTCAAACTCGGTCCAAGAGCAGGGAATCTGGACCGAAAATTATTACAGGAAGAGGCACGCTGGATCCATCGTCTGGGCTCCCTTAGCCCAGGTGGTCTGAATGAGGGCTTTACGTATGCTGCGTTCCTGTGAATATATGCGCTTATCAAGTTATTAACTTAAAAATAGCCATTAGAATGGCACTTGCTATTGAATTGACCGTTCTATATTAATTATGGGTCATGTGATCATACACTGACCCTTATTGAACCTAACTTTATCCTTATGTCTTCGACATTATCTCTACTAATCAATCTATTCACCATAGTTTGTAGGCAATACTTGCTTTTACATCTTTTTAGAACTATACTCAGGAAATGACACAGTGACGTTATGTCATCTTATTGGACTCTACCTTATAGACTAAATACAGTCGTTTCATTTGCTCCCATAGTTATCCTTATCCATAACCACATCGCTATCATATGCAGCCGCTTTAACGTATGGGGATTTTTTCTATTACAATTTTTGCTGCTACTGCGCATGCGCGACGAGGGCATTTATTTATGGTCAGCAGTATCTTATCTGCTTTCACCCTAATGCGCCTGCGCGCCTTATCTCATCCCCATTGGCTGTCCCAACTAGTCGGCAATTGGTAGCGCGGGACGCCCATCACTTACTAGAGGGCTCGTCTCATACCCTCTCTCTGATTGGCCACTACCAAGCAGGGGAACACGTGGAATGACGTCAATACACATATAAGCACGGACATCTCGCCGCGCGTTGTCATTAGCCCCGATACCCCTGAAGACGCTACATCGTAGCGAAACATGTCGGGGGGGGGGCTTCCTCTTTCATTTTAAATACGAGTCCTGCTGACTCCCTAATCTAACTGTGAGCTGGGTGCAACGTGCTGCAGCCGTTGGCCCTAGGCTCCTCATACTCTGCACTGTGCTGATTGTAGTCAGCATTGGACCTTGTTTTTATCTATATGTAGTTTGTCAGTATTGCATAAACCTAATAAATACTTTATTATTTTCTATCTTCATAGTTGGAAAACAGGGCTTGCTTGCCGGTAGGCAAACCATTTTTCTCAATTTAAATATATGCCCACCAAATATAAGGGTCCTCCCTTGTTTGTATCGTACACACATAATACACGCCCAGTTGTACTTTTACTGTAAACACGCCCAGTTGTACTTTTGCAAGCCTCATTTGCATAAATACAAAAATGGTCATAACTTGGCCAAAAATGCTCGTTTTTTTAAAAATAAAAACGTTACTGTAATCTACATTGCAGCGCCGATCTGCTGCAATAGCAGATAGGGGTTGCAAAATCTGGTGACAGAGCCTCTTTAAGTTAGGGCACCAACACCATGTGTCGGCCGCATATCCCGGACCGACAACAATTCAGGGAGTCGGGTTTCTAGCATCACAGTTATGTATGACGGTAGGAGTCCCTGCCTATCTCCCAAAGGAAAACTGTCCTGTACTGAAAACTTGATTACAGTACGGGATAGAAATCCTGCAGGTGCCTCGTTCTTGCTCCTATAGGAATGCATTGAGAGCCTGAGTTCCGGTTTTCTCAAAAGCAAAGTGATTCCAGACCAGGTCAGAATGTGATCACGTGGGCGGCGCTGGACTCGAAAACGTGGTGATGCACGGATCGGTAAGTATTTCTGCAAACAGCTCTCCACTGAAACACCAATGTACAAATGGAGGGGGAAATAAAAAAAAAAAAAAAAAAGGAGTGCTTCTTTAAAAACAGATTCTTTTTTTTGTCTCTTCAATTCTGGTGATTTTATGAAGATATATGTGCGTGTAAACATAGGCCTAAAAAGTATATATGAACTCTGCACAAATTGAACATTTATTTTTAGTTTATGTAGTGCCTCTCATTTTCTGCTTGGTCACACGTTTAGCGCAAAATAAAAAAAAATATGTTTTTTTAGTAAGAAGTTGCACTTTGACACAAAATTGTGGTGCCAGTGTGTATAAACTGCTAAGTGGCATCTTAACAATGTGCCAGGTGTCAACTTTCAGAAAATATATAGGTATGGGGTTTAGTATGAATTTTATTTTGTAACAGTGCGAAAATTGTCTTGACTACCAGAGGTGCAAAATGTCCAAAATCCCCTGGAAGCAAAAGGGTTAAAGAGGCTCTGTCACCACATTATAAGTGCCCTATCTCCTACATAAGGATATCGGCGCTATAATGTAGGTGACAGCAGTGCTTTTTATTTAGAAAAACAATCTATTTTTACCACTTTATGAGCAATTTTTAGCTTTATGCTAATTAGTTTCTTAATGCCCAAGTGGGCGTGTTTTACTTTAGACCAAGTGGGCGTTGTACAGGGGAGTGTATGACGCTGACCAATCAGCGTCATACACTTCTCTCCATTCATTTACACTGCACATAGTGATATAGTTATATCGTTATGTGCAGCTACATACACACACTATAACATTACTGTAGTGTCCTGATAATGAATATACATGACCTCCAGCCAGGACGTGATGTGTATTCAGAATCCTGACACTTCTGAATCTTTTCTGTGAGATTTCCAACAAGGCAAACGTAATCTCGTTTACATCGTAATCTCGCGAGATTAGGTTTGCCTTGCTGGAAATCTCACAGAAAAGATTCAGATGTGTCAGGATTCTGAATACACATGACGTCCTGGCTGGAGGTAATGTATATTCATTATCAGGACACTGCAGTAATGTTAGTGTGTGTGTATGAGGCTGCAGATAGCGAAATAGCTATATCGCTAGTGCAGTGTAAATGAATGGAGAGAAGTGTATGACGCTGACTGGTCACTGATTGGTCAGCGTCATACACTCCTCTGTACAATGCCCACTTGGTCTAAAGTAAAAACACGCCCAGTTGGGCATTAAGAAACTCATTAGCATAAAGCTAAAAATCGCTCATAAAGAGGTAAAAATAGATTGTTTTTCTAAATAAAAAGCATTACTGTCACCTACATTACAGCGCCGATCTCCTTATATAGGAGACAGGGCACTTATAATGTGGTGACAGAGCCTCTTTAAGCTTTGAGCTTACGACACAATAGAGGCATTTTACAAGTTATCCTTGTGGTATGGTTTATATTTATGAATCACTGATAATGTATATGCAATACTTTCATGACTACTAGCTTGTGTTATTATTGCTTGTAGAACTGAAGACATTGTAAAATCCTGCTTTTCATTTTAATTTTGTGTTTCTTTTTATTTTATTTTTAAATAGATTAGTCAAACAATAAGCCAAATATTACAAAATGTATATTATGGAGTACCTTTTATTCCTATTGCACTTAAATGGTTAATGAGAGTTATGGCCCTCCATGAATATATAATCTAAAGCAGAACAGTTGCATCGTTTTCTTTATCTCATGCACTAAATCACACATTATCAATGGAGAGACTAATGTGTAGACAAGTTATATCTTCATTGCATTATTTCTCGAAATATTCCCTTTTTCATTCTCAAATCCAATTCAGAGCCGTTATCGGGAAATTTAGATTGACATGTCCATGAAGATCTCTTTGAGCAGAAACGAGAGGACACCGGTGAGATCATGTCTAATTGACTACATTTAGAATCAATAACCTCTTGGCGGACATCAGTCTGCCTTCATTCAGTTTTACCTGCGTCCATTACCCGCTGTGCTCCCTAGAGGTGCTTGCAAAGTGAAGTCATCTTATGCTGATGTCATGCCTTGTTCTAGGGAAGTAGCTGAGAATTACTGAAGAGACAGAAGGTTCTTGGCGTCTAGTTTCATTGATGGAAAAATATGTACTATTGTTTTTCAAGTATTAATGAGTTTTTTTCCTGTAAAATATTTGTTAGGGTACAAAGGAAATATATGCTGGCAGGCTAAGGTTTGCACTAAGGTGGGATTGCACCGCAGTTTGGCAGCACCATTCCCACTGCGTTTGCCACCACCTCCACCACATAAACTGAACTTTAAGCAAATGACTATCCACTTATGTCAAAATATATATTTAATATAATTAGTTTTATTTTTTTATGGTGAAAATTCCGTTTTTTTTGTATTCCCCAGAAAAAAAATAATAAGTTATACATACCCCAAAATCGTACCATATAAAATACAACTTGTCCTGGAAGAAAACATGTCCATATACAGCTACATCCATGGAAAATAAAAAAGTTATGGCTCTTGGATTGCGACAGTCCTGGTTCTCAGATTTGTCACATATTTATGCGGGCAGCATAAAGAAGTGACTGATTTCAAGGTGCTATATAACTCAGTAATGTACTGAAACTTATCAGAATTTAGATGTCATATTTATGGCCCGCGGCCAGTGATGCAGGACCTGAGTCCCGGTATCTCCCCTGCCTCCCTCTAGCCATTGATTACTGGGCTGCTGGGTTGACCTATAGGTAAAAAAATGTGTGTATATATATATATATATATATATATATATATATATATATATATATATATACATATATCTATCGATCGATATATATATATATATCGATCGATCGATATATATGTATATATATATATATATATATGGCCAAAAGTTTGTGGACACCCATCCTTATTATTGAGTGAAGTTGTTTCAGCCACACTCATTGCACACAGGTGCATAAACTCAAGGTCATAGCCAAGCAAACTCCATAGACAAACATTGCTAGTAGTATGGTTTGATCTAAAGAGCTCAGTTACTTTAAACGTGGCACTGTCATGAGATGCCACCTTTGCCACAAGTCAGCTTGTGAAATTTCTAAACGGCTAGATCTGTCCTATTGTTGTTAAATGGAAGTGTCTAGGAGTAACAATAGTTCAACCATGAAGCGGTAGACCACGCAGACTCACAGAGGGGGGCCGCCAAGTGCTGAAACGTGTGCTGCGTAAAAATGCCTATGCTCTGTTGCATCATTCACTACAGAGTTCCAGACTGTCCTGGAAGTGACATCACAAGACACAAGACATGTGTATCGGGAGCTTCATGAAATGGGTTTCCAAGGTCAAGCAGTTGCACACAAGCCTAAGATCACCCACCATGTGCTAAGAAGTGAATACTATTATGTATCTAAAATAAATTGGTTCATTCTGCTCAGAAAATTAGAGGTGTCACCTACTTTGTATATCTGAAATGCTTAAAACTATCGGTGAACTGGTTAATACATAACATAATACATAACATATTGTCCCATCCAAAATTCTGAATGTCCTTACCCTGCGAATCTACATTACAGATCGAACACTGTTATGTTTCTGTTCATTATTCTATAGTTCACCAAGCAAGTGACATAGATGAATACCGTCGGAGAGCCTGCTGTGTTTGTTTTCAGTGACTGCTGCTAGAAGAGCGAAAGCTTTGTGGAGGGTTTAATATCAGTCCAAATGAGCAGTTATCTGGCTTTTCAGATTCAACCAAGTGAACAATTTTAAGGATAACAGCAATGTATTTTTCTTTTCTTTTTTTTAAGCCAGGCATATTGGGCAACAATGAAAATATAAAGATAATGCCAAAACATTTAAGTGAAATTCTATGTGTTTAAAGCTTAAAGGGTATGCCCACCTTTAAGTATTTTATTAGTTTACACAGGATAAGTGGTAAGTGTCACATTGCTGAGACCCCCTCCGGTCACAAACCCCCTGTTCCGCCTCACTGCATGACCGCAGTAAGGAGGACATGGAATGGAGCAGCGTTTGAGCATGCGTGCAGCCGCTCCAATCAAAATCTATGGAAAACAGCCAAGTAAAACGCTCCGACATTGAAAAGAACGGCGGGTACATGCTTGACCACCGCTCCATTCAAGCTCCTCCTCACTGCCGCGGGTGAAGTGAAGAGAAACTGTGGTTCGGGACACCGCTTTTCTCAATCGGTGGGTTTCCCAGTGGTGGGGCCCCCGACGATCAGACAATCACCTATCATGTGGATAATTATCGATTCTCGGACAGCACCTTTAATGATTAAAATGAGATGAGGGCCGCAGTGTAGTCTATACTGTCCAGTTTTGTTCAAGGACATTTTCTTGTGTGCTTTTTTTTACAGGTACGGTTGTTGGACTATGTCGGATTTGAGAACTACTTTGATGACTACATTTTCTTTATGTCTTTGTATTTTTTTTAAACTTGATTACTACCGCCTTAGTAATGGCCGCTGGCCATTGCAGAGGCTAACACTAACCTCCCTTATTACCCCGGTACTCACCACCACCAGGGGTACCAAGAAGAGCTGGGTGCAATCCAATACCCGACAATCTGTAGTGATGGTTGGGCACTGGTGGGGCCGCAGGCTGGTATCATTGGGCTGGGAAAGCCCAAAAACAGTGGGCCTTCCCACCCTAGTAATGCTAGCCTGTTGCTGCTATGTTGTATCCGGCTGGTTATGAAAAATAGGGCGACCCCACATCATTAAAAAAAATAATAATAATTGGAAAAAACATAGTTTTTCATAACCAGTCAGATACAACATAGCAGCAGACTAGCATTACCACGGTGGTAAGGGCCAAGGTTTCTGGCCTTTCCCAGTCTGATGATACCAGCCTGCGGCCGCCCCAGAGCCCGACCGTCTCTGCAGATGGTCGGGTACTGGATCGTACCCGGATCTTCGCGGTACCCATGGTGGCGGTGGGTACCGTGGTAAGAATGGAGGCTAGTGCTAGCCCTTTTCCTGGCTAACATTAAGCCTTGCCTTAATAATGGACGCTGTCAATCAGCCGGCACCCATTACTAAGGCGGTAATAATAAAGTTTAAAAAAATCCGTCATATAAAAAATATTTTATTGAAATAAAAACAACCCACACAATCCTCGGTAACCACTTTATTGAAAATAAAAAAAAAGCGCTGTCTTTGAAGTAGTCCTCGAATCCGAAGTAGTCCAACAACTGAATTATTATACTTACCTTTCCCGGGTCCAGTGCTGGAGCCGCAATGTGAGCAAGCCGGGCCTTATATCTAAGCCTATCATATGTGATAAATTCTGCTGAGCCACTGTATCTAATCCTATCCATAGCTATAGGGTTGTAGTGCTACAGATATGCTGTCTCCTATGTACATATATATATATATATATATATATATATATATATATATATATATATATATATATATATATATATATATATATATATATACATATACAGTGAAGGAAATAAGTATTTGATCCCTTGCTGATTTTGTAAGTTTGCCCACTGTCAAAGACATGAACAGTCTAGAATTTTTAGGCTAGGTTACTTTTACCAGTGAGAGATAGATTATATATATATATAAAAAAAAAAAGAGAACCACATAGTCAAAATTATATATATTTATTTGCATTGTGCACAGAGAAATAAGTATTTGATCCCCTACCAACCATTAAGAGTTCAGCCTCCTCCAGACCAGTTACACGCTCCAAATCAACTTGGTGCCTGCATTAAAGACAGCTGTCTTACATGGTCACCTGTATAAAAGACTCCTGTCCACAGACTCAATTAATCAGTCTGACTCTAACCTCTACAACATGGGCAAGACCAAAGAGCTTTCTAAGGATGTCAGGGACAAGATCATAGACCTGCACAAGGCTGGAATGGGCTAAAAAACCATAAGTAAGACGCTGGGTGAGAAGGAGACAACTGTTGGTGCAATAGTAAGAAAATGGAAGACATACAAAATGACTATCAATCGACATCGATCTGGGGCTCCATGCAAAATCTCACCTCGTGGGGTATTCTTGATCCTGAGGAAGGTGAGAGCTCAGCCGAAAACTACACGGGGGGAACTTGTTAATGATCTCAAGGCAGCTGGGACCACAGTCACCAAGAAAACCATTGGTAGCACATTACGCCGTAATGGATTAAAATCCTGCAGTGCCCGCAAGGTCCCCCTGCTCAAGAAGGCACATGTACAGGCCCGTCTGAAGTTTGCAAATGAACATCTGGATGATTCTGAGAGTGATTGGGAGAAGGTGCTGTGGTCAGATGAGACTAAAATTGAGCTCTTTGGCATTAACTCAACTCACCGTGTTTGGAGGAAGAGAAATGCTGCCTATGACCCAAAGAACACCGTCCCCACTGTCAAGCATGGAGGTGGAAACATTATGTTTTGGGGGTGTTTCTCTGCTAAGGGCACAGGACTACTTCACCGCATCAATGGGAGAATGGATGGAGCCATGTACCGTCAAATCCTAAGTGACAACCTCCTTCCCTCCACCAGGACATTAAAAATGTCTCATGGCTGGGTCTTCCAGCACGACAATTACCCGAAACATACAGCCAAGGCAACAAAGGAGTGGCTCAAAAAGAAGCACATTAAGGTCATGGAGTGGCCTAGCCAGTCTCCAGACCTTAATCCCATCGAAAACTTATGGAGGGAGCTGATGATCCGAGTTGCCAAGCGACAGCCTCAATATCTTAATGATTTACAGATGATCTGCAAAGAGGAGTGGGCCAAAATTCCATCTAACATGTGTGCAAACCTCATCATCAACCACAAAAAAAGTCTGACTGCTGTGCTTGCCAACAAGGGTTTTGCCACCAAGTATTAAGTCTTGTTTGCCAAAGGGATCAAATACTTATTTCTCTGTGCACAATGCAAATAAATATATATAATTTTGACAATGTGATTTTCTGTTTTTTTTTAAATATAATCTATCTCTCACTGGTAAAAGTAACCTAGCCTAAAAATTCTAGACTGTTCATGTCCTTGACAGTGGGCAAACTTACAAAATCAGCAAGGGATCAAATACTTATTTCCTTTACTGTATATATATATATATATATATATATATATATATATATATATATATATATATATATATATGTATTAATATATATACAGTATATCAATATACACATATACATACACGCACACACATTTTTTTGGGGGGACACATATGTATTGGGGCAATTCCCCTTGACATTTTAAGACCTTAGAGACGCCCCTGGCTGCTAGTGCTGCATCGTTGTATCACTTAGGAGACCCAGCAATGCAGCTGAAAGCTACGGGCAGTCGGCCATGAGAAGAAGTTGGGGGCCGAAGAAGGACTTTTTCACCTGGGCCCATGAGCCTTTAGCTATGCCCCTGTGTAGGGACACCCCCCCCCTCAACTGTTAACACCCAGTTGTTAATGTATTCATTAATTTCTAGGAGGAATAACAGAGGAACGGCAGAGTTCTAAGAAAAGATGGTCCAGAATTGATATTTCATGGATAATACAAGGATTTACTAAAACAGACTGGTTAGGGGAGATGACAGGCCCTTTTTTTAATGTCAGGACTCTGACTTGGCTATTCCTAACACAAACTATCTTTTTTTCTTTAGTTGATTTACTTGTGTGCTTTGGGTCATTGTCTCCTTACATCACCCAATGTCTCTTCAGCTTGAGGTCATGGACTGCTGCCCTTACATTCTCCAGTAAATAATGTTGATACATCTTTTCATTTATTGTGACTTCAATGATAGCATGGCATCCAGGCGCTGAGGCAGCAAAGCAGTCCCAAACCATGATGTTCCCACCACCATTCTTCACTGTTGGGATGAGGTTTTGGTGTTGGTGTGCAGCATCCTTCTTACCCTAAACGGTGTTGTGCATTTGTGCTAAAAAGTTCCACTTTTTCTCATATGTTCATAGAACATTCTCCAGAAGCATTGTGGTGGTCTCACTCCTAGGGAGAGTAGCTATAGTCTTTCACTATTTGTAGACAATTTGTCTAACGGTGGATTGATGTACACCCAGATCTTCAGCAATGCTTTTGTAGCATTTTCCAGCTTCATGCGTCTATGGAACACGACTTCTGAGGTATTTTAAAAGTTGTTCACCCCGAGGCATGGTTCACAATAACTAATCTTTCTAAGGAAGAAGAGATTTGTCAGTAACCAGACTTTGTGTGCTTTTATTTAACGGGCAAAGCACCTGCAAAACCGACACTTCCAATCTCATCTCCTTAATTAAAACACCTTTTGCCTATTATCTCTTGGAGAAATCATTATCACAGAGGTTCACTTACTTTTTCTTCTTGCACTGGATGTCTACTCAATGTGCTCAATAGAAGGCATGAGCAGTACAACTGTTGGTGTGTTATTAGTTTAGTTAGATTGTATTTGTCTATAATTGTAACTTAGATAACCACATTTTATTAGTAATCTATGCAGAAATCCAGTTAATTCCAAAGAGTTCACTTACTTTTTCTCGCGACTATAGTTTGCTTTATGAAGTGGTGTAAGTGTCTCATACGGCTTAGGCTTTGTTCCGTCAAACCTCATTGTCATCCACCGTGCGGTATGAACAGAAGCCACGACACCATTGTGAACTTTAGTTTTTATTTTTCTGTTCCAAAGCGACAAAATAATATTATGGGTGTAATTTATTTCTAGACAGCTGTCTTAAAACATATCTTAGGTAAGATACGAGGGAGATACCTCACAGATCTGTTAGGCTATGTTCACTGCCGGATCGTGGCAAAATTCCAATGCTATTTCCGTTTTTCTGGCGGAAACAATAGCGCATTCGACTACACTTGTTTCCACCAAAAATCCCTGAAACCTTACGGAACGGAGACAAACGGAATCCATTAGCAATGGAAGTCTTACCATTGATTTCAATGGAAGCTATGGGTTTTTGCCTTTCTATTGATGGATTCCTCTGACGGAAAACTCTGACGGAACCCATGAACGGAAACCGAACGCTAATATGAACACACCCTAAGTCTGGAGTCAAGGAATTTCGAGGATTGCCTACAATAGCTACAATTGTTGGAAACTTTCAACTGTTAGAATTATTCGATCCGTATAGTTGTCAGCTAGTAGAGATCTTGATTATACTCAGGAGTTGAAATGCAAAGTTTCTTAGGAAGTTGCTTACGGGACAATGATTACATTTTATTTCGATAAAACCATAAAACCCCTTAAAGAGATATTAGTCACTGCAGTCAAACAACTATCATCCGTCAATTATGGTTTTAGTTAGTCTGCCCAGTAAATGATAGACATGTCATTATTACTATATACAGGCTTCTGTGTTTCGACACTGCAGACTATACCAGCAGATACATCAGGGGGGTTTCCATCAGGGTTTTTCAGACCGGGGTGGTGTGAAAATTAATCTAAAAATAATACTGTGGGTCAGATGACATGAGTCAGTTGGTGGTTTTTAACCATTTACATTAGTTGGAAGAAGAAATCATAAACCACTAATTCTTCATCAGTGCAATACTAGTTCATCAGTCATCGAGATGGCACCAAGTAGGACAAAATCCCGTGGTCACCCTTGTTCACATCCATGTGTCTAATTCTCAATTAATGAGTTTAAGAGGGGGTGATGTAGACAGGCGGTGCACTATCAATTCATCAATTAAGGCGCTCTTTAGCCTAGACCTGGCTCTGTGGATGACGGCAGATCACTTCATTTCCAGTCAAGGAAAAAGAGGATGAGTCATGTTATTGCTTTTCTTTGAGATGTATTACAACCACTCGCTCCTCTTACCTCCAATTAAATGACATGCACACTATGACTCTATAGAGCTACAGAGGTTTGAATGAGATTTTTTTTCTTCCCCACACAGCACCACTCTTGTTCATAGGCTGTGTTTGGTATTGCAGCTCAGCCTAATTCAAGTGAATAGGGCTGAGCTGCAATACCAATTGTTGCCAAAGGAAAAGAGTGGAGATATGCAGGAAAAACGCAGCCCTTTTTTTTTTTTTTTATATCTTACAATCCTTTTAAATTAGGAGTGGATTCACTTTAATGTGAATATCCACCATTGAAATTCCTGAAATGCATCAATAGCAATCGTCTAATATAATGTTCATTGGAAACGCATCTTGTAGCTGTGAGAGTGTTCTGATACAAACCTTCATGACTGAAGAATTTCTGATTCCTTACACGTTTGATTAATTTTTTCTGCCAATGGACTACAGACCATAGATTGCTGTAAATCAGACATAAATTCAGGGAAACGGGGGAATTGGATGTTTCTCACTGCCCTTCAGGTTAATATTGTACCTAAGAGAATGTATTTGTAAATTGTCGTATATGTAATAATTTGCTCAGAAGAAACGTTCTCAAGAAAACTGCCTAACATCCTTCATTAAAACGTTACCACTGAGAACCACGAATTAAAACTTCAATTACGGCAGCACAAATCATTAAGTTGTGGCAAGAATGACATGTCCTTCGAGGACGATGACACCAATTATACATCCATCCATAAGGAAGGAACCTAGTTTGAATAATTTTTGACTGTAGGTAAAAGTGCTAAGATGGAGATCAACGACGCAGCAACTTTAGAAACATATTTAAAATGGAAAGTAAAAAATCGAGATGACATAGCCATTTTTTTTAAAGTGTACCTGCAGGTGTAATTTTTTTTTTATATTTGTACGGATTTATTCATTTATTTAATCAGGGATCAGGGTTTTATTATTTTTATACAGAGCTCCTGTGCGCTTTTCCCCTTCACCCCTATTTGATGTCTGTATAGAACGATCAGTCTAAATTCTGCTAATTATATAAAAGGAAATGGGGCAATATAAAAGCATAATGAAGCTCTGACCCCTAAAACAATCCAGGCCGGTCTGTGGGGATGTGCGACCTGTTCAGATGTCTCACAGACTCGGCACCTGAGATTTTTTATATTAACTGTATAGCTATTTTTTGTTACACATTGTACAGCACTTTATATATGGAACTGTTATTTCATCACTGTATGTAGGTATTATTTGAGCACTGTATGGCGGTAATTTTTAGGCATTTTCGAACTCCGGCCAACTATATAAAACATATGATATCTTGTATTATTTATTCTACTTACTCTTAGTGTTTGGGATTGGTGTCACATCATTATTGCATTGCCTCCTTGGGACCCTCTATTACAGTGTACCACCAGTCTAATACCTTACTGGACTGGACTTACTGCCGCATCCTATGTGTCATGTAGCTGTTTTCACTTTGTGTCAGAGGGGGCTATTTCCCCCGTTATCTCCATTTATTTCCTTTTCTGATATATTGCTTTTATTTTTTGAGATGGGACAGGCCAGTTTTAACTTTGGGGTTCAGTTTGGTTCAGAAGAGTGAATACAAATTATAGGGCACATGCAACATTTCTATAAATCTGTTGGATCAGACCAGGTAAACATTGTAGTAGGATATTTCAGTTCTGTTTTGGTGAGTTTTTTGTTTAGGGAGCATCTGGTTCTAAATTGTGTCCTTTTATCTGATGGAAAATTGTTAGAAAAATAAAGATTGGGTTTACACTGCTGGGTTAGAGTGCTGCGATGCAAAAAAAACTAAAAAAAAAAAACCGCCTATTTGGCAGCTGAATACACAACTTTTTAAGTTGTTTCATCTGCAAAAACTGCAATGTGTGAACCAAGCCTTACTGCTCCCCAATAGTCTTCAAATCCCAGTATCTTAATGTATTAAACACTTCACTTCTATATGTTGTCACGAGGGGGCAGTGGTGCGCTGTGGAACGACAAACATCTAAGCGTCACAGAACTGGCGACTTCAATGCTTAACCCTCTAATGTCTAATGCATCTTATGCCTTAATGTGAACATGAAATGTTCTTTGCATACTTTGAGTAAATTTACTTTGTCATATTATAAATTGTCAAATGTAACATTTCTTGAGTATGGAGATTATCGTTTGGTAGTATAGTCAAATATATCCATTATGTATTGTAACAGATAAAAATTCAAAACGTTTTAAGAAATGAAGAAACCTTTTCTAGATTCTTTCCATATGATATATTTCAAAGTTGACACTATCAGTACTCAGACTGTTCTTCCTACCTAGACCTCATGCACATATCAGTGTTTTCTGCGGATCCGTTGTTCCGTTCTGCAAATTATAGTACCTGTCCTATCCCTGTCTGTTTTTGTGGAACCGTGCCACCCATTCAAGTCTATGTGTCTGCAAAAATAAAGGACAGCACATGGAACCCATCCATGTGCTGTCTGCATTGTGCGGACACATTGCTAGGAAACACCTGGAAAATCCTCTCACGTGACCTTTCCATGGGTGTTTCCAGGAAGAGTGGGACAAGATAGTGACAATTTTCTTCTTCCGTTTTTTTTTTGTGGACCGCAAAATACGGATGACACACGGAAATAACTCGGCCACAACATACGAACCCACGGAATGGTTGTGGAAGCCACTCAGAGGCATTTGTGACCCAAACTAACACTAGGATCCATAGTTTGCGGCCCGATGAACAACAACGCTTGTGTGCATGAGGCCTAAAGACTTTTTTTATACATTTACAATTAAATATTTTTATATATATATATATATATATATATATATAAATATATATATATATATATATATATATATATATATATATATATATATATATATACATATATATAAATCATATGGAGATGGGTTATCTAAAGACACATGGCACAAGTTGGAGATCCAATGATCACTTGCTTTAAGTGATCATGGTGAAGTGAAGGCCCCATTCTAAGTTTGGCTATGGGACCCCATACTTACTAGTTACATACTTGATAATAGTGGTTGTAGATTCCTTGCAATAAGTAACCATGGGGCCCTATAACAACATCTGCAGTATGTGAGGTTATGATGATTATCTACTTTGGGGGAGATCTATTAACTGGTTGACGATATATGACGTGTTTACTCGTCATGCGTGGCAGGACGTTGCCGCGTCATGACGAGCATACTCATCATGCTGATTGCATGGGCACAGCATGTGTGCCCGTGCGCAGTGGCAAAATAAATAGACCATAGGCCCTGGGCTGTTACCCAAACTTGGGCCCCCTTCTCCACTGCCAACCTGCTGCGCCATAAATATTGTTAACAAAACCTTTTTGTGCAATCATTAACAAATGGGTGTTACGATTCCCCCTGTCAAAGGGCTGTGTCCCTACATACTGACAGTATCACACTGTGCAGGGACACATCCTCCTGACAAGGGAAATAGTAACATTCATTTGCCTATCAGTCCTGGACTACACAAAGACTTTTGGTGAAATACAAGTATTTCCTAGAATAAACATGTCAGGAGAGGTGACAGATTCTCTATAAATCCAGTGACCCACAGGTGACGACTTCTGAGATTCTAGTATTTTTTTTCTCTTCTCCATCCGGTCCAGACTTCATGACGAGTTCTTCCGTCCATGACCCATTTCTGCAGAATTTGCCACTCAGATGTCTTCGGCTCCTCACTTTTCCAACATATCCATACCTATAAACAAAGCTAAAATTATCATGGTGCCACACACTGTGTCCCTAAATATAATAGCACCATACACTGTGCCCCACAATATAATTGTGTCAAACACTGTAAAGTAAAGCACCACATGCACACAGCCTCTTGTAAATAGTGCCACACAGCCCCCCTGTATGTAGTGCCACACAGCCCCCCTTGTATTTAGTGCCACACAGCCCCCCTTGTATATAGTGCCACACAGTCGCCCTGTATATAGTGCCACACTGCCCACCTTGTATATAGTGCCACACAGCCCCTTTTGTATATAGTGCCACACAGCCCCCCTTGTATATAGTGCCACACAGCCCTCCCCTTGTATATAGTGGCACGGAGCCCCCACTCTTGTATATAGTGCCACACAGCTACCCCCCTGGTAAATAGTGCTACACAGCAATCCCCCAATGTATATAGTGCTACACAGCAACCCCCCCCCCCCGTGTATATTGCCACATAGCCCCACCCCCAAAATATATTGTACTTTCCTTGCCCCGTTCCCGCGACAGACGGAGCTCTGCACAGCCTTGCGGGAGGGACGTTTGCACAAACCAGCGTGATGCAGTGAGGTCATCATGGCGACCTGCGCAGGGAGTCCTCCCAGCGCCTTATAGGCTGCAAGCCTAATGTGGTATGCAACCTATAGTATTAATTTGTATCTGCGTCCTGAGGATGCATATACAAGTGAATGTGGCTGTCGCTAGCACCGAGGGATCAGAAGCGGGGCAGCAGCTGTAATACACAGCCCTGATTTAACAGCGGAGATCAGAGACACAATCAGATCAAAGATGATTCAAAGGGAGAATTTGATCGCGTCACAGAGATCAAGGAACATACCTTCTATGGGCAGACAGCCCAGGGTCCATTGAAGGACCCCGGGACTGTCTGGCCATATTTCCTGTTGTTAGGGCTAAAGTACTGGCATAGAGATGTATACCAGTATATTATAATATAAAAATAAAAATTGAAAATCACATGAGAACATTTTTTTTATAAAAAAAAGTCAGTGAAAAAAATACACACAAATGCAATTTTTTTTACAATAAATTTAATTTATTAAATATAAGTCCCAATACATAAAATAATATACACATATTTGGTATCGTCATGACCGTAACAACCTTCACGCCAAAAAATTATAGCAACATTTATGATGATCGGTGAAAACTGTCAAATATAAATAAATAAAAACTGCAGCGGAATTGCTTTTTTCAGGTTTTTTTCCAAAATAAAAATTTATACAAATTAAGATAATGTAAATGCACCAACAAAATGGTACCCACATAAAGCACTTTGTCCCATAAAAAAAACAAGTTTTATACAGCTACGTCGAATAAAAAATAAAAGGGTTATGAACCGCGGGATGCAAAGAGGAAAAAATTGGCCTGGTCCTTAAGGAGTTTTTACTGTTGTAACATTAGACAACATAAAACTTGACAAGACAGGCAGGTACAATAGATGTGGCGCATCTTGCTAAACGTGTTACACATTTTCTTTGGTCCAACAATCAGATTTGTAGCAGGAAATGCACAATGACACATTACTTGCTCTTATAAGTCATAAAAAGATGTACTCACAACGGCAAGTTGGTTCAAAAGAACAGATTCCAGTCCTTTTTATTTTTCCTTTTTCTTATTTATATGTTAAAAGTCGAAAACGCTGAGCTCTCCTTCTCATGCCTCCTCACCTTGCCACAACGTTTCGAGAGACCACGTCCGCTTACTCATGTTTTCTTTGGCTTACTCCACCTCATGGGTGGCGTACTTTACATTATTTTTTCGCGCCAAAAGAATGGTGCAGACTATTAATAAATCGGAGGCATTTGCGTTGGGTGCTAAATAAAAATGGCTACGAGATACAAATCGTAGGTCAATAGCCGTCTGGTTGCAGCCATTCAGGGCACAGTCATCCTACAATGTATAAACCTTACTAAGGCACATTTGGCCTATTATATGAACGGCAATTACTTGATAGTCTTCTTTTTCTCTCTGGTGATTAGCTGCTTGTAATTATTAATCATTCTGTCTGTGTTGTAAGAGAAATCACCAATCCATGCACTGACTTCCTGTTGAGCTTATGCTGGGCTTGTGCTTATACATAGCAGCAAATCTAAACTCACAGAGCTTCAGTATAAAATAATGGGGGCGGGACAGAGCAGCAGCCTTAACCACTGATGGGGCAGGAGATGTGTATAAGACTAGCTCAAAATCCAATAAACTGGTAAAATGGAGTCACTGATCATAGCAGTACCCTAAACGAGCAGAGATCAAAAGCAGTAAGCAATGAAGAACCCAAATAGCAGGTAAGCATCATCCATGGGATAGTGGCTTAAATACCATATTTAGACCTCTACTGCCAAGTGGAAGGGGGTGAGGCAGACAGTGGATTTATATATATCTTTTTTGTAATTCTTTCATAATCATAAATAGCTATCTAATGTTATTATTTTATATTGGACCAATGTTATAGACCATTGGTTGTCAGAAATGCTGCAAAGTGCCCTAAAAGCGTATGTATAAAAGTATGATCTGTGGGGGACTGAATCCTTACTCTCCTTGACCATGCATGTGCCACCACTTCTTTATTAAGAACAGGGTCGGGCACCTTTATCTTCGGGATTGGTGAAGAGTCCAGTGGTCGGACCCCAGTAAACATATTTTTATGGCATATAGAATGGAAACTTCTTCAATCCAACAATTCTGTTGCAACTTGTAGATCATGCCACAGAATATGTTACGCAGTGGCTTTACAAGACAATGCAGTGTCTGCTAGTGTTGACCTGTCCCAGTGTCTATTACTCTTAATCTGACCGCAGATATTAGAGGTGTTGTCCACTTTGGACAATCCCTCTTTGTTAGAAGGGTCCCCTAATAAGAAACTGCTCACAAGATGTCCCGCCACTGTGACTCGTAGCAATCAGCTGTAACATGTGAGGGAACCGGGCAGCAAGTATTCAATTCCCCTTCAGCACCGCCACAGGTAAAGTGAGGCATTACAAAGTTCTTATTTAGATCAATAGGCTGTTTGTGTAGCACACAGGTGTGTGCTTGGTCCCTCCAGAAAGAGATCTGCTCTTTGTCACAACTTCTTACTACGACTAATAAGTGAATATTCTGAATCAGAGACCAGAATATGGGATGATTGGTCTGTTAATTGAATGCTATTCAGCGGGTGATTGGCCATTCGCACCATAAATGTCAGATTATTGACTAAACGATCCAACGTGGCAAATTAAATTTTCAACTCATTTTGTTTTGGTAGTTGGTATTTTGGACTCAAGAATATAATCAATTCCTAGCTGATGGTCAAACAAATAAGTTAAAATCTTTTGCTCCTGACTGAATTTATCTTTGTCTTTAGTGACCAAATTAATCATTTAGAGCTGGTGAAACTCTAAGAGCCAGCTAGCCAATCTGTCCTGAAATGGGTTACTGGCACCTAACTTTTTGAGTTGTTTTCTATTACTGTATATGGAAGTTCTTATTGCCAGACCAATAGGAAATGTAATTGGCCACTTGAGTTGCCTGCTGGTTCTTAAAGTTTATAATATGGTGTCCATCCCTGATATTATTTATACTTGTATTAATGGTTATGAGTATTAGCATGTATCGAGTTGGCTCACCTCAACTATACCCTCCAGCATTTACATCCCCATTCACAGTAGGGTTGTCACGATACCAGAATTTAGACTTCGATACCGATACTTTGTGCAGTAATGCGATTCTAGATACCAAAACGATACTTTTGCAATAATAATAATAATAATAATAAAAAGTTCTTCCATTTTCTGATCTGAGGCACGTGGTGTGAGGAATTTTGAACCTCCATGCGCCTCACATTGATAGTAATTAACCCCATCATGTTTCTCACTGTCATAATGGACAACATTGGGTTAATGTGTGAGGTACATGATGGGGTTAATGACTATTAATGTGAGGAACATGGAGGTACCAAATTTATCACACCTCGTGCCTCACATTAATAAGTGAAAGAAAGCAGTTTTTATTTTATTTTATTTACAGTGCACACATCGTAAATGATGCTATAAATTTGTTGTTGTGTTTTTTTTAAATTTAACAATACTTTTATTTATTTTTTTCCTTTTTTTTATTTTTAAACTTTAATGTACTGGCATATATCTATATGCCAGTACATTAGCCTGTGTACTGATAATAAACAGGCAGTTGTTAGGACATACCTAAGTATGACCTTACAGGAAATATGGACCCTGGGCTGTCTGCCCATATATGGTATGCCCTTCGATTGCGTCACAGGGATTCCCTGTGATGCGATCCAAGGGGCACCCTCCCTTCTAATCATCCTTGAATGATGCGGTCAGTTTTGATAACAGCATTCAAGGGAATAGCGGTGGAGATGGGAGGTTTCCCTGATCTCCGCAATTAGAGTGGGGCTACGGCTGTGTAATACAGCCATTGCCCCGCTCCTGACAAGTGTGCGCGCGGTCAGCGCTGTACTACTGAGCGGCGGCACCGCCGACCCTGAAGACAGAGAACATGGGGGTGTTTTGCAGTGCGCCCGCCATGTTCTCTGTCTTCAGCACCAGCGCTCATTAGTGCAGTGCCGGCCGCATCATGCTGACTGCGCACGCACACTTGTCAATAGTGGGGCAATGGCTGTATTACACAGCTGCAGCCCCGCTCTGACTAAATTCATGTTACAATACCTAGCTGTGCAGCCAGTATCGAAACACATGAATTAACGGCACTGAACCATTTGAGGTTGCACGGCATCAAAATAGTATAGATATTTCGATGCATCGTGCAACCCTAATTCACAGTACACTTTTAAGCCTCACAAAACATCTTGACAATGTCCACTTTTATGCAAATTTACATAAGGCCCGTCCACTTTGCGACCCGCTCGTGGGGCAATCCTGCGGAAAATGGGATGGTTGGGGGAATGCCTAAACATGTTTTATATTATATAAGGAAACATATTTGTTTTTAACATGAAATCCAGTTGTTAGAAAGTGAAATTATTCTTTAATATTTTTTATCCTTAATATTCTTTATTAACAATTTATCCATGGGTGCTTTGGCTGAAGAGTTAATTTAATACGGAACATAAACAGAAAAAAGTCCTCATTTCATTCTAAAGATGATATGCAGAATTTAAAATAACCATGACATGATGTGTGTTAAAAAAACGTACAGCTCAGTTGTCGCTTTTTAATGTCAATTACTTACAAGAATGAAACTGTGGAGCTTGATGCAAATATTTTAAAACTGGAAACTGTTTTAGAATCCAAGATGTCTTGTTACATAAGCCATTGGGTCACTGTGCTGAACATCACAAGTCGACTGGAATTTACATTTCAGTAACATTGTGGATTCTGAAGCAGTTGCTTTAAAATTGCATCGATAGATGATTTCATGCAGGAGGTGTTGTTTATTTAAAAAAAACTCTTCCTGTTTTATACATTAAAATGAACATCCTTATTTGTATAGAACAAAGTAAAATAAACTTAAAGTTATGTCTTACGAAGACAACTCCTTTTTAAAAAGAAGCCGATGCAGCAATCAGCTGATCCTGCGGGTCCAGTTTCTATAACCTCTGATGATATCACTGGCGGAAGCCACTTTAGGGGAACTGTAATATTCCATGATGGCCAATGAAATGAATAGCCTTCCATGATATTCATAAACAAGTTAGGCCTCGTTCACGTCTGCGTTGGGGTCCCGTTCTGACGTTCCGTCCGAGCTTTCCATCAGAACGGGACCCTGAACAGACACAAACTGACACAAACGGAAACCTGAGGGTTTCCGTTTCCATCACCATTGAGTTCAATGGTGACGGATCCGGCGCACATGGTTTCCATTTTTCTATGTTGTGCACCGGATCCGTAGTTTTGCCGGAAGCAATAGCTTAGTCGACTGACGGAAAGCTCAGACGGAACGTCAGAATGGGACCCCCAACTCAGATGTGAACGAGGCCTTACAGAGCGGTTCTTCGTTCTGACTATTAGAGGGGATTCCAGTATATGGACAGGGGTTGTCTTTATTAAAAAAAAAATTAAATGTGTCCCCCGTTACCACCCAGCAGAACGATTGCATAGAGCATGGGTCAAGCATCTGCCTTGGTGCTCCATTCAAAGTCTATGGCAGTGGCGTAAACTGCAGAGTGCTGTGCTGTGCTGTGCTTTTGTACATAATGTGTATCTACAGCTAAAAATAAAAACTTGAATATGTCCCTTAATAAATATGATAATAAAGTCTAAATTGGACATTAGATTGTCCCATCTCCTAACTCCCATCCATATCCAGTGAAAAGACCACATAGACGTTCAATCTGATTAAAATACACTAAAACCCCTCTAGTCATCATGTATGGAAATCCTGACATCATTGCATGCTCCAAACATTAGAGCTCTGTGGTTATGGATTCACACGAGCATGTTCGGTCCGTAAAGGACGGAACGTATTTCGGCCGCAAGTCCCGGACCTAACACAGTGCAGGGAGCCGGGCTCCTAGCATCATAGTTATGTACGACGCTAGGAGTCCCTGCCTCTCCGTGGAACTACTGTCCCGTACTGAAAGCATGATTACAGTACGGGACAGTGTGTTCGGTCTGGGACTTGCGGCCGAAATACGTTCTGTCCTTTACGGACCGAACATACTCGTGTGAATCCAGCCTTACTCTCAAATGTTATAATGTATCATTATACTAGGTCACAGTGTCACCTAAACATGGGTAGCGGTGACTACACTATCATCAAACTTTTGATATGTCATCGAGACATATCAAAAGTTTTTTGTAGTTGGGGTTCCGGGTGCTGAGACCCCCACCGTTGCTGAAACAAAGGTACAGAAGCACTCAGCTAAACGCCCTGCCCCTTCAGTTGTGATCGGCGCTTCATGTCAAACTGAAGACAGCTCAGCACAGCTAGACGTTCTATGAGAGCTGTCTTCAGACTGATGATGAGCGCTGATCGCAGCGGAAGGAGCTGAGTACTTTTGCACCTTCGTTTCAATAACGGTGGGGGTCTAGCACCAGGACCCCAACCGATCCAAACTTCTGATATGTTTCTATGACATATCAAAAATTTGATGAAAGTGTAGCTTCTATTTAAAGCTTATCAGATGGCAAGACAATGGTAATGTTGGTATATAGTAGTCCACCTCCAAAGTATAGGACTGAATTCCTTACATCCACCAGAGAAAAAGAGTGCCCACCCTCCACCTATACAGAACATAACACTTGTTTCTTTTAATTGTTTTGTAAATTATTTGTTATCATTGTAAATGCAGAACAAATCATCAACAAGGTCTAATGAGGTTATTTGCAAATCATCCCATAAGTAATAGGCTTAGTGATTGGCTTCAAAGTCAGCTCCAAATTGTGTTGTTTTTTGCTCAAACTATGAACCTGGGCGCACCGGAGTATTCTCTGGTTTTATGGTGGGCCAGATCGACCCTGCACCTCAGTCCAGAACTCTTACTCCAACCAATACTGTAAATGCTTCATAGGAAAACATTCCAAAACTAAAAACAATTCACAGTCTGAAAAGTAGTGAGACTGTCAAAGGGTTTAACAACTAGGTTTAACCTATTTACCACTTTATTACAAGTTTATTAATTAAATGATCCAGGAAATAGACTCTTACAGCTTAGGAAACATTACATAAGATATATGACGACATCTCGGAAAGTAGGCAGTTGATCCTTGTTATTAAATCTTTGCACACGTTTACATTGGACGTCATTATAGAACAAAATTTCCTAGAAATTCGGATGAACCTCAAGAAAATGATGAATTTATTGCACAGCAGGTAATTAGTTTTCTTATCTACCCTCCTAAGTTGATTGATGGACCTTTTTCCAACAGAGCGTGTGCAATTAAGGATCACATACATGTTTGATAGATGCTAAGCACAATTTTCCCACTATATTAAATCTTCCATTTATCTGTAGAAACATGCGTATTGCTGCTTATATCCCCTAAGTTAGCGTTTGTCCTTATGTAGACATGTTGTCAAAGGTTACAGTTACCTTGGTCCATTCGCTCCATGGTTATATTAAATGTCATTAGATTTGATTCTTGTGAGCAGCTTCAAATCATGTAGAATTTCTACATTGACTACTCCTGTATATGGGAATGTAAAAAAATCCAGTATTTAACCCTCAAATTTTCAATATAAGAACATCCAGATCAGCACGATTTGCATCTGTGAGGAAGCAATCAATGTTGGTGTAAAGGATCTGCCAGACACAACTTTTGTGTCAACGCCCATAGGTAATCAGTCTGCACCTGCTTCTATGTCTGTGAGACTGACTCCATCTTCCACCACCCAGGATGGCAGGCTTAGGAGTGGGAGAGCCTATCACAGCCTGGCAAGACGGAGCTAGCTCCCGCCCTCTGTCTATTTATACCTGCCTTTCCTGTTCCTCCTTTGCTTGTGATTCTTCTCTGCTGGTTTCCTGGCCCTGCTGCAGCTTCTTGAACTACTGATCCTCTGCTTGTGATTGACCTTGGCTTTACTGACCACTCTTCTGCTCTGCGTTTTTGTACCTCGCTCATCTCCTGGTTTGAATCGGCTCGTTCACTTCGCTTATTGCTCACGGTGTCCCCGTGGGCAACTTCCCCATTTCCCTGGCTTCTTTGTACCCTTGTCTGTTTGTCTGTCGTGCACCTATTGAGTGTAGGGACCGTCGCCCAGTTGTACCCCGTCGCCTAGGGCGGGTCGTTGCAAGTAGGCAGGGACTGAGTGGCGGGTAGATTAGGGCTCACTTGTCTGTCTCCCTACCCCGACATTACAGTTGGTTAAGTTTATTAGTATAAATTATTGTACAATAACCACAACTTACATTGATTATTTCCCCTCTGTGTTGTCTCAAATTGCTACAGTGCTTCTCAGACTGAGCCTAAGACACTCCCCTGTTCACGTATTGGACCGAACTGCTCACGTGAACAGTTCTAGCCAATCCTAGTTCAGTGGGAGTGTCTCAGACTCATACTCTAAGAAGCATTGCAGCCATTTTTGGACAGGGGACCCCAAAACAGCGGATCCATGGCAGAGGGGCGCAACTGGAGGGCACCAGATAATATTATTCCATATACACCATCATATTTAAAATGTTGTCCCAGGACCGGAGGGTAGCATTAATTGTGTAATATTATAAGAGCTCAACTCAGCTTTGGCTGTCCTTTGGCACAAGGCTTAGAAAATCTTTGATTCTTGAAGAGATCTGGTTGCACAGTAAATAATCAGTAATGCTAGAAAAGGGGTGGAGCTGTGACAACTCATTATTAGATTTATTAAACAGATAATAATGATTACTAGAAAAAAGGTTTGTTGGCGGGAAAGTACTCATAATGACATAAAGAGTAAAACAGGTTAATTACAGCATAAACATATCCCTGAAAATCGGATCCAAATTTACAAAATATCATTGAAAAAGGCCATACTTACTGATACAAGGGCAGGTTAAAATATCAGTTCCCAGCAAGATGCAGAAAAGCCACACTGCTATATGGGGGGAGATATCACATGTGAAAAATACTGATGAGCGTCCACTCACCCACCTATCATCCATGAGGGGGGTGCTTGCTTTGTATTATAATTGCACACACATAAGTCTTCTATAAGGGGCCAGTCACATGGTTACATGTAGTCCACCATGCTGGCTTACTGACTATTAGTTACGCCTATACATTAGATCAGACAGGCTTTTCAGCGCCTTCATTGTGTACCGCACAATGTACTGATACTCTATTCTGTCCCATAATTACAAGTGCAGGCTGCATCCTGCAAAAATAGTAAACATGATAAACATGAGGTATTAGTTTATATTTTTGCCAAAATATATAATCATAGCATACAAGTATATTATATATTTTGGAGAAATTCCATAGTTGGACAACACCTGATGCAGTGCCTTCGGCTGGCACCCCCCACATATGGTGTATGGTCATACAAATAACCATACCATACAGTGTCTGAATATAAGCTGAATACTGTATCGTTCCCAAACAACTGTGCCTTACGTTAGCCAAATAACATATAATTGCCTAAATAACACAGCTATACAGTGCTACCTCTACTATAAGCTTCAAAAATTATATACTGTATAGTGTTTAAGTAGAAATGCCACACAGAGTATAAGTAAATATCACCATACAGTGCTCAAATAATACCAACATATAGTCACCAAATAACAGCTCCGTACATAAAGCAATCTAATAACAGGGCTACATAATGGCTTAATAAAACTGCTATACAATTCATATTGTATGTGGCGTCCCCTTCAGCAGGCACAGGTCGCAGACCTCAAGGGCCGGCCTGCCTATTCACATCTTGATTTCATAGACCATGACCATTGAACCATTATGCAGTCAACATGAAGTGTGCTTAGAGAGGAACAAGATTCAGATGTAGCCTCTCCGATCAGATAACTATGTCTCCATTGAAGGGAATCTTAAACTTTCCTCACCGCATTAATGTCACACTTGGTTCTTCTGTAGTAGAGAATTACAGCTGCTAAAAAAACTTTGTGATGTTAAATATTTTTGTTTAAAAAAAAGACATGTATAATAGGAGGGTTACCTTTATTGGCTAACCAGAGAAATTATATTTGCAAGATTTCGAAGCACAGTTTACGAAGTCATCACTTCTATTGCTGTTCCAACTATATATATATATATATATATATATATATATATATATATATATATATATATAGTGAAGGAAATAAGTATTTGATCCCCTGCTGATTTTGTAAGTTTGCCCACTGTCAAAGACATGAACAGTCTAGAGTTTTTAGGTTAGGTTAATTTTACCAGTGAGAGATAGATTATATATAAAAAAAAACCTGAAAATCACATAGTCAAAATTATATATATTTATTTGCATTGTGCACAGAGAAATAAGTATTTGATCCCTTTGCCAAACAAGACTTAATACTCGGTGGCAAAACCCTTGTTGGCAAGCACAGCAATCAGACGTTTTTTGTAGTTGATGATGAGGTTTGCACACATGTTAGATGGAATTTTGGCCCACTCCTCTTTGCAGATCATCTGTAAATCATTAAGATTTTGAGGTTGTCACTTGGCAACTCGGATCTTCAGCTCCCTCCATAAGTTTTCGATGGGATTAAGGTCTGGAGACTGGCTAGGCCACTCCATGAGCTTAATGTGCTTCTTTTTGAGCCACTCCTTTGTTGCATTGGCTGTATGTTTCGGGTCATTGTCGTGCTGGAAGACCCAGCTACGAGCTATTTTTAATGTCCTGGTGGAGGGAAGGAGGTTGTCACTCAGGATTTGACGGTACATGGCTCCATCCATTCTCCCATTGATGCGGTGAAGTAGTCCTGTGCCCTTAGCAGAGAAACACCCCCAAAACATAATGTTTCCACCTCCATGCTTGACAGTGGGGACGGTGTTCTTTGGGTCATAGGCAGCATTTCTCTTCCTCCAAACACGGCGAGTTGAGTTAATGCCAAAGAGCTCAATTTTAGTCTCATCTGACCACAGCACCTTCTCCCAATCACTCTCAGAATCATCCAAATGTTCATTTGCAAACTTCAGACGGGCCTGTACATGTGCCTTCTTGAGCAGGGGGACCTTGCGGGCACTGCAGGATTTTAATCCATTACGGCGTAATGTGTTACCAATGGTTTTCTTGGTGACTGTGGTCCCAGCTGCCTTGAAATCATTAACAAGTTCCCCCCGTGTAGTTTTCGGCTAAGCTCTCACCTTCCTCAGGATCAAGAATACCCCACGAGGTGAGATTTTGCATGGAGCCCCAGATCGATGTCGATTGACAGTCATTTTGTATGTCTTCCATTTTCTTACTATTGCACCAACAGTTGTCTCCTTCTCACCCAGCGTCTTACTTATGGTTTTGTAGCCCATTCCAGCCTTGTGCAGGTCTATGATCTTGTCCCTGACATCCTTAGAAAGCTCTTTGGTCTTTTCCATGTTGTAGAGGTTAGAGTCAGACTGATTAATTGAGTCTGTGGACAGGAGTCTTTTATACAGGTGACCATATAAGAAAGCTGTCTTTAATGCAGGCACCAAGTTGATTTGGAGCGTGTAACTGGTCTGGAGGAGGCTGAACTCTTAATGGTTGGTAGGGGATCAAATACTTATTTCTCTGTGCACAATGCAAATAAATATATATAATTTTGACAATGTGATTTTCTTTTTTCTTTTTTAACATAATCTATCTCTCACTGGTAAAATTAACCTAGCCTAAAAATTCGAGATTGTTCATGACTTTGACAGTGGGCAAACTTACAAAATCAGCAAGGGATCAATTACTTATTTCCTTCACTATATATATATATATATATATATATATATATATATATATATATATATATATATATATATATATATATATATATATATATATACATATCTATATAGATAGCAGCAGACAAAAAATGGCGACAGCACCCTGCGACACTAATGCCACCTAAACCACTAAATATAAATAAATATGCACTAAAGCTAAATCTACTTACAAATAGGGAGGTTCTTAGTGCACATTTTTATCAAAAAGTGTTTGCCCTCCTGCCACGACAAGGCAACCTCTGTAAGGTGGGAGCCTACGCTGCACATACACCCAGTACTGGGACTAAGCCTACATATATACCTTGAGATGGTAGGATCCAGCATTGAACTGATTAAAATCACCCAGGGCAGAATGGGAGGAGTGCAAGAACAACAAGTGGAGGCAGTCACTAACCCCACATATATGGATCCCATAAACACAACAAAAATTGAACAGCACAATCCAACTAAATGATACAAAATGTATGCAGGTGCAAGAACACCCATGACTGCAGATATACAGCAAACATAGAATGGTGACAGCACCCTGCGACACTAATGCCACCTAAACCACTAAATATAAATAATATATCTATCTATCTATCTATCTATCTATATAGATATATATATAGCACACTCCAAAACACGAGACAGCACTCCAGTTGTAGTGAAAAATAGGATCACTTTAATTACCCCTTTAATTACCCCTTTTTGCACCCTACACAGAAGGAACGGTGCTGCTTTTTCTTTGGTTTATATATATATATATATATATATATATATATATATATATATATATATATAAAACTCAGCTTTATTGCTTTGGCTTATCTTAATGAAGTATCATCCCATGTGCAATGTCTTTTCTTGACACACAATACATCACATACTGTATACTTATATAAATAAAGAGACAGTAACTTTATAAAGTAGCCCCCACATCCTGTTTGTAGCCTGTACGAATGCTGAACAGCAGATTATGTTTTCATGCTGCGCTTCCCCCTTTTTGATAGATAATCATCTTTATTTTCATATAACAATGGAAAATCCGAATGTCCGTGGGCAATGTCATTAACAGGGAGTCATTTAATGAAAGGGATTAGCAATATGAGTGGAGCACTATCCGCATTGATTTTGCATTCTATTGGATGTTTCAAACAAGTTATTTTATGTATTAGTTATTACAGCTTTCACAAGGGCAAGCAACCAGCTGATGCAAGAAATATAGATGGCAATAAGGACTTTATTTGAGGCCAGTTTTATAGAAAATAGGCAATACCCAAAGTTGCCTCATCATACAAATCAGATCAGGAGACAGAGAAAAACTGTTCACCTGAGATTTAAAGACTGTTTTCCAGGACATAAACATTGATGTCCCTTCGTTACGATAGGCCATCAATGTTTGATTTATGGGCTGTGGACCCCATTGATCAGCACAATGAAGAAGACATGGCACAGCGCCGTACATGGCTGTGCCCCATACTACAGCTCAGCCGCATTCACTTCAATGGATATACAGAAGAGCAGGAATCTGCTGAAAAGAAGAAAGGCACCTTCCAGACACAAGACTTCCCGAACACAGTGTTAAAATGAGGATTTTATTTATTGTACAAATAAAAAGTCTACAAATACAACATATTTCGGTGATTTAATGCCCCCTTTTTTAAGTACATTAGACAATATCTGTCTTATGCAGAACCAGGCACAGCCACCTGTATGGTCAAGCTGCTTTGCCTACCTAAACAGTGAGGGGGGTCTGGTGCTCGCTTGAGTGCTGTGACCCTTTTGGTGCTGATAGGCAGGAGGACTGGGGGTCAGAACCATGTGGTCAAACATTGATGACCCATCCTAAGTGTTAGTGAAGCTGACAACAGTGCGGTATGTTGTGTCTGCTTCATGTCCAGGTGGCTCCTGGGATTCACGCCCTTTAGAGAATTGCTAGTGAATGGAGGTCCTAAGCAATTACCCAATTCTTCACCCCCTAAAACCTGACTCTGGCAGCATTACTGCATAACCGGGCAAATTTGCCATTCAGGACACAGAGAAAGCAAATAGCAGTGATATAGAACAGATGGGAGAAGCTGCTGCATAATGATGACTGTAAATTTCTGTGATGATAAAAACTTTCATTTGCTGATTGATTTCTGAGCCTGTTAATTGAACGAAAAGACATTACGTTTCCAACAATAATAGCTTAATACTGACAGCAAAGAATCCCTTTTTAGATCCGGATAATTTATAGATAAGGGCAGTTGAATGACATGTATAGTACCGCATGGCAGTGCAAGACAATTTCCATTATGATTTTTCACTTGTGATCATAAAACACGTGAATGTTGTGACAATAGTCCAGATTTAGGGAGCTGAAGGGTAGACTAGAGGGGTGAAACCAAAGGCCAGAGCATTCAATGTTTATATTACATGGTTGGTGAGCAGATATCCCTCTCACCCGATGTGTGGTGGGCACAATACTGTAGAAAACACATGCATCTGGTGGGTTACCTGTATCTCTGCAGGGTACAACTATAAGGGTATGTTCACACGGCCTATTTACGGACGTAAATCGGGCGTTTTTGCCCCGAATTACGTCTGAAAATAGCGCCTCAATAGCGCTGACAAACATCTGCCCATTGAAAGCAATGGGCAGACGTTTGTCTGTTCACACGAGGCGTATATTTACGCGCCGCTGTCAAATGACGGCGCGTAAATAGACGCCCGCGTCAAAGAAGTGACCTGTCACTTCTTTGGCCGTAATTGGAGCCGTTATTCATTGACTCCAATGAATAGCAGCGCCAATTACAGTCGTAATTGACGCGGCGTTCAAGCGCCTGCACATGCCGTTACGGCTGAAATTACGGGGATGTTTTCAGGCTGAAACATCCCCGTAATCTCAGCCGTAACGGACGCCCTCGTGTGAACATACCCTAAAACTATGTTCATCAGTTCTGAAAACGGAACAAAAAAAGTTTTTTTCCTCACACACCCAAGAAAAGTGATGTCCAACTCCAAGTGTGTCCATGACCTCTAGATTCTAGACTTAAGCATGCATCTCTTATTCTTGGTCATATTCTATAAAATATTTAGCATTGTGCCTATAAAGGGGTAGCCCTCTTATGACAAACCAGGTTCACTCTGGGCCCCCCTCAATGAGCCAGAAACAGAGTGTAGTCCCGCTAACAAGCACTGTTCAACAAGCGCTAACAAATGTTCTGACGCACTCAGGCCATCCATGAATTTATAGGCACCAAATCATCTGATGTAATACTACATCTTCCAGGGGGAAATGATCAGGTGACAGCAACTTCCCTAGGCAAACATCTGATTTTGCTAGGGTTTTGGGCCTATGGGAATCAGCTCACCACCACAATGGCTGTAATAAGACAACCCCTTTAAGTGTTTGAAGTTGCTGCTGAGAGGTTTCCTTTATGTTCCCTCGGGTTCCCCCATAATAGTACCCAGGAAGGGGAATTTAGATGGGAAATAGTGTAGATCATCATTGAAATGTATGGAATCTTTTTTGGTTATCGCTGCCATTCTTTTAAAAAGCTTGTTACTGGGGGGGGGGGGGGTCTACAATATTTCCCTGTGTCCTATTGAAGGTGGTCTTGATGGGTTTTGACTGTGAACAGTGTTCTCTAGGCTTCATTTGTCTTGATTAGATTGAGGCCTGATTCAGAAAGGTCTCCAGGACTTCGACAGTACATTGGGCATGGAAGCGTGACAATAGAATTAGAATTTGTGCATGAGATAACATTTGGTCAGAGAGCATGAAAATGCATCTCCTGCCTAAAGCCAAAGACAGAATAGAACATGAATTGTATTTCAGCCAACGCTGAAACGCTGATCTCTAAAATAGCCAGGTCATACTAACCCTGCTCGATGACGCACTTGTATTTCCTGCATTTATTGCTTATAAGTCTGTTACATAAATTACTTTTTTTAGTCTCAGAAATATTCAGTGCAGTCTTATAAAACTTCTAGTAGTAAATCAATTTCTCTGAAAAATTATAAAAGATCGCACTCTGGAGCAGAGGCGTAACATGAAGCTACCATTGCCCCAATGCGAAATCTGTAACAGGGCCCCCCAACTACTATGTGCCATGTGTAATACTAGTGTCTTCTTTAGTGGAAGAGGCGCCATTGGACACCCACAGGCTCCACGGCCTAGGTATGACTGCTACCTCTGCACCCCCTATGGCTATGCCCCTGCTAGGAAGTCAGACAAAACAACTCAAGACCCTTAGGGTATGTTCACACGCAGAGTCAAAAACGTCTCAAAATACGGAGCTGTTTTCAAGAGGAAACAGCTCCTGATTTTCAGACTTTTTTTGTGCCACTCGCGATTTTCGCTGCGTTTTTCACGGCCGTTTTTGGAGCTTTTTTCAATAGAGTCTATGGAAGATGGCTCCAAAAATGTCCCAAGAAGTGTCCTGCACTTCTTTTTCGGAACAGAACGCCGTTTTCCCATTGAAATCAATGGGCAGATGTTTGAAGGCATTCTGCTTTCGAAAATAGCCGTGTGAACATACCCTGAATGTACTGGTGACTTGTTTTTTTTAATTTTAGTATTTATTTTTCTCTGTAAACTTTCTTTTATCATCTTAAACTATAGGGATAGTGCAAAGACTCTAATCTAATGCATCTAATGTATTCATCCTTCATTATATCTGCGGATTATTTATTTCCCAAGAAACATAACATAGGGAAATGGATCTATTTGCGCAGCTGGTCAATACTTAGAAGACAGGGACATTCCCAGGGAGAAATAAAAAATCCAAGGACAAATATTTGAACTTGGGACCGTCCCTGAAAATTATGAACAGTTGGCAACTAAGTATAAATGATCCTTTAGTGGAAATAATAATAAATAGTCATACTGTAGTTACGGCAAAGGGAAGATAAAGTGTGTGGATAAAGCGGCTGAATTTGACGCTGAACTCTTACGGCTCATCATATCAGGGTGCAGTCTCACACGGCAGATTTTGTTGTAGAAATTTTTACAACTTAAAATCAGTTCCATTCATTGAATGGAACTTGCAGAAATCTACGTCCCTGCTGCAGAAATAACCCCGTTCATATGAATGGAACTGATTTTCAGTGGTAGAAATTTTGTGAAACAAAATCTGGCGCGTGTGACTGCACTCTTGAGGCATGTTCAGATGAGGCAAATTAGCAGCTTTTTAGTTTACTTAGTGCAGATGTTGCAGAAAATAACAGGGCAGAAAATAGCTTGTGTTGCGGAATTTACATTCCGCAGCATGCTCAGTCTATTGAAGGGAAGCAGTGGAGAAGCTGGGAAGTCCGCCACGTCTGGATGAACCCTCACATATATGTGGATTTTGCAGATTTGTTCCATAATTGCGCAGTGGAAAATTTCCACCACGTCTGAACATGCCCTTAACAGCTCAGTACAATTTTCCGGGAGCAGCAATATGGAGCCTATAAACTTCTATGGGGACCTATTGAACTTCTGTATGATTTTAATTTCATTTAAAGACAAAAATTATTTTTATTTATTGAAATTTTCAAACTGTGACAAGTATTACAAACTTTAGACAAATATTTATTATATAAATAATAAGCACACAATTACGTGCATGATAAAAACAAGATGGTAAATATGTTTACTTCTTTGGACTTCTGACATTCATGTCCGGCAAAACAGGCATTGTAGTAGGATCATAGCGACCCCTACTGGCCCCATTATGAACTTACTCCTCTCCTTAGGGTGATCTAAGGCAGTACTTATTACACAAGCCAGTGTACTATCTCATAATATATTTTAGATTATTGCTTTATTTATGTTTTCATTGCGTTTGATCTGTTATCAGATTACATAGAAATAAGTAAAATAGTACAAAGATAGTCATAGATCTATAAGTTAAATAGAAGAGGTAAAAATTAATTGCGAATGATTACCGATCACTAAAAAGGAAGTCTGAAGTAGTCTGAAATGTTTTCGTTTCATAGAGGTACAGGCCGCTGCTTTGCCCCCATGCTTTACAGCTCAGCACTGCCTGTTTAGATTGGCTTCTATGCATAAGTCCTAGCCCACCACAAGTTACATGCAGATAAACCACCATTTGAAAAAAAAATGGGTACATTTTGGAAGATTTCTTGTTATTTATCAGAATATAAACAACAAAATACATTTAATTTTGCATTATCTGGAAGGTGTCTTATAGTTAAGACTGAACATAGTCATGGACTGTCTGCATTCATCAGTAGCCAGGGTCACTGCAGTGTGGCTCATGAACCACTTGGCTTGCTGGGGTCTTTATGTGGCTAATGACTCTACAATCTCATACTATTCAAGTATCCTGAATTATTGGCAATTAAGGGAGTATACATCAGTGCATGACCACTTATTAGATACATGTGTTATATTATATGGGCAAATGTACTTTATCTTAAAGAGGTATTCCCAGAATCAAAAAGGATCAGCTATCCACATGCTCGACTGCCACTTTATTCAATGTCCTCCACACTGCGGACAAGCTGTGAGGAGAAACAGGGGGTTCAGGACGCCCGTTCCAACGATCAGTGGGTGTCCCAGCATTGGTTTCCCCAGCGATCAGGCAATTATCACCAATCCTGTGGATAGGTTATCCTTTTTGATTTTCTTACAAGACCTTTAGGAACGTACTCCACAATGTGTGCATTATGACCTCTGCTCCATCCATTAAAATAAAGTTAGTCCCCCATGACCAATTCTCTTTATACCTAGTACAGTGAAACCTCTTTAAAACAAGCACCCAAAATTGCATTAAAAATGCTCTTCCACTGAGATGTCCTCTCAAAGATGGCCAGTATACATAGGATGTGATGGAAATAAAAAAATCTGGTCTAGATGAAGGGATTGACATTTCAAAAATATGGTCTTCTGGAGAGGTTTCACTAAATTAGGTATTTTTTTTCATTTGGTTATTTAAAAAAAAATAAAAAAAAATAAAATCACACATGTGGCAGTCTATGGAAAGTCACCTCAAAAATCCTTGTGCTCATCTCTAGCCCTTCTAGGGACATTTGATGATGGACTCTCTTGCATGACCGTAGTAATATTCTTGATAAGTTTGTTATTATACTACATGTATAATGGAATCCTAGTACAGATTAATGACGAGTGACTATATCTGCCATACTTGTCCCATCTGCCAATACAATAAGGGTGTAGATGACTTTGTGACCATCGCAGAACATCTCAGAGTTGCCCTAGGCTTACATGAAAGATGTCATATTCTCGGTGGCTATGAAAACGCTCCTGTCCTTTGCACTAGTGTTCATACATGATCCCCAGGGACGTTCACACTCGTGTTAAGTATTCATTACATTTCTGCGCAATTCAGAATACAGTTTATTTTCCACAGTATTTTCTTTATTTAATCAACGTTCTCTCTCAGTGGAGATTGAATTTTACCAGCAAAACAGTCTGTTTAATTGAATTGTTTCCCACACACTTCACGCCGGCAGGGGGTCCTGGATACCAAGGGCGGCTTTTGTTTGCTAATTTGTCTCCGTACACTGAGAATAAAAATATGTATCTTCATAAAAACAGAATTATTTGGGGTTTTATAACCAAAGCATGCCACTTACTTCAGTGACTACATATGTTTAATTCATCACCGTTGTATTAAATCACAACAATGAATTCATTTCCATTTTTTCTGTGATCTATGAATTGCTTTCTGTCTGGTAGAGATCAAAGTAAAGAATTTAAAGAAAACGTCCAGCAGGGAGGAAAAGGATTTCCTACAGGTCCCCATCAAGTGCCCCTTTGAACTGTGGCAGTAAATAGTAATAATAATGATGATAATAATAATACAAAAATCATTTTAACAGGGGGAAACCTGGGTGCGGTGTTATCAATAATTGCCAAAATATATTTAGATGGTCTACGTAAAACATGTAGTATTCCTGTGGACTTCACCACCTTTTTATTTGGCCACTACCTACCAAACACTGTTCTTGATAAATGCTTTATTTAGTCCATTTTTCACCAGAGTTTCCCTTGAAAGGTATTAGGATATGACATTATGATTTGAAAGGCAGGGTCCAAACACCTTTAGTTGCTAGAATTAAGGGGCAGCAGAGCTAGAAAATAGCCGTGCCCCTTTTTTTTTTGTCAGCACCAGTCGGGTTCCTTTGGAGGTCGCTCGGTCGGCCCTTTTGTGGTTAATGACCAACTATGTGGCCTACAGAGAAAGCTGGCCGATATGCCATCAATGTCAGTCCTAAGGCGACCAATGTAATTCAATTAATTCCAGAACATGGTTACGCAAAATATGCAGTTTTAGGCCTCCTTCACACACAGTTTTGTCTGGCATTTTAAACTGTAATAAAAAAATGCATGTTAAAATACCTGTGTTTTTTTAAAATGTAACAGCGTTTTTATGGCGTTTTTCATTTGGTGTTATTTTGTACATGCTTTTTTTATGCCGTTATTAAGGTCCTATAGAGAAGCTTGTGGAAAAAATACCAGAAAAACACTGTACCCAGAGCATTCTGCATTTTGAAAATAAAGTCACTGATCATAAAAAAACAAAAAAAGTGACAAACAAAAACGCAGTTGTACAATATGTAGTGCATTTTATATTTTACTGTAGACTTTAATTTTGACATTCACTGTCAGCAAGCAAAGTTAGAATATTTACATAATACTAGACCCCTTTAAAGCATTAGAGGTTTCCTTGGACATAAATTATTTCACTTGCCAGCCACTCTAACACAGGCACCCGACTCCTGCTGTGACAAAAACCTGTTGCTGTCTACGTTCAGCCTCCTCTTCTCACCGCCACTAATTAAAGGGGTATTCGTATCTTAGACATGGATATGCCATAAATGTCTAATAGATGTGGGTCTCACCTGTGGGACCCACACCTACCTCCCAAATGGTGGTCCCCTGACCCCATACCCCGCTGTGCTCGGCTGTTTCCAGAACTCCCAATCACTTCTATGGGTGTTACAGAAACAGCACCGCTTGGATGTGGTGGTCTGGGTCGCAGGACTCCAGTTCACGAGATAGGTGCGTGTCCCACAGGTTGGGACTTACATCTAGCAGACATTTATAGTATATCCTCTGGGTATGCCCTAAATGTCTAAGATAGGAGTTCCCCTTTAACCTTCGCCTTATGCGCTCCTTTTTTAATCATGTGTTGTTGCGCCACCTTGAGGTTGCTTTTTTATCATATTGTGAACATAATGATGCCTTCTTGGCCATGATATTTCAGCAGTCAATCAGTTAAAGGGCGAATTCTCATGAAACTCTCCTTGTTCTGTTTCCTCACTGTTCTAATACGAGTGAGTATTTAAGCACCGTTCCCATGGGTTGTATTTTCTAATGCCTAGAATTAAAATTCTCACAAAAAATGTGGTTTAAAGGAAAAGGAAGTGCGTTATTCTTATTTTCCATTCTGTAAACAGAGACTTAGATCTCATCCCTCCAATAGACTGCTCTACATCTTACCAGGGAAGCTGCGATTACTGTTTATTATAATAAGATGGTTTTGTCTACCAGATCTCCGTATTCATAGCATTTCTCAAATGCTCGAGCCAAGTGATGACTTTTTTTTGGTCTTATAAACATATAAACAGATGTGTAGACATTTCCTTACTATTCCCAATGCACCAATACTATCACACAGTGGATATAATGTATGGATTATGTAAAAGAGCACATTATACATCTCACTTTAAACACAGAGTACTTTATTTTTCGTACTATAAATGTCTAATCTAATAGAATTTTAAACACATGCTGCTACAAAAACGCTCATCTGGTCAAAAGGCAAATTCAGTTCTGCTGCATTAACAAGCTGCAACTGCTATCTATGCATACATACTTACATACATACTTACATACTTACATACATACTTACATACATACTTACATACTTACTTACTTACATACATACATACTTACATACATACATACATACATACATACATACTTACATACTTACTTACATACATACATACTTACATACATACTTACATACATACTTACATACTTACATACTTACTTACTTACATACATACATACATACTTACATACATACATACATACATACATACATACATACTTACATACATACATACATACATACTTACATACTTACATACATACATACTTACATACTTACATACATACATACATACATACTTACATACATACATACATACATACTTACATACATACATACATACATACTTACATACATACATACTTACATACATACATACATACATACATACTTACATACATACTTACATACATACATACATACTTACATACATACATACTTACATACATACTTACATACATACATATTGTATATACATGGGGATTTATTTAAAAAGTGGCTTAGTTATTTAATTTTAGTTATGACATGCTAACATAATGAACGGGGCACATTTAGTCTGAGTTTACACAGAGTGGATATGCTGTGTAAAGGCACGCAGCATATCCACCCTGTGCCCCGCAGGGAATTCCGGGCGAAAAACCGCACAAAGCTGTGGTGCTGTTTTTCACCTGGAATGTCCGCTGCGGAACACTGCAGCACAGAGCTGGTCTGTTTCCTCCCAGGAGACCAGTGCAGCCTGTGATTGGCTGTAGTGGCTTTCATATGGGATAAAATGTTATTCCAGGAGGCCGGCCCTGTGACGCCATCCAGGCCGGCTTCCTGGAATGATTTTTCATCCTATGTGACCGCCTATACAGCCTGTGATTGGCTGCAGCGGTCACACGGGATGAAACGTCATCTGAAGAGGCTGCGCTGGAGGGAAGAACACAGACTTCTAGGTAAGTATGATTTTTTTTTTCTGAGTTGCATTTTTTGCGGTGGAATCGCTGCGAACCCACAAGTGCTATTTGTTGCGGGATTTACCTCCCCATTGAATTCAATAGGGAAAACCAGCAACAATTAAGCAGTGTTTCCGCAAATACAATTGACATGCTGCGGAATAATATTCCGCACCGCAGGTCAATTTCTGAGCGTTTTTTTCCGCTCAGTATTTGCGCTGTGTGTGGATGAGATTGATTTATCTCATCCACTTTGCTGCTACTGTATTATGCTGTGGATTTTCTGCAACAAATTCCATTGCAGAAAAACTGCAGTGTTTACGCTACATGTGAACTGACCCTTATTTTCCCATGGCTCACTGTTTTTTTTAGTTGTGACCAGAAATGTTGCAAAAATTTCATTTATAACGCAAGTGTGACATTTTGTACTCCAAAACCCTACAGGTCAACTACAATGTGTCATACACGGTGCACATTGTAGATGCAATATTTATATTATTGACCCTGGTGTTGTATGGCCTATGGGCCATGATGTAGGCAGCCTTAGGGCACATGCATGCAGCGGAGCCGTGTACATGAAGCCTAGACGGCAGTGTGCGGTGGCTACTTGGCTCCTTAGTACAGAGCTGCATGCACTTTGTGCACTACCATCAAGAGTCGTTTGGGCGCCATATGTTAGTAGATATTCTTCCCTAAAAGTTTCTAGGGGAAAATACCTCTGTGCATATAGATTCCAATGTAGCACCCTCTGTTTGCCATAGTATAAAATGAGAGACATATAAAGCTACAGTTAGGCCCCATTCACTTGTATTACGGCTCCATACAATTCGGAGGTTATTTGGTGCTGTAATATGGCCGTATACATAAGCCTACTTATATTTATGTTGCCTCCTACATCCAGCTGTGAAATTTTGATAATTGACTTTTGCTTATATTTACTTTCTATCGTTTCTTTCTAAAATTTGAATGTTTGTAGCAGTGCTGAGGACACCCCCTGGCTAACAGGGAGGTGACGAATAATTTGACTCCCCAAAATATATTCCCACAGACATGATGTTATAAATGTATTCATAAATTTCCACCTTTAACATGAATGCCAATGAGAGATTTATGTTTTACCTGTAATAGTATTGATGTGGTTCCCTTATTCTTTGCCTTATCATGGTTAGCAGACTTTTGATAACCAGCTGCATGTATTCGAATCACTGCAAGTGACAGAATATCTACTTTATTTTTATCTTCTCCTGGTGGAGCCATCTAGCTTTTGTCTTACTTACTTATCTCTAGGAAACGAGCCAGGTCTGCTTTATGGATTTGTCTGGAAAAATCACTTGAATCCCCTCGTACATTAAACTGTAAGCGCTTTCAGGTTAATATATGTTCTCTACACCCGTAGTACCGCAATGGTGTTGAGTATACATGTTAGTGTGCTTTACAAAATCACCAAATTCCATTACCCAGGCTCCATTCCCATAGAGAGTTTATGGTTTTGTCTTCACAACAGGTGCTTCTCTGTGAAAAAAGGAATGGCAATAAGAAATAAAATACATTTACACTTAGATCATAGCGAGGATCGGTTCTTTTATTTCAATGACATATGTAACGGTGTGAAACATCAGAGAGAAATGAGTCTATTTCAGCCGTCACCATTGTTTGCACATCATGCATTGTAAAAAGACGGATGTCCTGTGGATTTACGTTATGAGGCATCTTGTGAATATAACAAAATGGCAAATGAAAGATGTTTAAGCTCCAACATTGTTAACATCCATGGGGGGTTAGTAAGCAGATTGACAACATATAAACACAGGGCTCTCCCGATGTTCTCTTCATCAAAGACGGAAACCTTTGCGGAGTGCTAGACAGGATTGTGTGTTAAGTACCTGGTATGTTTTTGTCTATCAGATATTGACAGCGCCTGTTAAAGTACCGACCTCTCAGGTATTGCATTTTTCAGTATGCCTGCAGTGTATCAGAGCTGTTCACACTTTACGTACCATCTGAAGTTTGTAGGCCAATTGTACTGGTCTGGACAGCGTATCTTTTAATACAGATCAATAAGAAGTGATCAATATCAGTAAATGGAATAGTTCGGTGACGAGTGGCACAATGAGTGTCCAATGTATGTTGTGCGGGTCCAGATATAGGACTGTCACTGTATTGTGTTTGTTTCTAAAACGGAAAAGACAGTTGCAGGATAAATGTCCATTTCAAGATAAGAGGAGATGTGACCTTTTCCTCGGGATTGCAGAGAACTAATGGTTATGGGGCAGAGCAGAAGCAGACAGTCTGCACTGTATATTTTCAAGCTGCTACTGAATTTATTTTAGCTTCATCGACAGTTTCCAGTACAGGTTTTTTACGTGACCTTTATGTTTTTAGGGGGGGCAGTTGCTTTGTTGCTTTCTGTCAACCAAATAGTTTTTGATAGTCTTTATACTTGGTGCTGTCAAAGAAACAAATGTAAATCCAGTCTGATGTACTAAACCGATATCCATGGAAAGGTGGTAAATCCCTCTGATGGACTGACTGCCGCCCTTTCTTGTCCCATCTTCTCCTTGCATAATTCATAGTATTTCTTAATGTCTTATGATTCGACCAATCGCTGCAGGCCACAATGGCATGTCGTCTATAAAGACGTAACAACTGGCAGCAGCCAAAAGATGTAATGTTCCTGCAGTCTATTCATCACACTTGATGTATGGAGACTTGTAGTCTCGGACAGCAGAATCACTATGGAAAGTATGTTACATTATTTACATTCCTCTGTTTTCCTTGTTATTCGGCTTGTTGAAAAGTGGCCAGATCCCGTATAATCCCTATCATTTGGACCCATTGTGTTACAAGTTACTCGGCCTATATAATGTTACATTGATAACTGCTTTGTGTTTTGTATTGTATGACAATACTAATCTCAGGGAACAGTACACAGACTTATGTCACTAGTGCTACACAACATATTTGCCAACAATGTCAGTTCTGGCAAAAAAAAAGTCCCAATTTTAAGACTTGTGAAAGGGGTGCAGTTCCCGTTCAGTGCTAGGAGGACTGTTCAGAACTGAGGCATTTTATGGTTCTGTAATTTAGGAATTTTGGTAGACAAAAGTAGAAAGTGAGGCAGCATGACCAATTCAGTGAAAAAATAGTGATGCTGTTTATTCCACACGCAACGTTTCAGCTCAATACGAGTCTTTCTCAGGCTTGACCCCAGAAGCCATGCACCCACCCTATCTACTCGCCTGGTGCTGCTGATCTTTGTTTTATCTCTCTTAGGAATTTTGGTAGATGTGATTTAGGAATGAGGCTATTTTAGAAAGAGAGTTTTTTTTCTTCTTCATAGTTTCAAGTGGGATGATAAAGGATCTACTGTTGTAGATCTGCACTTTAAGCCCAGCCAGCGTGTGGAAACACTTAGGAATGATGCCATAGTTGGCAGAATCACACTCACCAATGTCAGAGTTATCTTTTTTTAAGATTTTGGTTCTAACCTTTTGCAGAAAGTCGTGTTATTCCCAAGGTAAGATAACCAATGCAGCAGAATTGACCTTCATGAATAATTTACCTCTTCTTTATAATAAAAGCTGTTTTGAGAACTGCGGGATATATCACGTAAAACACACCGTCCTGGGCCAAGCCCTTCTTAATATAAGCTGTCCTCTCACTCACCCTTAAATAGAGGGATTTACAAGAGGCCAGGATTTGTCTCAATGTATAGATAGTAGGCTGTGACTTGAACATTTCTGAATACATTTTACAGGAAATAGTTGACGGCCCTGAGGTGAAATGAAACAGAATAGATAGTGGCACATGATAGCTACATAGATATTGACATTAAGGTCACGCGACTCACAAGATAGAAGCTCTCTATGTAATATGTACCATTGTCCTGAGACTAGTTGCTAAAAACGTTTACTGTGAGGAACTCTGCCACCTGCCCTGACCCATTGCTACATTCTCTGTTACAAACCTCTGGAGCCTGCCCTGTCCTTTAACTCTCCACACCACACTTCTTCTGTAATGTCAGCCGTCACCAAAGCAGACTACTCCGGTGATAACGACCTGGGGTTCCTCTGCAGCAAAGTCCACGTCCCTGTACAATGGCTAAAGGGTGAAGACCAGGGGTTCCCTTAGACTCTGCTCCCTGGAGTAGCCCCATGTCAAGTCCCTTGGTGACAAGGAAGATTCACACCGCCCCCTGCTGGCCCAGTTACAGCCCATTCTTCGGACTTTGTGACACTGACATCAGGTGTTAAGTTTGGTCTTGGTTGCAGTGGTCCCAATGTTATTGATTAGAGTCAGGGCTGGCATCAACACACTTGTGCGGATGCCAAGGCCCACAGGGCTTAGGGGGCCGATATTTATATAGGAAAACATTTTCTACACTTGACTTGTCAAGCCGACGGTGGGTAGACAGAGGACCCCTTGTGACACTGTTGACCAAAGGCCCACAATAACCTTTAGTTCTCCTTGGTAAGGGCTGCCAACGCTTGATGTCACATTATGCCTTGTGCAGCGCTCTTTCTTGCTGCAACTTAGATCTATACATGGCACATGACTGATGTCATTGTTTAATACATACTGAATAACTTGTAGCAGGTGGTATAAGGTGATTGTACTTAATGGAATAAGTAACTGTGCTGTAAATTTTTGGGTTAATGTTTTGTTGATTTTCCACTGGGTGCTCCTTAGTTCCAGTTATAGGTCACAAGTCAAAAAGTGCTTGAACCAGTTATTTACTTTACTACAATGAATGATATAATGTGGTCTCCTGTCTTCACACAAGGTGGCAGCACAATACTCCCCTAGATTATTTATGACATGATGTTCTCTGTGACGGAATTGACCTCGGAGACTTGCATCCAATGACTATTTTTATTAATTAAATTTTGTTGTTATTATAATAGATTGAAAACCAGAAAAATCACTGCTTTAAAGCGTTCAGTGTCTTAGCACTCTGCAAATATTTCGGATAAATGTTTGTCCAAGTAATGAACTGTGAACAGACTTTGTTTATTCTCGTTGCCTTTGAGTGCAATACATTTTTAAAAGAATAGACTTAAGCTGGCAATAAACTAAAGATAATAGTCAGCCGAACGCGTCGATTGTTAGAGTGACACTTGTCATTACTGGAGTGACAATAAACATTGGTTGACTGCTGTCATAACAGTTATGCTGGGAAATTCAATGTTACTACTATAGATATATATGGAGGATGTCATGGTAAACAAGTAACATAGGAGCAATTGTATACTTGGAGTCTGTCAGCAGTTTTTATTCCCTCCCCCAAAACTGCTGACACCGCTAGTTAGGTTTAGTGGAAAGCAGTAGTTTTATTCTCCCACCCGCCATATGCAAATGAGCCTGCCAGTGTCCGGCATCCTAAACTCTTAAGATTCAGAACCAACAGTCAACTGCATAGAAAGGGGATGGAGAGGTTAGAGCTAAGGATGCCGGACACTTCTCATTTCGGCAGACACTCGCAAGCTAATTTGTATATGGCACGTGGGAGAATAAAACAACTTTTTTACGGTTATGCAATGACTAAGATCGTCGACACCGGTGTGTTTTCACTGCTTTCCACTACACCGACAGTAACTAGCAGTGTCAGCGGAGGGGGTTGGAAACTGCTGAGAGATTCCCTTTAAAGCGGTTATCCAGGAAAATTCTTTACCGATAGCTGTAAATGTCCTGAAAAAAAGAGAAAACAGTACTCACCTATCCTTTCCCCTGGTGATCCAGCGCTGAGGCTCCAGCGGCCCTCCCGGTGATTGTTTACATGTAGGCATTTAGTCAACTATAAGTTAAAGCTCGACTACTTTATTGGCATACAGTATATTGGGACAAATTTGTGATTTCATGTGCCTTCTTTGATAAATCTGTCAAAACATACATTACTGCCGTTCATTTTCAGATTGGATAAAATGATGGCATTTCTTCAATGCCATGATCTGTGTGGAGTAGAATTGTGACTTGCTTTCTCAATCAAAACTTTTTTTTGCACGTTTTAAACAAAGAGACTCATTTGATAAATGTTGGTCTATGATTGTAATTAATCAGTTCACAAATTGATTTTTTACCCCTGCGATTCAAGGAAAAGACAAGTGGTGAAAATTAATCCCTTTCCTAATTAAGGCTGGGTTCACATTGCTTGTTTTTTTGTTTAGTTTTTTTTTAATGTTTCCACTGTAGTCTGGTTTGAATTTAATAGGTATAGGCTTACAGCAGAACACTTTGTAAAATACGTGCAGGTAGTTAAAAACGCCTGCGTTTTTTCAGATGCGTTTTTGTGTTTGAAAATACTAGAAAAATGCACAATGGGAACCCAGTCTAATGGCAGCAATGCATTTGTATAAAAAAAATCAAGGTGAACACTAACAACTCTGGCACACGACCGAGATCTAGGTGTGAAAAACGGTCTATGTGTCGGCCGGATTTCCCGGCCCGAGCACCGGTGCAGGTGAACAGGACTCCTGGCATCATAGACATATATGATGCTGCTAGGAGTCTCTGCCTCCCCACGGAACTGGTGTTCTGTACTGAACAAAATGATACACTATGGTACAGCAGTTCCGTGGGCAGGCAGAGACCCTTAGCATTAGAAATATCTATGATGCCAGGAGTCCCATTCACCTGTACCGTGGTCGGGCAGAGAAATCCGGCTGACACACGGACTGTTTTCCATGGCCCAATCTCGGTCGTGTGCAAGAGCTGTAAGTAAAATTTTGCCCCCTGTGTGGAGTGCTGCAGAATTTCTTTGGCTCGGTTACATAGGTCATTTTATCAAGTGTTTCTTCAGCTTTTTTATTGCAGTTTCGTTGCACTTTTTATGTGAATCTTAATTGCCTTGAAAAATGCATTTCAAAAGCCAGGTGAATTGAAACCTTGTGCTTCACCTGTAACAGCCGCACTTCAAAATCACATTGCACAATTGTATTAAATGGCCAATTTCTAAAATGCGTTTTTGAAAGCAATTAAGAAGCACATAAGAAAAACACAAGAAAATTGCAATAAAAATGAACAAAAAAGCGATACACATGTCCTGTGGAAACTCAGCCTTTGAGGAACACATTGAAAAACGGAACAGAATAGGATATAGTCAGTGTATAAAATAATCTCACAATGACACAAGAGTTTTAAAGGGGTCTTCTGAGTTTATGTAAATACATTTTAATAAAGTTTAATAACTATGTGATAAAAAGGTCTGACAGTTTCAGATTTACTTTGCGTTTCAACCATTTCAAGGTCTCTGTTTGCTGTCAGTGGAAGAAAATATAATTGTTTACATCTAGAGGCTGAATGCTAGTACACACCTAATCCAGACTTTCAGTATAGGTCAAATGTATCAGCCTGGAGTCCCGACTGTTAACTTCACAGAGAATTGCCTAGACTGGATATAATAGTATCCACCTATAATTCATTAATTCAGCAGTATAATAGTTACCAAAGGTCAAGATAATCCAAATAACAATTACACCTATAATCAAGACTCAAAAAGTACTAGAGTACTCGAGTATTCAAAATTGTATTACATTAGTTCAATTAAAATATGATCTTGCAAATAACATCAAATAAATAATTCCCTAAAGACAATACAAGAAACCCCAAAAGAAAAAGTGTGGCTGGACACCTAATAAGAATTATCCCAAAAAACAAGAAGCGGGTATCATGACATAGTTCTACATAGGATATAAAGGATTTCCCACAAACAAGTAGTCTGTGCAATGTAAAGTGTCAGAGTGACCTCTGGTCACATACTGGATCATAAAACTCAAAATCATGCATAAGTGTTATACAATCAGTATCAGAAATTATTACAGTGCATTCGGAAAGTCTTCAGACCCTTTCACTTTTTTCACATTTGGTTATGTTGAGGTCTTGTACTAAAATAAAAAACAAATTCAAGTTTTCCCCATCATTCCACACTCAATACCACATAATGACACAGTGAAAACAGAATTTTAGAAATTTTTGCAAATTTATTAAAAATGAAAAACTCAAATTTCACATGGATGGAAGTATTCAGACCCTTTGCTATAACACTTACAATTTAGATCTGGGGACCTCCCAATTCTCTAGAGTCCACCTGTGGTAAATTTATTTAAATGGACATGATTTGGAAAGACTGTCTATATAAGATTTCACAGCTGACAGTGCATATCAGAGCAAAAATCAAGCCAAGAGGAGTAAAGAACTGCCTGTAGCGCTCAGAGAAAGGATTGTGTGGAAACACTGATGTGGAGAACGGTACACAAAAAAATTCTGCTGCACAGAAAGTTCCCAAGAGCAGAGTGGCCTCCATAATTCTTAAATGGAAGAAGTTTTGACCAGCCAGGATTCTTTCTAGTGCTGGTCGCCCCATCATACTAAGTAACCGGGGGAGAAGGGCCTTCGTAAGAGAGGTGTCCAAGAACCCAATGGTCACTCTGGCTGAGCTCCAAAGATCCCGTGTACAGATGGGAGAAACTTCCAGAAGGTCAACCATCACTATATCACCTGTGTAGAACTGTACAGGTAAATTCTCATTTGTACACATTGAAATTAATTGAAGTTCCTTGATTTCCATGTATGCCAATTTTCCCCCAGAGCAGAAAGCTACATTCATATGGCAGCTTTAGCTAATACAGTAAGGTCACTATTGGATATCTCAATGTACCCTAATAGGGAATTTGTAAGGGTTCTCTCACCTGGACAACACATATAATTATACAAATATGGGGGAAGTAGAATTTGCCATTTGATGTTTCATGACTCTTTCGTATAATCGCATATACACTATGAGAAATAAAGGGTAAGTCCCATAGAATCATAGAAGCTTCAATTGTTGGACGGTTTTTCAGTCCCATGATCCATTCAGACACTAGAAGAGAATTTAATGACTGAGTTCACATGGTTGAGTCCCCTACTGTTTCTTCTTCAGCCTGTAAACATAGGCTTAAAAATACTTTGAAGACTGTGCAGTCTGATGTGAAATGTACTCTTTGGACATATGCTCTTTAAATCAGCATGTTGTGCAGCACAGAATATATACGGGAAGGTTCACACTTGAGTACCTAACATAAACATAGCCCTGGTTATTCATCCCTCCTGAGTCACTCAGCCTGGTTTACTGAAGGTGGTCATTGCACAATTGTCCTTTATTTATGTTCAGATTTGACTATCATTGGTGTAGCGCTTGAAAGAAAACATTGTGTCTGAAATCTGTTCTAACAAGCAATGCTTCGGGAGGAGAATATCTCCGTAATACAGATGACATGCTACGATCATATAGTATCCAACCCCCAAAAAATAAAAATTCAATGCATGATTGTATGAATTTGAAGGCCCATAGAGGTACAGTATGGCCTCAAGGACTTCTGTGGGAGCCATAATATGGCTTTATACAACCCAGAGCTTCTCACAGAGGCATACGACAAAAGAAGATCATGACCTGCTCCATCAGATGCTGTATGTATGAAGGTATTCTCCCCTAAAAGCATCTCTTTACATATAACACCCCATGGAGCATATCTGGCAGTACACGGAGGCTGTAGGGCTCCATATTAGCCATAAAGCCTCTGTGCAGTGTAATGTAGGCAGAGAAATGAACACAATCCCTACAACACATCAGTAATGGAATAACCTTCAACAACCATGTCTCATCAAAAATGTAAATGAATGGCCCGAGAATAAATATGGACGATCCAATGCAGGTATTGGTGTCCATCAGTGGCCCCTACCTGGAGCGGTCATCGCAGCGGATTACTTTTCTCACTCCTGCCCCTGAGGACACGGACAATGGATCCCACCTAGCACAATGAATTACACTATGTACTTAATATAATCTTGGTGGGTGATTACTGAGATACAGTTCATGCCTCAAAATGATGTCATATTCAATCACATAGAAAAATGAAAAAGTTAAGAAATTCAGATCTTACGTCTATAAGTGAGAAATGCAGCTGAACAGTAGATGGCGTATTTGTACCTTTTAATCAATGAATATTTTGTTATAAAAAGAAAAAAAAGAAACATTAAGTGCTGGGGAACTTGGGGAATGTTTGACCTACTCCTGAAACATACTGCTTATGGAATATTACACAGTGCCGGCAAATCATACAGCAGCCGCAGAATAAGTGTCAGACTGCAGAGATGATGTCTTATGTATTTTTCTAAGCAAGTCTCCATTCTTTTTAATAGCTAAGGAACTGTGTAAAATAAACAGACTCAGCAGAGGATTTATGGATAATCTCTTAAAGCTTGTGAACATATAAAATATACTGTTTATAATTCAGTACTTCCTGTTGGTTGCGAAAACTCTCATCCTGGAAAGGTCTTTAAAGGGGCTATTTGTGGCCAAAAAAACCTGTGGTCTTAGTTGGAGACATCTTAAAGGAGCACTCCGGGCAAAACTGAAAGACTGTATATGACACAGGGTTTCGAAAATCACCAAAGAGAGAATCCCTGTGTCATGCTCCATACGGTGTATCTGTTTCTGTGTGGAGTGGGTTTTAAAGGTATGGAACGCCTGAAAAAACGTCTGTCCAAAAAGACAGCATTAAGAAAAGCTACTAAAAAACGTATGCAAAAAATTCCACAAAGACCTCTACACATGGATTAAGGACTCGATAGAATACCTTAATGCCTTCGTGCACAATACCATGGGCAAATTATATGCCACTTTAACTCTATGGGACTCTTACTCGATAACCATTGACTTATAATATGTGACTCCCTGACTTACTTTTACTTCATTTCTTCTTTTTACGGCGGTGAACAAGGTAAAACAAGTACGATATTTCTGCTCTCTGTTCTAATCGGCACTACTATGCATGCGCCGAGTAAAGAGCAGGGATGCGCGGGTGTTACAGACAGTACGGGGCCATGCATGAACGCTCTGATTACGCTGCCTGGCCCCTGTCAATCAATGTAGGAAGAGGGGGAGGCGGAATGAACTGGGAAGCGACGTAAGAGCATTTAGGAGCAACGATAACGCCCTAATTGCACATAAATGCTCATTAACATAAAGTTAATAAAACTTATTTCTCTACAAAGGAGGCAGTAAGCAGAAATTGAAAATAAACGTTAGAAACAGGGTATTCTCCTCTACAATACCCTGTTACTAGTTAAATACGGACATTCTGGTGACAGACTCCCTTTAAGCTCTCACAGCTCTATCAACGGCAAAATAAAAAAGTTATTGGTCTTACAAGATAGCGACACAAAACTAATCTTTATTTAACAAATTATATTCATTTTGTAAAAGTAGTACTGTACAATATTAAAAAAATACATATAAAGTTGGAATCGCCAGAGTTGTATTGACCCACAGAGTAAAGTTGCTGGTTTTCTTTCCATTCCGCCTGTTAAAGGGGGCAATCGACTATCTGTATTATCTCCCTTTTCTCCTTTCCTAGTCCGTTACCTCTGTTTCCTATATAGTCCGCTTACTTTGTATTGTTCACAATGTGCATACACTCCAGTCCGTCACACACCACAGGAGTAACATACAACCCTCGCAGATACTTAAATATATAAACATACTTTACTCATAACATAGACGTGACAAACCAATATTCACTACATCAAGATACAATACATTACATAGACAACACAACCACACACAGTTGCCTCTGTTCCTACCTTCCCTGGACACTTTGCACATGTGACTAGTAATGTGTATGTATATATAATATAAATCCAGGTCCCAACCTTATACGGTCTCCTGGTACTGCAACCATAACCAAAGCCACATACAGCGCCTGACCATTAGTACATGTACACATAGAGACTCATGCTTAAAGAGCATATATATATATATATATATCTACTCATCTATAATCCACATAAGATTCCTAGAATATCTCTATGTACACATATAAAGTCTGCTGTAATATAATTATACTTATATACATACACAGAAAGCACACATATAATATAACTTAGCTTGCTCCTGATGTTAAGTGCTGAGCGTCCAGGACTGGCAGGAAAGAGCCAGCACCAAGAGCTTCCCATGACCTATATGTTCCTATCCCTGGGTTGAACCCACCCATTCCATTGACTCCGCCTTATGACCACCCATACACCTTCCAATGTGCATCTGTACAGTATAGGTACATCTATTCCCAGTATGCTCAGCTGTCTCTACATCCAGTTTACAATGGCTCCTTCCTGTACTGAGGTCCATTGTAATGCTAATAAGGCAGTAGATAAAAATCTATGACCAAATGGCTTCTGAGCTTACTGCCACCTCAAAGGGTGAACACCACTGAATAATATCAATATATACTATATCTATTTACCAGGTATATTTTATGTGGTCATAAGACAGAGTGTCTGGATGGGAACAATATTGTCCTGTAAAATTTGTAACGTTTTCCAGTAGATTATATGGTACATTAAATTGTGCCATTAGAAAATACAACTCATTCCTCCAACAACAAGCCCTTACAAGTCTACGTCAACGGAAAAAGAAAAAAAATATTGCTCTTGGTATGCGGGAAAGGGAAAACGTAAAAATGAAAATAGGCTTGGCACTTAAGAGGTTGATTTGTATGGATAGCTGGACTATGGGGCCTGACAGTGCTGGATCTTGGTTGTGGTTGCAACCTCTGCATTCCCTATACCAGTGGCGATTACAGGTACAGGTTGAGCAGAAATACAGTACCTCATCAGAGGGAGCATGTCATGGGGTAACTAAATGTTCAACAAACTTCTGACATGTCAGAAGTTTTGATTGGTGGGGGTCTTAGCACTGAGACCCCCACCAATCGCTAAAACGAAGAGGCAGGAGCGCTTGTGTGAGCGCTCAGCTGCTTCGTTTCTGTTCGGCTTTTTCCGGAAATCAATGTATCAGAGTACGGGCTCAGTAGAAAGTCTATGAGCCCGTACTCCTCTACATCGGCTTTCTAGAGAAAGCCGAACAGAAACAAAGAGGCTGAGCGCTCACATGAATACTTCTGCCACTTCCTTCTAGCGATTGGTGGGTGTCTCAGTGCTCGAACCCCCACTAATCAAAACTTCTGACTTGTCACTATGACGTGTCAGAAGTTTGTCGAACGTTTGATAACCCTTTAATAATACTGGATCTGAATATAATAGAGCACTCCATGAATAATAGCCTCGATTGTAATGGTCATTTAACCATTTATGTGAGCTGATGCTGAGATTCCAGCCATGGCTTTCCCTTGAAAATCACCTTTTTTCCTCTAGACTGAAGCTCTATTAATGGATGTGGAGAGTTTTTGTGCTGGAGTCTATAGATCAAACAGCATACAAAGTGATAACTTTAAGTTCTACCTCATTTCACTTTCTTTACATGACTGTAGTGTAAGTAAATTACTTTAGTCCTTTAAGTTTTGTAGTATGTGGGATGTAAATTACATTACTAAGAGCTGATGTTGTTACTTTGATCACAAAAAAATCATTCCCCATTTATTTCTAGTCATATACAACATAAAGCCTAAGTCTAAGGTTTATGCACTAAATAGTACAGTTCTCTCTAATTGCTACATGTGATATAGAAACAGAAGCTTTTTAGTAGTACGGACATCACACAGAGCCTTATCAACACTCGATTAGAAACACAACACTTGTCTAGGGGAAAATGAAGGACGGGATGGGCTACAATCCAACTTCCTGACCCTTGTTACCCCGATAGGTGGAAACAGTGGGTTTTCCCTTTTGAAATTTGCACAATATCTAATGCATATAATCATATATACAACCATTTAAGTAGGCCATTGATTTCATTATTTAATGTTAGTGATGGCCCATCCTCATCTACGGCTGCATTCACACTTAAGCTATATGGACAAAGGTATTGGGACACATCTGTTAATCATTGAATTCAGGTGTTTCATTCAGTCCCATTGCCTCAGGTGTATAAAATCCAGCACCTCGCCATGCAGTCGCCTTTACAAACATTTGTGAAAGAATGGGTCGTTCTAAAAAGCTCACTGAATTTGAGTGTGGTACTGTAATAGGTCATGAAATATTTTCCCTTCGCAAATATTCCACGATCTACTGTGAGTGGTATTATTACAAAGTAGAAGCGTTTACGAACCACAGCAACTCACCTACAAAGTGGCAGACCACGTAAAGCTACAGAGCGGGGTCGCCGAGTACTGAGGCGCATAGTGTATAAAAGTCACCAACGCTCTGCTGACTCAATAACTGCAGAGTTCCAAGCATCCGCACAAAAACTGTGTGCCAGGAGCTTCGTGGCATGGTTTTCCATGGCCGAGCAGCTGCACGTAAGCCTTACGTCACTAAGCACAATGCCAAGCGTCGGATGGAGTGGTGAGACGCACGCCGCCACTGGACTCTGGAGCAGTGAAAACATGTTCTGTGGAGTAATGAATCACGCTTCTTCTCTATCTGGGAGTCTGATGGACGAGTCTGGGTTTGGTCAATGCCAGGAGAATGTTACCTGCCTGACTGCATTGTGCCAACTGTAAAGGGAGTGGAGGGTTAATGCTATGAGGTTGTTTTTCAGGGGTTTGCCTAGGCCCCTTAGTTCTAGTAAAGGGAAATCTTAATGCTTCAGTATACCAAGACATTTTGGACAATTATATGCTTTGAACTTTGTGGGAACAGTTTGGGGTTCAGCCCTTTTCTGTTCCAGCATGATTGTGCCCCAGTGCAGAAAGTAAGGTCCATAAATGCATGGTTGGGTGAGTTTGGTGGAAGAACTTTACTATCCTGCACAAACTCCTGACCTCAACCACATCAAATACATTTGGGATGAACTAGAATAGAGATTGTGAGCTAGGCCCTATTGTACATCAGTGTCTGACCTCACAAATGATCTTCCGGTTAAAAATTCCCACAGAGACATCGCAAATTTTGTAGTAAGCCTTCCCAGAAGAGTGGAAGCTGTTTTAGCTGCAAAGAGGAGACCAACGCCCCATTAATGCCTATGGATTTAGAATGGGTTGTCATAAAAACTCCTGTAGGTGTAATGTGTAGGTGTCTCAATACTTTTGCCCATCTAGTGTATGTTGCTTTCTGAGATCAAATCTCACAGCATCCCCTGCTTGCTCAGTGTCTGCACAGATATTGTATTCCTGGAAGTGTATCACTGTATGGTTATTTGTACTGTATGCTAAAATTCCATCACGTTTGGTCTCTAGATTGGCAAAATTCTTGATATACCTGTATACGTCTAACGTGCCTAACGTTTGTCAAAAAAAGTGTCCTTATACGCTTGGCTAGTGCAGCTTGGTATACATTTTCCTCGACTGTATTAAAAAGCATAGATGAAGCTTTTCCATATAATTGCGTTTAAAACATGTATACTGCGTGGAATATTTTTTTTATTGGGAGGCAATGGCTGTTTATGTCTGGGAAATATATAACTATAACCAGTACAATAAATGCAGACCATTGAACTATTGTGCAGGCAAGAAAATAGCTGAGGTGTTACTATTCAAGATAGCGAGAACATTTCTGTAAACTGTGGATGGCTGGATTGACTACTAAGCAGCTGCACATTCATTGCACCATATATAGTCACAGGAGTAATGCTTTTTTATTGAATTAGTAATACCAAGAACAAATGGAATACCTTACATATTCTGCTTAATGTTCAAGCTTAATTTGGAGATCTCTATAAATGGTAGTGGTAATGGCAAAAATATTACCTCTATGGAAATAGAACTCCCATCAATTTGTAGGATTGCTGTAGTGTCCATGCTAAATACATCCCATCACCATGACTACGGCTGCATTATCGTGGGCGACTTTTAGACTCTAGCACGATCCCAGTACTGAATATAAATATTGGACAGTCGCTTTATGTATTAATAAAATATAATGCTGTTAAAAACTGGGACCGGAAGATCTTAATCTAAATACTGTATCCATTCCCACCACTGAAGAATTGAGGCCAAGGTGTCACGTAGCAGTCAAACAAACAGTGAACCAGGTAATTATTACCTAACAGATGCCTTGATTAATTGCTTTCTACTAATTGCTCTGAGAATTAAGAATGAAATATGTTAACTAAGTATAACACCCCACCAATCAGTGAGGGAAGCTAATCTTTATTTGCAAAGCTGTTCAATTTTATGATAATTATAAATTAATTAGCATATTTTAAAAATATATTCAATATAAAATGTTGTCCTTCAGCTATAAATTTAAGGGGTATTCCCATCTTATAATGTTATGGCATATCACTAGGCTTTGCCATAACATACTGATCGGTGGAGGACCGACCTCTGTGACCCCCGCCAATCTCGAAAATGAAAGGACAGATATTTATTTGGCATTTCTCCGGCATTCAAGTGAATAGGGCTGTGTTGTGGTTCCTTGCAAAGTGGGTGGCTGCGAGTGACACTGTGCAGGAAAAATAAGTGAAGTAGTTGCATCACTTAACTAGCACTGTGGCCTCTCTATTCTGAGGATAATGGGGATTCTCGCGGTTGCAGCTCTACATATAAAGTAGTGATGTCATAGTCTAGAACTATTCCATCACTTGCAATAGTAGAAAAAAAAACTTTTAAGGGATTGAGATGGAAAGCGGCCGTCAGACGAATAATCAAGTACTTTTGGCCAATAAAACTACAAACATACAACCTGGTACAGATAAAATTCATAAGATGTTTCAAAAACACTTTATAACCAACTTTTCTTTGGATGCTCTTTTATAATAGCCGTAGATCATCTGTTCGTAACATACCTTAGATCACATCAAAATCTAACATGACAGATCATTTGTCATCATTCGATCTGTTGGATGAAAAAATATGACAAATTATGGGCTGAAAATGGGAAAAAATTTAGATTAAATGTTTTGCCTGATAATTATCGCATGTATGTGGCCAGACTCCAGGGTTTTTGTTTTTTTTTACTGTTATTCATAAAGGAGAAGAGGGCTTTGAAAATACATGTTTTCAAAAATATTGTAAAATGAAAAGATTTTTAAGCTTGTCCTGACCCAGGCGTCTTCCACAGCAGCAAACAAAAGGTATGATCCAGCACTTCATGAAGAAATCTCAGGACTTTATTGTGGAAACATTAATAATCCACCGAGCACCTAAAGACAAAGGAGCAGTACGCTTACGCGTTTCATCCACCAACTGCATTCTTAGTCATAGCTATGGCTATGACTAAGAACGCAGTTGGCATTTGAAATGCGTACGCGTACTGGTCCATTGTGCTTTGTCTTTATGTGCTGGGTGGATTTTTAATGTTTATACAATAAAGTCCTGAGATTTCTTCATGAAGTGTTGGATCATACCTTTTGTTTGCTGCTTTGTAAAATATTCGCTACCTCCCTATGGTGCCCACTGATCTGAGCACCAATGTATGTATTGTAAACATTGCAGCGGAACTCAGGTCCACACATGCACCCCTATCTCACTGTCTGCAATGTACAGTACAGGATAACCATACATTGCACAGAAAGTGTGTCCCCACTGCTGCCCTGTCCCATATTGACAGTATGTGACAAATCAGCAGTGGGAAAACACTCTCATAGTATTGTCCATGCATCCATACGGCCGTGGGCCATTTAACCTTAGTGATGTTTTTGAGTGAGGGGTTAAGCCTTTTTCCCCCAAATTTGTAAACACTGACAATATAATGAAGAATGTTATGAAGAGCATTGTGAACATTATTGCAGCACTATATAGGTAAATGATAATATACATTTAGAACATGAATAACTTCAGACCTGTAAAAAAGTGGAAAACATACATAATACAATTTAAGCAACACATTTGTTATTACTATAATGCCTCTAAATGAAAAGTAAACTTTGCAAACAGTCTTAATCAAACATGTTTTACCGTTTTGTGGATGCAGCTCTAATGTAGACCTATGTGTTTTCATGGTTACAGGCTACAAACAAACCTCATGTAACCTGATTCTGCATTTATGTGTTATTCCGTTCTCTCTGCCCCCTCCTCCAGGGGGTGCAGATGGAAAAGAATGACACATGACTGCAGGATGGGATTTCATACATTGTTTGTATGTGATCTGTAACTATGACACATAAATATTCATAGGAATCCTATAAAAAATAAATAAATAAAGCTATTTGCAAATTATTTCAGATATAAATAAATAAAAAGAAAATGTAAACTTTACAGTTACAGTTTTCTGGTTAATGAATTTTGACAATTAAACACATTATTTCATTTGTTTTGGAAGTTGTCAACAAATACGGTTGAATTTCTAGACGAAAAAAGCAAAAAAAGCTTTGTGAGAACTCTGGAATTCCCTTAACTTCAGAGTACATCTGTGCAATCCTTAAATTTACAGACAGTTTAAAAATACATGTTCTCACAGGGCAGATGGCGTAGAGTCTTTTGGGAAGGATGTCTATGAAATGTTTGTTATATAAACGCCTGTTTTGTCAGCGATTACAGTCTTATGACAAAGTATACATTTTTGCCTTTTGTGTTTGATATTTTATTTTTATCATTTTGTAAGATGGGCTACTATAATATAGCAAATCTAGTACTTGAAGGAGTTATCTGCATCAAGCCAGCTTTGAAGTATCACTGACTTCTACTGAATCAACTGGAACCCATTTATTTAATTGACCACGTGTAATTATCTCGACTTCTGGGAAAATGATCGAAGGGCTTCAAGCAGGAACCCACGACCACCTACCAAACAGTACAACCCTCTTAAACATCTTTTTCAATCTTAAAGTGCAAGGGTTTACATTACATATTTATATCCATTGTCTGCAATCTGTTATCCTCCAGATGTTGTAAAAGTCCCAGCATGTCATGACAGTTTGCAGCTTGATGTAAAGGCAGAAACTATATGCATTTTTTGTTTATGGTATCTTGCATTGACATACAATTTAGGCTAAATGAAAATGTAAAACCTCTCTAGTGACTAGCAAGACATTATTCTACTCGGAACCTGTTAAGCTAAAGGCATATAGCTGCTTATACACATAGATAAATGTTCGTCCGACAGCTCAACCTTTCCATCAACATGCACACTCGGCTGGGCTTGAGCGTGCATTTTTATTCAATAGGTCGAGAAAGATAAGCCACTGCCACACACTTTGACAGTGATTTATCTCCCAGGAGAACATGTCATAATCCAACATGCCTGAGCCTTTTTTCCCTAAACATATGTCATTGGGGATCATTCGGGAGGGCCCCATATACATTAGATTATCGGTGGAATCTGCTGCCATTTTTCGGTGTATGGGCACCTTAAGTCAGGCATGTGTCTGCACAGGGAGAGGAATCAGATGGGGAAGGGTTGTCTCACAATGATTGGTTGCCAGAGTGAGCTAACAGTGGGAGATGGGAGGAGAAGCCTTATAAACAAACCCAGACTTTTGACGCGAAGACTGAGATATTAGCATTCTTCTCCTATACTATGCAGTAGATTAGGTGTTGCTTCTTTTTTTTTAACGTAGCTGCTGAAACTTAATCAATAGCAGTTCTAAGAGCTCCAGTACAGCAAAGGATTATCACAGACACATCATGCGATAATATGTTAGAGCGCTCCGACTGAGGTTTGTTTTTCCTCTAATACAAGGTTCTTTTAAGCTGGAACTCATTAATCGCCAGAAACGACCAGGTAGACATTGGAATGATGTCAATAACCACATATTTCCTTCTTTAAAGGGAACCTGTCACCAGCATTTCACCTATTGAACTTTACTTATCCCTCACTGGCCGCTGCTATCAAAAGTTCATTGCCGTTATCGCCTCTCCTAAACTCCTCCTCCAACTGTAAATAACGGTCTGCAAACATTTTGCGCCTTTTATCGTAATAATCCGGTGTCCCTGTGTGCGCACACACCAGAAGAGGATATCAATGCACAAGCGCAGGATTTTGTGTGCTGGGGGAAGACTGGAGCTGTCAATCAAAAGTAAGGAGGTGGAGTAAACTCGGAAAGATTTGAGGAATGAAGATTTGACTCGATTCAAACTAAAATTTGACTCTTTTCAAACGAAGATATGACTCTTTTATGCTCATTAGCATACGGCATGGGAACACTAAAAAGCTAAATACTAAAGCTGCAGAGCCGACTAAGAAGACCATTATAGGTTATATAGAAATTATTTTTCACCCACTATCACCAGGTATTGCTGGTTTAATAGGTGAAATGCTGGTGACAGGTTCCCTTTAAGTACATGTCTATCCATCCTATTATTCAACAGAATTCCAGAAATCTTAACACACATGTGTGGCTTTGTCATGTTACAAAAATAAAATTGTAGGCAGACTGTAAAAAATAAGTGATTTGAGTAATAACATTCCAGTTGGTTACACTCCGATGCATGTGAGGCTAATACTGTACATGAATGTAATAAACCAGCTATTCACCATCTAATATTTGTAACCAATGGGATGATCAAGGCAAGTTCTGGACCATGTTTGGGAACACTTCTGATGAACTTGTGCACAAGGAGTTTTTATGTTGGAAAATCTGTGTGTGATCATGCAACCCTTTCCTTTTATGTGAGAAAGAAAGTTTAACCACAGATAGTGAAGATACATCTTACAGGTTGCTTCAGATCTTCCATTAAAGAAGATCAAACCTATCCAACCCTTTCAATTTCCACTTTGAAACTGTAAGTTCTTAGGTGAACATAAAAAGGCAAATGTCTTATATACATGGTTGGGGAGAACTTTGAAAAATCTTCATGAGCAATACTAAGGACTTCTTACTGCTGGTAATGCTGGATATCTCTTCAAGCATGGCCTAGTTCTCTAACCAATCATTGTATATGGTGAAAATCAGGGACTTATTTGGCCAACATCTGCAATAGTTTTATCCAATTTTCAGTTTAAATGCTTTTATATGAGATTTCAGGAACCAATTTAGAAGATTTGGGGTCTCAGAAGATCGATAGATCTGTGTTTCTTTATTACAGAGAACCTGTCACCTTTCCTGACATGTCTATTTTTAGTAAATACTTGTATTACCCATGAAATAACAAATCGGGAACATATATTCTTACATCTCCAGATTGTGCCTTTCCTGTTATTCAGCTTAGAAATTTACAATAAAATTGACAACTAGGTTATATCATTCACCTTGTCTAAGGGGTGTGTCCTTACATAGTGTCACTCCTTCAGTACTGATTGGACATTGTCAGTGTGTCGGGACACACCCACGACTTGTAACACCCAGCTGTTATTTTATTTATAAATATTTAAGAGGAATAAGGCTAAGTTCACACTACCATTATAGTATGTTCAGCTCTATCCGTCAGAGGAAGAGGTGAACGAGAGTCCAAATGGAAAGCATCACTTCAGTTAGAATTACCATTGATTTCAATGGTAATTCTTTTGTTTCAGATGCTTTCCATTTGTT